>NC_041392.1:87766627-87823614 GCF_002162155.2 Triticum dicoccoides | reverse complement strand
CCTCTCACTCTTCCCCTATATCCCCGAAACCAATAAGACCATCCCTTAGTTTAATTCCCGCCTACATGCACCATCAATATATAGTAGTCTTCCTCGGTGTCTCTCGAACAAACACGTTCTCTCGAAGTCGACCCCTCTCATGCATATAGGTCCTAATGCATTTTTCGAGGCTAACTTTGACCAAACGTTAGAGCAATAATATATGACATGCAACTTACACAAAGCATACCTTCAATTTTGTATGTCAAAGGGGCTTCCAATAATATAATTTGCATAGTATACATCTCATGTGCTATTAATCTTGTCAATAGTCAAAGGTTGTCTTGAAAAACACATTAGGCCCTATATAGATGGAAGGAGGGAGTAGGTCCCATGCAAAAAATGAGAATAAAATTCAAACATCTGGGCATCGTGGCTCGGTCAATAACATTGAGAAACTTGGTTTTAAAATCATGAAACTTGGCATGGTGTCATGTCATGGTAGTACCATGCCGTGGTAAAAAAAAATTGGCCGAATAGGAACAAATTTTGGTATAAGCTTCTTGCAAATCGGAGCTTCTCGCAAGAAGGCTCGTGGTTTTGGGAGGGAACGTGTCACCTTTTTGTGCATAATTCAAATTTGAAATACAAGCACATGTTCCAGTGCACCAAAGTTGGTTGAAAAATCACATTTGTGTCCTCGGGTAAATTTCTAGGTTCCATGCAAGAAATGGGAATGAAATTCAAAATTTTGGGCGTCGTGGCTGGGTTGGAAACATTGAGAAACTTAGTTTTTTAATTCCTGTAAATCCAAAACACGCATGAAAATAATGAAACTTGGCTTGGTGCCATGACATGGCACCAACATGCTGTGGTAAATTTGCAGTCCGATTTGCGAAGGTGCACACATTAACAATCAACAAAGTCATTTTGGAAGAAGTGCTATCACGTTACAATCGGAAACACAAGTATTATTGAAACCGTGGGCGTTCTACTTACTAGTACCATTTACGTGCCGCCACGCGTCCCCTTTTTTATTAGCTAGGAGTCGGCGTGCAGGGTACCTATTTGAGTACGAGAGGCGTGCAATCAGACCCCTGCGTGTGCTTATTGGGAGGAGAGCCCTTTGACCTCCATCTGCCGTCCACCTCTCTCCCAAGGTCTCCATTAATGGCGCCCGAGCCTCTGTTTAATGGCGTGGCTATGTCTCAGTCGACTAAAATTTAAGAGAGAAAAAAGAAAAATCTGAAAGAACGGATCTTGATGTAAGATCCGGCAGACCTATATAGCATCTACTGCGACTTATAGCAAGACTGATGAATATATACGGACGATTAATTTTTTTGATCAAATAAGGGCTTTCCCCTTCCGATTTTCATTACTGAAAACCACCACAATTCACAAGAAGTTCAGCACAACTCCAGCCTAACACGAAGGACTAAAAGCTACCAGATTGAAATCGCAACATCCCAAGAGGCCAACAAAGGCCGAACATCCGCGCTAGAACCCAACATTTCACAACCGATGACACAACCCACATCCTAAACCGATTATTACATCAAAAGAAACTAGGAAACTAGTCTCCGCGGTGAGCGGCAATGAGCTCTTTCGTGTCCTCAAGACGCTGCTTGAGAACATCCACGGATTCCTCCACCAGCCTTTGGCGCTCGTTGCGGAGCATGTCATTCTCGTCCATAAGTTTCTTCAACAAGGCACTAGTCTCCTCCTGCAGGTCTGCACTTCAAACAATCTTGTCCCTCAGCAGGTCGCGCTCGGCCCGGAGCCTCTCATTGCCCTCCCTTAGTTGCCGGATGATGCCGGTAGCCTGTTCAAACAAGGCTATCATGTCGTCCTACAACCTCGCCGAGCGGGAGATCTGATCCGTCTGGCTATGGACGATCACATGCATGCACGTGTAACAGTCGTCGCGTGCCCGCGAGAAATTTTCCCAGGCCGCCGCGGCGCGGAGGGACATCTCTACTGCATTCGTGGCACGGCGGGACATCTCTGCTGCTTCCGCAGCGTGGCTGGACTAGTCTGCTGCATCAACGGCACGGCGGGACCTCCGTGCTGCTTCAGCGGCACGACGGGACCTCTGTGCTGCTTCTTCCGCGCGGTGGGACATGTCGACTGCTCTCGCAGCAAGGCGGGACATCTCTCGTGCTTCCGCTTCCATGCTCGCCTCTACCTAGTGGCAATCTCTCGACCCAGAACTCACGCTGGCCATGGCAGACGCAAGGGAAGGATGCTGAATGACTTGTTTGTTTTTGTGGATGAGGAGTTGAGGAGGAATGTGCAGTCATCTTGGCATACTAGTATTTATAACCGAGTACTAATATGCTCGTAAGTGGGAAACCATTTAGGTTGTGATCGGTGTGAACAGGTTTGCAATTCAATATAGCATGGAGTAATTTGGAATGTGACGAGATGCAAGCTCAAAATTTATTGACGGTTCTAGTTTCGAAGTGCGACACTATTCCCGGATGGAGTACTTCTTTTTCTACTCCATCCTTTCCGGTTTTATAGGGCTTATCTAAAAATTTTAGTTTTTCCATTTTATAGGGCTCAATTTGGTTGTCCCCAACACATGTTCAGATTCCAAGGTGCATTAAATCATTGCATGCAAGTATTAAGAGAAAATTGACCAATGCATGTACTTTATGCATGCATGCATTGCAATTAATGCATTAAACCTATCTCTCGGGACTTCTCGCACGCACCATCGTGCCACCCACAAAAACTTGTACTCTGAGTTTAGTAGTACGTTATACAGGAAGAGAAGAGGTGCATGCACACACTCGTCCTCTCACACATGCGTCTATTTTTTCTCGAAAAGGAGGATGATGACCCCCGACCTCTGCATCTGGGAGTCACACACGCAAATTATTGAAATATATCGAGTGTAGTGCTTTGATGTGTCGCATCAACTCGTACATCAACGAGAAGTTTGATTATCCTCTACCTCGCGGACTTAACTGCACATGCCTTTGGCTATATGACAGGTTGGCCACACACCTGTAGAGCCCACCTGTCATACACGCAAAGAAAGGAGCGTCCCTCCCTCGCCCATGAGCGTGGTTGCTGGCAAGACTAGGAGAAGCTTTCGCTACACGCTCTCCCTCCCGCACGCGGTGGACATGCAGCAGTTCAATCGGCGTCAGATGGCCAGAAGCATACTGTAGTACTCCTCCAGTGCAGTAGTATTCCATCATTGTTCGACTTCCTGAAGAGGCGAAGAGCCAAGCGCAGCCCGGACGCTCGTGTGGCAGTTTCATGTGTATAGTAGTCTAGGATTGCGTGTACCGTGCCTGTAAGCTTAAAATTGTTGGGGTCGGCTCCATGCTATGTGGCCGTCTCGAAGTTTTTAAAAAATAATTAAAATAGTCTTCTGGCCCTACCTGAAAACTGCCGCGCGTACTGCCCGGGAAAAGCCCCGCCCTCAACTTTTAACTACGCGAAAACAGTTCGAGCTTATTCATTCTATATAAATACAGTACTTACTGTATGTTTATTTACCCGTGGAGTTGTTCAATGAATGGAGGGGCGGGGAGCACAAGTGAACAATACTGTAGTACTACTAGTAGTAAGTAGGAGTCATATAGTAGTCACCTTAAATAGAGAGTTTTTTTCTTTAATGCCACGTACACAAATTGAAACGCTTGTTGTGGAGAGAAAAAAGATAATCACTCCACTATATATGGACGCAGGGGCCTGAGCGCTTGCTTTAATAGGGTTGCTCTCTTCATTCTCTCATCCTCTCCAGATATAAACAAGAAAGCGGTAGCGACATTTTCTCTCTACTCACCGCTGGTCACAGATCCGGTCGGATCCCTTCGGCCGGTGTGTGTAGAGGACTAAAAGGTGCATCGTTCACGCGGTCATCGCCGCCGAGGGAGGAAACCCACAGCTGCCGGAGGGCCCCGATCCTCTGCCCGTGCCGTTCTCTCCAACACATGGCCGGCTCGGGAGGTCCTCCGACCCTTCTTCCTCCCTGCCGTATTGTCCACAGATCCGACCTGCCGCCGCCGACATCCCGGCGACCCTCAGGTATAAGTTCTTCGAAAGCGGCCTTGCTCTACTGCCCCAGCTCCCCACATGTCTGCATGTGCATCTTTTTCTACTCTCATAAGCTCTTCCAAAGCCACCTAAATTTTTAGTATTATTAGAGGTAAAGCTACTTCATGCATTCGAATCTAGGGCTTTTTTCAAACAATGAAGAAAGGGGGGAAAGTTGTAGCATGAATCTAGGACTTGATTGAAAGAGGAAATAATATGGTGAAAGTAGTAGAGACCGGATACCCAACCAGTCTCTTGGTTGAAAAGGGAAATAATGGGAAAACGCGGTACAAATTGGATAAGGAACAAATCTATTATTGGTTGAAAAAAGGATAGAAAGTGGCGGTCGGTGGACAAGTCAACAGAGTATGTCCAGGATTAGATTTGCTGCCATCACATAGTAAAAGGTCTCCAGGATTAGATTTTCTGCCCTCACATAGTAAAAGGTCTCGGGATTAGATTTGCTGCCCTCACATAGTAAAAGGTCTCCAAGATTAGATTTGTTGCCCTCACATAGTAAAAGGTCTCCAGGATTATTTGCTGCCCTCACATAGTACAATGGCACTCCTGCTGTTTTCCCCAGTATGATAAGTAAGTTGCTCCTTTACGCTGCTAAGTGTCCTGGTGTCCCCACGGTCCCATGCCCTTAAACCAACTCTTTAGGTGCTGTTGATTTACTGTGTCTGGTAAACAAGCAATGCCACCATTAAAGTAATCCCATATTTGAGGAATCTCATTGTTGATCGTAATGCTTCTGGTAACATGAAGCATCGCTGACGTTTTAAAATTCTATTGTCCTTGCGTGATTGCCATGAACATAATTAAGATGCTTCTTTTCATTTTGTATATGTTTCGTATATTCTTATTGACCAGCAACTGTTTACTTTCTATCTTTTTGTGCAGATAGGGATATCCATTTCACCTTGTTGCTATTATGACCTTTTGGTGAACTGCAGAAAACACTTTTTTTTGGAATGAGTGTCTTGTGCAGTTCAACTAAAATTTCACGTGGGCAACATCTCTCAATTTTGGTGGAACTGCACAAAATGGTGATTGGAGTTTCCAAAATCTCCATCAAGTTCTGCTGGTAATCTCGTGCAACATTTTATTAGCCTTTGCAAGATGGAGCCGTCACTGTCACCACAATGGCACTTTATTTTAGTGGAACTGCACAAAAGGATAAGAAAATTATAGTTTCACCTTACATGAGCCGGACAACCAACCTTAATGTTCCTCAATTTTAGTGCAACTACTAAAGAAGAACCTTCCAGCTCACAAGAGCAAGTACTTCTTGCTAGCTGAATGATGCAATCTTTGTTTCATTTCAGGTGAACTGCAGAAAAAGGCGCATGAATTGAATCATGGAACTCCAGGTAGACCTCATCCAAGTAGAGCTGGAGGTTGAGTTCAAGGAGGCTGCTATTAAAGCGAAATCACGCTCTCCTGTCTCCTTGTTTGTGCTGTGCAAACATGTTGTGCAAACAGGAATACTCAACTACAGATGTTGTGGCGGTCAAGAGCATTCGCCAAGTTCTTCGATTGTGTGACATGGCTAGCCAAGATGGATTTAATCCCGATATTCACTTTATCAAAAGGCTCTAATGGGTTGGTTCTGAATCTTGCAAGCTGGGAATCAGTGAGATGTGTAGGCATCTTTGTTGTACTTATTATTTGGATCTTATTTGTTGGTTCTAAATCTTGCAAGCTGGGAATCAATGAGATGTCTAGGCATCTTTGTTTTACTTATTATTTGGATCTTATTTGTTGGTTCTAAATCTTGCAAGCTGGGAAACACGGCATGATGATGCAGAGGACAACAACCATAACAAACAGTTCAAACTCGGTAGTATTATCTTTTGTGAAAGTGCGACAAATGTGATGATCGTGTGCGTCCTGAGAATAATAATTCTAATTGTTGTGCATGTTGATCCTGTGGCACTGATAGAACGAGCGAATGGATTACTTGTTTTAAGTACAAATTTCTATTAAAGCTAATTAAATTTAAGTAAAGTGACCACTAACTCCTGTTATTACAGTACCAATACAGACCCGCTCGTGAACCGATGTGTGGACGAGGGTGCATCTTCTGCCGGGCGTGCAGCGGATGACGGAGGGGTAGTAACTGTTGTCGCATGTACACATTCAGCTTACTATTGAATCCAATTCCCCAAGAGCTGAAAAATGAACTACTGCCGCCGCCTACACACTCGTTCACTCATACAGACTCCAATGGCGATCCGAGGGGTGAGCCTGCTGGATATGGACTTCAGCAAGGAGTTCCCCTTTGAGTTCGCCATTCAGTCCTATGGCTGCACCAAGTTGAATGTGATGTACACCAATGATACGGACTCGGTGAAGCTCTGCCTCGCCTCAGTCCTATGGCTGCACCAGGTTCTGGAGCACTCGCCCGTTTCATCAGCAGCGCCGACTGCACCTTCACTACGGTGGAGAGAAGGAAGAACGTGACGATTCGTCCATCTGGTGCAACAAGCTTGTCGACATCCGGAAGCAATACAAGATCATCAGCAACGGGCAGGAGAAGGACTCCGTGGTTGACCTCGCTGAGACCATCATCGACCCCTGATAGGCCAACATGAAAGAAGACGACCTGAACACATGGGAGGTACCTCTGAATCTAGCCTACATAACCTACGCAGCCAAGGGCGCATACGCATGCTACGACATGTACATGCAGATCTTGGACATGAGGGCGTGTCTGCTTCCCGTAACCGACGAGTACACGGACAGCCGCAACGTCATGATCAAGCGTGCTAGGAAGGTCTAGATGTTGTACGTTATCTGTTTATAAGCACCTTTATCATGTGAGTGTTTCATGCCCCACGTCTAGCCTAAAAAATAATAATACCCCACGTACTATTAAATCATCAAATTAAAATGATATTTTATTTCGTAAGTTGAAAGTTCTTACAAAATAATAATAATAATAATTGTTTATATATAACATGGCAAGTTAACTCCTAGTGATTGCGTACATAAGCTTGCAAAGATTTTACTGATGTGCAATCATGTGTTTATGTTTTTATAACATTTCTCCGTCTAGCCCAACATGATATTTTCACCCAGCCCAGCAAGTCCGCGGCTTTCGGGAAAAATGCAAATGAGATTTAAATGGGCTGCATAGATGTTACATCATTGTTTCACCCAGCCCACCAAATGGACTGACAACTGGGTCCACGGCCACAACCCAGTATTTTTTGTGATTTGCCAAGCAAGTCGCTTTGTCAGGCCTCTTGGGCTGCAAATCTTTCAAGACGAGGAGAGCTTTCATTCGGCTGGCCGAGAAAATGGCCCATCAGTAAGGAGAAATGGGTTGTACATTTTTAAAACACATCAAACCGGCAATTAGTTTCAAATATTTTTTTTCATTTTGAGATTTTAAATTACATTAATTTTTATGCATGGAGAATTTGTTGGATTTTATATTGATATACATTTTTTTAAAAGTCAGTTTGAATGTGAGTCAAAATTTCGGGATTAAAAATAGTTCGGACCGCACCGAAATATGCAAAATTTCGTATAATTTTTTAACCATGGCCACAATATGTGCTGTAATGCTAACAAAAAGAATATGGGCTCCAAAAAAAACCTTAAGAATTAGCAAATGGGATGTATGCTGTTTTCCACAGATTTGAGGCTTTCCTAAAAAAAGGTTGACGCACAAGCAGTGACTGTTGATGGCCATCCAACGGCCGTCATGCTTCTTCAATCTCTGCTCTTCCTGCTCCAGCCGCTCAAACAGGCGCCGGCGGGACTGCCTGCTCCCTCCTCCCTGCGGCCGGCTCTGCTGCCGCGTAGGCCTCACCGCCCCATCGTACTCCCATCGCTGGCCTAGCCATCCCTCTACTCACCCACACGTGCTGTTATTCTCCGGCGACGGCAGACGAACCAGTAAACCCTCGTACAGTCGTACTCCCATCCGCGTGGGAAACAATTGCCGAGTCTTCCCTGCCTCCGTGTCGTTCCCTTCCTAGGCCTCGTCGTCGTCCACCGTCCTGGTGCTCTCGGCGCGGCCTGGTCAATGTGGTCAACGACGGGCATGCATCTGAAGTGGACTTTACGTGGAGAGGCCGACAGCTGGGTCCACGACCGCACGCAAGGAAATGCCTCCTTATTACGCGCAAAATAATGATTCCTCCACCTGACATCAGGGACCCACCGAAAGGGCCTCTGTATTTCACGAAAAAAACGTTACCGCCGCTGACAGCTCGTACCCACCAGCTATATCTTCGCATGCAAGGAAGTGCCTTCTTATTCTGCACAAAAAAATTGAATACTCCCCCTGTTAGCTGGGACCCAGTATAGTGGCAGGCTGACTTGTGGGCCTACTAAGTTGACGGGGACGGAGGGCTTTGTCAACTTAGTCAATATGCATGATCCTAGCTCCAGTGACCGTACGATGTCCATCCAACGGCCGTAGTGCTTCTTCAACCTCTAGTCTTCTTGCTCCAGCCGCCCAAACCAGCGCCAGTCGTGCCTCGTGCTCCTGCCTCCCATGGCCGGCTGCGATGCGGCGGAGGCCTCACCGCCCCCTACTACTCCCACCGCTGGCCAGGCCATCCCTCTACTCAGCCACACCCCCTATTATTCTGCGGCGACGGCAGCCTCACACTGCAGCGAACCAGTGAACCCTCGTACTCCTCTACGTGTGGGCATCCACTGCCGCGTCTTCCCCGGCTCCGTGTCGTCCCCTTCCTAGGCCTCGCCGTCGTCCACCGCCCTGGTGCTCTCGGCGCAGCGTGGTTAACATGGTCAAGGAATGGTTTCCATTGGACATGGACTGTACGTGCAGAGGCTGACAGCTGGGTCCATGGCTGCAGCAAGGAAGTGCCTCCTTATTACGTGCAAAATAATTATTCCTCCACTTGACAGCGGGGGACGGCCCACCGTATTTCGTGAAAAAAACGTTTCCCCTGACTGCTGGGACCCACCAGCTACACCTTCGCACGCCTACTCGCGCATACGTACGGCCAAGGGTCGTGTACATGGCTGGGTCGGAACGGAGAAACAACATCGTCGTCGTGTTCATGGGGAGGCAACGGAATGCGTCGTGTTCATGGGGAGGCAACGTAATGTGTCATGTTCATGGGGAGGCAACGGAATGCGTCGTGTTCATCTGGAGGGCTTGGACGGAACAGGCGATGGAAACGAGGCCTGGCGTACCGTAGAACGGAGGAAACGACCTTGTGTTCGACCGGCCACGTTCGAAACGGGATCCTGTTCATCGGGAGGGGTCTGGCATATGGCAAAACGGAGGAAACGGACCTCCTACGGTCGGAACGGGGGTCCTGTTGATCGGGAGGGGTGTGGCGTACCGCAAAACGGACTTGTGTTGGAGCTCTATGGTCGAAACTGGGGTCCTGTTCATCGGGAGGGGTGTGGCGTACCGTAAAACGGGACTCCACGGGATACTGTTCATCTCCACCGTCGACCTCTTCCAGCCTCCACGGGCTCCTGTTCATCCATCCTCCACCGCGCGCTACTCCATCGGCTACTGTTCAACCACCCCTCCACCGTCTATTGTTCATCCAGACCTCCACACCACGGGGTCCTGTTCAACCACCCCTCCACGAGCACCCCTCCACCGTCTACTGTTCATCCAGCCCTCCACACCACGGGGTCCTGACCACCCCTCCATCGTCTACTGTTCATCCAGCCCTCCACACCACGGGGTCCTATTCATCCACCCCTCCACGGGCACCCCTCCACCGTCTACTGTTCATCCAACCCTCCACCACACCACGGAGTCCTGTTCATCCAGAGGCAACGCCACCGCTCACTGTTCATACAAACCCCCCCGCAACGCTCACTGTTCATCCCATCGATCGGCTTCAGTTAGCAGCAGTAGCAAAGGAATCGCTCGATCGGGTTCAGTTAACAGCCATCGATCGATCGCTCGGGTTCAGTAACACGTTGCCTGCAGTGCAATCGCTCGGGTTCAGTTAGAGCCCAACGCCTCGCTCGGGTTCAGTTAGAACCAATGCCTCGCACACACGCGCGTACGTGTATGAGAGAAACGCGCATCTCTCGGCCCCCGACCTCCCACCGTAACCGGGAACTCCCCAAAATTTTCCTCCCCTCGCTTCTACCACGGTTTTTTCCGTCATGGATGGCCCAAAGAATGTCATGCAGCTGCGTCTCCGGCCTGCCCAGGACGAAAAGCCCATTTTCTGTCATGATTTTTTGTCATAGAAGTAGGAGCCCACCACATCTATGTTGATACCGGGTTTTGTCACAATTATCGTCATAGAAGTGTCATATGTATGACAAAAATTTTTTCGTTCGGCCCAAAATGTCACGGATGTGTCTTTTTTTTGTAGTGTACTCTCCATATAAGCAAAATTCTTCTCATTCGGAATAGTGGGAGTATCATAAGAGACTCGAATACTATAAATTGTTTCCACATTCAAAGAGTAATGTTCAGAAAAGGGGTAATCATAATCATGACAAGTTTTATAAATATAACCATCACTACTTTTTATAGCATATGTATCATCACAAAAATTATCACCAGTAGGAGGCATGCTATCATCATTATAAATTTGCATATCAAAACTTGGGAGACTAAAAATATCATCTTCATTAAGCGTAGCATCCCCAAGCTTGGGACAAACATTAATTGTAGCACATATATTCTAAAAAACATCATCTTCATCAAACATAGCATCCCCAAGCTTGGGCCTTTTCATATCTTAAGCATAATCACTCTCATCATTAATAGTATAGATAGCACCAATAGTATAGCAATTATCATATTCTTCCAAGCAAGTGCCAAAAAGATTTTCAAGATAATAAGAAGTATCATTATCTTCCACAATTATATTTTCATGAGGCACAATAGTAATAGGAGTAGCATTATTTGGGAAAGATATCTTTTTACCTCTCTTCCTTTTTCTTTTCTTCTTCTTCACCACATCATGTGTGGGTTCAATCCTCTTTTTGGAGCTCCTTATTAATGAGATTGGTTGAATAGGAGGCTCCTCCTCGTTACCTGATTCATCATAAGAAATAATAGGAGAATATTGGGAAGTCTCTTCCCTTTCATTAGTATTCTCTTCATCTTCTATTTGTTTTATTTTCTTTATGTAGTTGGCAATATAAGGGTTTTCAATACAATTCATCACACAATACATATAAATTTCCTCTAGATCAAAATGAAGAACTCTATCAAGATTAATCTTTGGAATACCCTCAGTTATACATTTCATTTCCTCATACCCCAAAAGAAGACTAAGCTCTTTATGATGCTCAAGGGTAATCAAATTATCACAATTTTTGGATGTGATTCGGTCATGAAACAATTTGCATTGGAGATTTAAATGACCATGTTCATTGCAAAGTTCACAAGGGGTGCGAAAAATATTGAATTTTTCAGCACAATCATCCAGACTTTCTTGCAACAATTTAGTTTCTAAATACTTATGCCTCTTGCAATATCTATCTTCCCTATTTGGTGTGTACTAGCAAACCCAATGTACTCCACAAAAATTGACATGTTTATAGGAGACATTTTCATCATAACTAGTGCAATCATCATTAGTACCATGGATATTCAAGGAATTCATACTAACAACATTGCAATCATGCTCATCATTCAAATATTTAGTGCCAAACATTCTATAGATTTCTTCTTCTAGCACTTTTGAGCACAATTATCCTTTCCATCATACTCATGAAAGATATTAAAAAGATGAAGTGTATGTGGCAAACTTAATTCCATTCTTGATTTCTACCTTCGCAGCCTTTAGCATTGCGAAGAGATCAGGAATCGTCTTATCCATCCCTTGCATATTATAGTTCAACATGAAGCTCTTGTAGCTTGGTGGCAGTGATTGAAGAATGATGTCTACTACACAACCTTCTTCTTGTAGACGTTGTTGGGCCTCTAAGTGCAGAGGTTTGTAGGACAGTAGCAAATTTCCCTCAAGTGGATGACCTAAGGTTTATCAGTCCATAGGAGGCGTAGGATGAAGATGGTCTCTCTCAAGCAACCCCGCAACCAAATAACAAAGATTCTCTTGTGTCCCCAACACACCCAATACAATGGTAAATTGTATAGGTGCACTAGTTCGGCGAAGAGATGGTGATACAGGTGCAATATGGATAGTAGATAAAGGTATTTGTAATATGAAATTATAAAAACAGCAAAGTAACTAATGATAAAAGTGAGCGTAAAGGGTATTGCAATGTGTTGAAACAAGGCCTAGGGTTCATACTTTCACTAGTGCAAGTCCTCTCAACAATAATAACATAATTGGATCATATAACTATCCCTCAACATGCAACAAAGAGTCACTCCAAAGTCACTAATAGCGGAGAACAAACGAAGAGATTATGGTACGGTACGAAACCACCTCAAAGTTATTCTTTCCAATCAATCCGTTGGGCTATTCCTATAAGTGTCACAAACAGCCCTAGAGTTCGTACTAGAATAACATCTTAAGACACAAATCAACCAAAACCCTAATGTCACCTAGATACTCCAATGTCACCTCAAGTATCCATGGGTATGATTATACGATATGCATCACACAATCTCAGATTCATCTATTCAACCAACACATAGAACCTCAAAGAGTGCCCCAAAGTTTCTACCGGAGAATCATGACGAAAACGTGTGCCAACCCCTATGCATAGGTTCATGGGCGGAACCCGCAAGTTGATCACCAAAGCATACATCAAGTGAATCACGTGGTATCCCATTGTCACCACAGATACGCACGGCAAGAAATACATCAAGTGTTCTAAAATCTTTAAAGACTCAATCCGATAAGATAACTTCAAAGGGGAAACTCAATCCATTACAAGAGAGTAGAGGGGGGAAGAAACATCATAGGATCCAAATATAATAGCAAAGCTCGCGATACATCAAGACCGTATCACGTCAAGAACACGAGAGAGAGAGAGATCAAACACAGAGCTACTGGTACATACCCTCAGCTCCGAGGGAGAACTACTCCCTCCTCATCATGGAGAGCACCGGGATGATGAAGATGGCCACCGGAGAGGGATTCCCCCTCCGGCAGGGTGCCGGAACAGGTCTAGATTGGTTTTCGGTGGCTACAGAGGCTTCTGGCGGCGGAACTCCCGATCTATTGTGCTCCCGGATGTTTTTAGGGTATATGGAGATATATAGGCGGAAGAAGTACGTTAGGGGGGCCACGAGGGGCCCACGAGGGTGGAGGGAGCGCCCAGGGGGGTGGGCGTGCCCCCCTGCCTCGTGGCTTCCTCGTAGATCCCCTGACGTGCACTCCAAGTCTTCTGGTCTTCTTCTGATCCAAAAATAAGTTCCGTGAAGTTTCAGGTCAATTGGACTCCGTTTGGTTTTCTTTTTCTGTGATATTCTAAAACAAGGTAAAAACAGAAACTGGCACTGGGCTCTAGGTTAATAGGTTAGTCCCAAAAATGATATAAAAGTGTATAATAAAGCCCATAAACATCCAAAACAGTAGATAATTTAGCATGGAGCAATCACAAATTATAGATACGTTGGAGACGTATCAAAGAACTCTGTCAATGACACTATCATCAGGAAGATTAACTCCCAGCCGAGTCAAGTGGTTGTGGTACCTAGACATTCTGAGTATATGTTCACTGACAGAACTATTCTCCTCCATCTTGCAGCTATAGAACTTATTGGAGACTTCATATCTCTCTGGGCATTTTCTTGAAATATTATCACTGAACTATCGAGTAGTCATCAGCTTTGCTCTGCCGGTGTTCACAACATCTGGCATTGCTCCTGCAACGGGTTTGTCACCTAGCGGTGCTTCCAGGATGTAATTCTTCTGTGCAGCAATGAGGATAATCCTCAAGTTATGGACCCAATCCGTGTAGTTGCTACCATCATCTTTCAACTTAGCTTTCTCTAGGAATGCATTAAAAAGTCAACGGAACAACAGCACGGGCCGTCTATCTACAACAACATAGACATGCAAAATACTATCAGGTACTAAGTTCATGATAAATTAAAGTTCAATTAATCAAATTACTTAAGAACTCCCACTTAGATAGACATCTCTCTAATCTTCTAAGTGATCATGTGATCCATATCAACTAAACCATGTCTAATCATCACATGAGATGGAGTAGTTTTCAATGGTGAACATCACTATGTTGATCATATCTACTATATGATTCATGCTCGACCTTTCGGTCTCAGTGTTCCGAAGCCATATCTGCATATGCTCGGCTCGTCAAGTTTAACCCGAGTATTCTGCATGTGCAAAACTGGCTTGCACCCGTTGTATGTGAACGTAGAGCTTATCACACCCGATCATCACGTGGTGTCTCGGCACGACGAACTGTAGCAACGGTGCATACTTAGGGAGAACACTTATACCTTGAAATTTAGTGAGAGATCATCTTATAATGCTACCGCCGAACTAAGCAAAATAAGATGCATAAAGGAGAAACATCACATGCAATCAATATAAGTGATATGATATGGCCATCATCATCTTGTGCCTTTGATCTCCATCTCCAAAGCACCATCATGATCACCATCATCACCGGCTTGACACATTGATCTGCATCGAAGCATCATTGTCGTCTCGCAAACTATTGCTTCTACGACCATCGCTACCGCTTAGTGATAAAGTAAAGCAATTACATGGCGATTGCATTTCATACAATAAAGCGACAACCATAAGGCTCCTGCCAGTTGCCGATAACTTTTACAAAACATGATCATCTCATACAACAATTTATATCTCATCATGTCTTGACCATATCACATCACAACATGCCTTGCAAAAACAAGTTAGACGTCCTCTACTTTGTTGTTGCAAGTTTTACGTGGCTGCTACGGGCTTCTAGCAAGAACCGTTCTTACCTACGCATCAAAACTACAATGATTTTTTGTCAAGTGTTCTGTTTTAACCTTCAACAAGGACCGGCCGTAGTCAAATTCGATTGAACTAAAGTTGGAGAAACAGACACCCGCCAGCCACCTGTGTGCAAAGCACATCGGTAGAACTGGTCTCATGAACATGGTCATGTAATGTTGGTCTGGGCCGCTTCATCCAACAATACCGCAGAATCAAGAATCAACTAGTGACGGCAAGAAATATGTATATACCCACGCCCACAACTCCTTTGTGTTCTACTCATGCATATAACATCTACGCATAGACCTGGCTCGGATGCCACTGTTGGGAAACACAGTAATTTCAAAAAAATTCCTACGCACACGCAAGATCTATCATGGTGATGCATATCGACGAGAGGGGAAGAGTGTTGTCCACGTACCCTCATACACCGTAGGCAGAAGCGTTATGACAACACGGTTGATGTAGTCGTACGTCTTCATGATCCGACCGATCCTAGTACCGAAAGTACGGCACCTCCACGATCTGCACATGTTTGGCTGGGTGATGTCCCATGAACTCTTGATCCAGTTGAGTGTCGACGGAGAGCTTCGTCAGGATGATGGCGTGATGACGGTGATGATGAAGTTACCGTCGCAGGGCTTCGTCTAAGCACTACAACAATATGACCAAGGTGGATTATGGTGGAGGGGGGCACCGGACACTGCCAAGGGATCAATGATCAACTTGTGTGTCCTAAGGTGCCCCCTACCCTATATATAATGGAGCAAGGGGGGAGGCCAGCCGGCCCTTGGGGCGCGTCAAGGAGGGGAGGAGTCCTCCTCCTAGTAGGAGTAGGACTCCCCCTTTCCTAGTCCAATTAGGAGGAGGAAGGGGGAAGGAAGGAGAGGAGAGGAGAAGGGAGAAGGGAAGGGGGCGCATTAGTTCCCGGGGGGGGGGGGGTTCCGGTAACCCTCCGGCACTCCTGTTTTCTCCGAAATCACCCGGAATACTTTCGGTGTCCGAATATAGCCGACCATTTCGAGACTCCTCGTCATGTCCGTGATCACATCCGGGACTCCAAACCATCTTCGGTACATCAAAACACATAAATTCATAATACTGATCGTCACCGAACGTTAAGTGTGCGGACCCTACGGGTTCGAGAACTATGTAGACATGACCGAGACACGTCTCCGGTCAATAACCAATAGAGGAACCTAGATGTTCTTATTGGCTCCCACATATTCTACGAAGATCTTTATCAGTCAAACCACATAACGATATACGTTGTTCCCTTTGTCATCGGTATGTTACTTGCCCGAGATTCGATCGTCGGTATATCAATACCTAGTTCAATCTCATTACCGGCAAGTCTCTTTACTCGTTCCGTAATGCATCATCCCGTAACTAACTCTTTAGTCACATTGCTTGCAAGGCTCATAGTGATGTGCATTACCGAGAGGGCCCAGAGATACCTCTCCGATACTCGGAGTGACAAATCCTAATCTCGATCTATGCCAACTCAACAAACACCATCGGAGACACCTGTAGAGCATCTTTATAGTCACCCAATTACGTTGTGACATTTGATAGCACACTAAGTGTTCCTCCAGTATTCGGGAGTTGCATGATCTCATAGTCATAGGAACATGTATAAGTTATGGAGAAAGCAATAGCAACAAACTAAACGATCATCATGCTAAGATAACGGATGGGTCAAGTCAATCACATCATTCTCTAATGATGATCTCGTTAATCAAATGACAACTCATTTCTATGGTTAGGAAACATAACCATCATTGATTCAACAAGCTGGTCAAGTAGAGGCATACTAGTGACATTCTGTTTGTCTATGTATTCACACATGTACTAAGTTTCCGGTTAATATAATTCTAGCATGAATAATAAGCATTTATCATGATATAAGGAAATATAAATAACAACTTTATTATTGCCTCTAGGGCATATTTCCTTCACCCCCATATGGGCAGGCCTAAGGAGGGGAAGGAAATGGGAGAAGGGAAAGGAAATTTTGGATTAGGATTCCCACTTCCTTCCCTCTCCCCCCTCTTTCCTCCCCCTCGATTATATATGGCAGGGAGGGGGCGTGGTTTGGGAGGGACTCCAAGTAGGATTCCTCCTACTTGGGCGCCTCCTATGGATACTCCTTCCTCCCTCCCACCTATATATATATATATATATATATATATATATATATATATATATATGGGGGGGGGGAGGGGGCGCCCTAGCACACATAGTAGACCATTGCCTAGCCGTGTGCGGCGCCCCCTCCACCGTTTACATCCTTGGTCATATTTTCGTAGTGCTTAGGCGAAGCCCTACGTGCATCACTTCACCATCACCGTCACCACGCCGTCGTGCTGACAGAACTCATCTACTGCCTCGACGTCTTGCTGGATCAAGAAGGCGAGGGACATCACCGATCTGAACATGTGCAGAACGCGAAGGTGTCGTACGTGCGGTACTTGATTGGTTGGATCGTGAAGAAAGTTTGACTACATCAACCACGTTGTGAAACGCTTCCGCTTATGGTCTACGAGGGTATGTAGATATACTCCCCCCTTGTTGCTATGCATCTCCATGGATAGATCATTGCGTGCGCGTAGAAATTTTTTGTTTTTCCATGCAACATTTCCCAACAGTGGCATCATGAGCCAGGTCTATGCATAGATGATATGCACGAGTAGAACACAATGAGTTGTGGGCGGTGATAGTCAAACTGCTTACCACCAACGTCTTATTTTGATTCGGCAGTATTGTGGGATGAAGCGGCCTGGACCAACCTTACATGTCCACGCACATGAGACTGGTTCCACCGACATACATGAAACTAGTTTTGCATAAAGGTGACTAGTGGGTCTCTGTTTCTCCTACTTTAGTTGAATTGAATTTGACTACTGGCGGTCCTTGAAGAAGGTTAAAACAGCAAACGTGATGAAACACCATTGTGGTTTTTGTGTAGGTAAGAACAATTCTTTCTAGAAGACCACAACAACCATGTAAAACTTGCAAGAACAAAGTAGAGGACGTCTAACTTATTTTTGCAGGGCATGTTGTGATGTGATATGGTCAAGATATAATGTGATATATGTTGATGTATGAGATGATCATGTTTTGTAATATTGACAACCGACAGGACCCTTAGGGTTGTCTCTTTATTGTATGAAGTGCAAGTGCCATGTAATTGCTTTACTTTATCACTATGCGTTAGCGATAGTTGTAGAAGCAATAGTTGGCGTGATGACCTAGATGCAACAACGCTGCGATGGAGATGAAGGTGTCAAGCCGGTGATGATGGAGATCAT
Organism: Triticum dicoccoides; assembly: GCF_002162155.2. NCBI lineage: Eukaryota > Viridiplantae > Streptophyta > Magnoliopsida > Poales > Poaceae > Triticum > Triticum dicoccoides. Next base: position 87,805,421 of record NC_041392.1, on the reverse strand, counting down.
CATGTTGCTTTGAAGATGGAGATCAAAAGCACAAGATGATGATGGCCATATCATGTCACATATTTTGATTGCATGTGATGTTTATCTTTTATGCATCTTATTTTTCTTAGAACGATGGTGGCATTATAAGATGATCCCTTCACTTAATTTCAAGATAAAAGTGTTCTCCCTGAGTGTGCACCATTGCTACAGTTTGTCATTTCGAGACACCACATGATGATTGGGTGTGATAGACTCTACATTCACATACAACGGGTGTAAGACAATTTTGTACATGCAGAATACTTGGGTTAAACTTGACGAGCCTAGAATGTACATACATGGTCTCGGAACACTTGAGACCGAAAGGTCGAACATGAATCATATAGTAGATATATCAACATAGAGATGTTCACCATTGGTGACTACCCCATCTCACGTGATGATCAGACATGGGCTGGTTGATTTGGATCACGTATCACTTAGATGACTTGAGGGATGTCTATTTAAGTGGGAGTTCTTTAGTAATATGATTAATTGTACTTAATTTATCATGAATTTAGTCATGATAGTATTTACAAATTATGTTGTAGATCAATAGCTCGCGTTGTAGCTCCCTGATACGTCCATTTCGCATCATGCTTTTATATCGATATTTTTGCATTATGGGCTGTTATTACACATTATGTCACAATACTTATGCCCATTCTCTCTTATTTTACAAGGTTTACACAAAGAGGAAGAATGCCGGTAGCTGGAATTCTGGGCTAGAAAAGGAGCAAAAATTAGAGACCTATTCTGCACAACTCCAAAAGTCCTGAAACTTCACGGAAGACAGTTTCAGAATATATAAAAAATATTGGGTGAAGGAAGCACCAGAAGGGGGCCACCCACCATCCACGAGGGTGGGGGCGTGCCCTACCCCCTGGGCGCGCCCCTGCCTCGTGGGCCCCTTGGCAGGCCTCCAGTGCCCATCTTCTGCTATATGAAGTCTTTCGTCCGAGAAAAAAAATCATAAACTAGCTCACGGGATGAAACTCCGCCGCCATGAGGCGGAACCAATCTAGGGCTCAGGTGGAGCTGTTCTGCCGGGGAAACATCCCTCCGGGAGGGGGAAATCATCACCATCGTCATCACCATCGATCCTCTCATCGGGAGGGGGTCAATCTCCATCAACATCTTCACCAGCACCATCTCATCTCAAACCCTAGTTCAGCTCTTGTATCCAATCTTTGTCCCAAAGCCTCAGATTGGTACATGTGGGTTGCTAGTAGTGTTGATTACTCCTTGTAGTTGATGCTGGTTGGTTTACTTGGTGGAAGATCATATGTTCAGATCCTTTATGCATATTAATACCCCTCTGATTATGAACATGAATATGATTTGTGAGTAGTTACGTTTGTTCCTGAGGACATGGGAGAAGTCTTGCTATAAGTAGTCATGTGAATTTGGTATTCGTTCGATATTTTGATGAGATGTATGTTGTCTCTCCTCTAGTGGTGTCATGTGAACGTCGACTACATGACACTTCACCATTGTTTGGGCCTAGAGGAAGGCATTGGGAGGTAATATAAGTAGATAATTGGTTGCTAGCGTGACAAAAGCTTAAAACCTAGTTTATGTGTTGCTTCGTAAGGGGCTGATTTGGATCCATACGTTTCATGCTATGGTTAGGTTTACCTTAATACTTCTTTTGTAGTTGCGGATGCTTGCAAGAGGGGTTAATCATAAGTGGGGTGCTTGTCCAAGGAAGGGCAGTACCCAAGCACCGGTCCACCCACATATCAAATTATCAAAGTAACGAACACGAATCATATGAGCGTGATGAAAACTAGCTTGATGATAATTCCCATGTGTCCTCGAGAGCGCTTTCCTTTATATAAGAGTTTGTCCAGGCTTGTCCTTTGCTACAAAAATGATAGGGCCATCTTGCTGCACCTTATTTAATTTTATTACTTGTTACCCGTTACAAATTACCTTATCACAAAACTATCTGTTACTGATAGTTTCAGTGCTTGCAGAGAATACCTTACTGAAAACTGCTTATCATTTCCTTTTGCTCCATGTTGGGTTTGACACTCTTACTTATCGAAAGGACTATGATAGACCCCCTATACTTGTGGCTCATCAAGACTCTTTTCTGGCGCCGTTGCCGGAGAGTGAAGCGCCTTTGGTAGGTGGAATTTATTAAGGAAAAATTTATATAGTGTGCTGAAATTTACCGTCACTTGTTACTATGGAACATAATACTTTGAGGGGCTTGTTCGGGGTATCTTCACCCCGACCAGTAGAGAAAAGAGTTGCTCCTCAACCTACTGAACCTACTGAAAATGTTTACTTTGAAATTCCTTCGGGTATGATAGAGAAACTGCTAGCTAATCCTTTCACAGGTGATGGAACATTACATCCCGATTAGCACCTAATCTATGTGGATGAAGTTTGTGGATTATTTAAGCTTACAGGTATGCCCGAGGATGTTATCTAGAAGAAGGTCTTCCCTTTATCTTTGAAGGGAAAGTCATTGACATGGTTTAGGCTATGTGATGATATGGGATCATGAACTACAACCGATTGAAATTGGAATTTCATCAGAAGTTTTATCCTATTCATCTGGTTCATCGTGATCGTAATTATATATATATATATAATTTTTGGCCTCGCGAAGGAGAAAGCATCTCTCAAGCTCGGGGGAGGCTTAAGTCAATGTTATATTCATGCCCCAATCATGAGTTCTCAAGAGAAATTATTTTCAAAAATTTTATGCTCGGCTTTCTCTCAATAATCGCTCCATGCTCGATACTTCTTGTACTGGTTCTTTTATGATGAAGACTATTGAATTCAAATGGGATTTATTGGAGAGAATTAAACTAAACTCTGAAGATTGGGATCTCGAAGAAGGTAAGGAGGTATAACCCCTAAGTTTGATTGTGTTAAATCTTTTATGGATACCAATGTTTTCAGTGAATTTAACACTAAATATGGACTTGACTCTGAGATAGTTGCTTCTTTCTGTGAATCCTTTGCTACTCATGTTGATCTCCCTAAGGATAAGTGGTTTAAATATAATCCTCCCACTGAAGTAAAAGTAGTTGCACCTATTAAAGTTGAAGAAAAGACTATCACTTATAATGTTGATCCTGTTGTTCCTACTGCTTATATTCAGAAACCACCTTTCCCTGTTAGAATAAAGGATCATGCTAAAGTTTCAACTTTGGTTCGTAAGAGTAATACTAGAACACCTACACCCCCTGAGAAAATTAAAGTTGAACCTAGTATTGCTATGGTTAAAGATCTCTTGGCCGATAATATTGATGGGCATGTTATTTACTTCTGTGATGAAGCTGCTAGAATTGCTAGACCTGACACTAAGAATAAACATAGACCTGTTGTAGGCATGCCTGTTATTTTTGTTAAAATAGGAGATCATTGCTATCATAGCTTATGTGATATGGGTGCTAGTGCAAGTGCAATACCACATTCCTTATATAAAGAAATTATGCATGATATTGCACCTGCTGAGATAGAGGAAACTGATATTACAATTAAGCTTGCTAATAGAGACACTATTTCACCAGTTGGGATTGTTAGAGATGTTGAAGTCTTGTGTGGGAAAGTTAAATATCCTGCTCATTTTCTTGTTCTTGGTTCCCCACAAGATAATTTTTGTCCCATTATATTTGGTAGACCCTTCTTAAATACTGTTAATGCTAGGATAGATTGCAAAAAGGATGTTGTTACTATTGGTTTGGGGGATATGTCTGATGAGTTTAATTTTGCTAAATTTTGTAGACAACCCCATGATAAATAATTGCCTAGTAAATATGAAATTATTGGTCTTGCTTCTATTGCCGTGCCTCCTAATGATCCTTTAGAGCAATATTTGCTCGACCATGAAAATGTTATGTTTATGAATTAAAGAAGGGAAATAGATGAAGTATTCTTTAAATAGGGACCTATTTTGAAACACAACTTGCCTGTTGAAATCCTAGGGGATCCTCCTCCACCCAAGGGTGATCCCGTGTTTGAGCTTAAACCATTACCTGATACTCTTAAATATGCTTATCTTGATGAGAAAAAAATATATCCTGTTATTATTAGTGCTAACCTTTCAGAGCATGAAGAAAAAAATTATTGAAAACTCTGAAGAAGCACCGTGATGCTATTGGATATACTCTTGATGATCTTAAGGGCATTAGTCCCACTCTATGCCAGCACAAAATAAAATTGGAGAAAGATGCGAAACCTTTGTTGATCACCAACGATGGTTAAATCCTAAGATGAAAGAAGTGGTAAGAAAAGACATACTAAAACTTCTTGAGGCAGGTATAATTTATCCTGTTGCTGGTAGTCAGTGGGTAAGTCCTGTTCATTGTGTCCCTAAAAGGGAGGTATTACTGTTGTTCCTAATGATAAAGATGAATGATACGTCTCCGTCGCATCTACTTTTCCAAACACTTTTGCCCTTGTTTTGGACTCTAACTTGCATGATTTGAATGGAACTAACCCGGACTGACGCTGTTTTCAGCAGAATTGCCATGGTGTTACTTTTGTGCAGAAATAAAAGTTCTCGGAATGACCTGAAAATCAACGGATATTATTTTTGGAATATATAAAAAAATAATGAAAGAAGAATCCACGTTAGGGGGCCCACACCCTTTCCACGAGTGTGGGGGCGCGTCTACCCCCCTAGGCGCGCCCCCTGCCTCGTGGGCCCCCTTACGCTCCACCGACCTCAACTCCAACTCCATATATTTGTGTTCGGGGAGAAAAAAAATCATAGAGAAGGATTCATCGCGTTTTACGATACGGAGCCGCCGCCAAGCCCTAAACTCTCTCGGGAGGGCTCATCTGGAGTCCGTTCAGGGCTTCCGATAGGGGAATCCATCGCCATCATCATCATAAACCTTCCTCCATCACCAATTTCATGATGCTCACCGCCGTGCGTGAGTAATTCCATCGCAGGCTTGCTGGACGGTGATGGGTTCGATGAGATTTATCATGTAATCGAGTTAGTTTTGTTAGGGTTTGATCCCTAGTATCCACTATGTTATGAGATTGTTGTTGCCATGACTTTGTTATGCTTAATGCTTGTCACTAGGGCCTGAGTGCCATGATTTCAGATCTAAACCTATTATGTTTTCATGAATATATGTGAGTTCTTGATCCTATCTTGCAAATCTATAGTCACCTACTATGTGTTATGATCCAGCAACCCCGAAGTGCCAATAATCGGGACCACTCCCGGTGATGACCGTAGTTTGAAGAGTTCATGTATTCACTATGTGTTAATGCTTTGGTCCGGTACTCTATTAAAAGGAGGCCTTAATATCCCTTAGTATCCAATAGGACCCCTCTACCACGGGAGGGTAGGACAAAAGATGTCATGCAAGTTCTTTTCCATAAGCACGTATGACTATATTCAGAATACATGCCTACATTACATTGATGAACTGGAGCTAGTTCTGTGTCACCCTAGGTTGTAACTGTTGCATGATCGATCACATCCGACATAATTATCCATCACTGATCCATTGCCTACGAGCTTTTCATATATTGTCCTTCGCTTATTTACTTTTCTGTTGGTACTGTTACAATCTCTATAAAACCCAAAATATTACTTTTGCTACCGTTACCATTATTATCATATTACTTTGCTACTAAATACCTTGCTGCAGATATTAAGTTTCCAGGTGTGGTTGAATTGACAACTCGGCTGCTAATACTTGAGAATATTCTTTGGCTCCCCTTGTGTCGTGGGTTTGTCACGACAGATGTCCTCGTGAAAGGACTTAGTTGTGGAGCCATCGCAACGGGTTAGCTTAAAGGGGTTAAACCGGACAAGGGGACACGGGAGTTTATACTAGTTCGGCCCCTTTGATGAAGGTAAAAGCCTACGTATAGTTGTGATTGGTATTGCTAGGGTTTTGAAGGCCAGGGAGCGAATCCGCTTTGTCTAGCTTTCGAGTTGTTGTTGTCTGTCCCTAAACCGCGGCCGGGTCGTCCCTTTATATACATAGGTTGACGCCCACCGTGGGGCTACAGAGTCCCGAAGCCGGTTTATAAACATATCCGGTCTCTCTCTTTCTATCTTACTATATAAGTTACATGACTGGGCCGATTTACATTTATATACTGTAACTCGCCTTTGGGCCCTCCGTAAAGTGCTAGCATCTTTACATCTTCATGGGCTTCTAATCTTCAAAGAGTCAACCCGGCTACCTAAGGCCGGTTTACCTCCAGTAGTAATATCCTCAACATTAGGCCCCAGATTGGTTTGAACTTGTTCATGTCAATCTTCCACACTTTAGAAAAAATCTTCTCTCTTGTCTTCATTTTTGATCTTGTAAACCGCCATGAGGTCATACTTCAAAATTACGATAAACCGTCCTAACATCATCCATCCGTTGATATCAGAGATTTCCTTCATTTAATATATATCCAGTTATTGAGGCGACACCTTTATTAACTTATCCATTTTTTGGACTCCTCAATTCCCGCACTTGCCATTTTTTCACTTCGCCTTATAAATAGGACCGAGGGGTCATTTTCACCGTTTCCCCCCGTGCCTCTTCGCATCGTCTTCCTCGCGCCACTCAGCCTCTGGAACTCCGCCGCCATCGTCGTTTCTGCTCCGACCTCGGCCGATGCGTCGCCTTGAACGCACCAGAGAACTGCGGTGCCCTTCCGCTTCCTCACTAGCTCCGGTAAGTTCTCTGCTTTCACCATAGATCTGTTCTAGGGTTTCAATATTCCTCGCAGTTCTTCCGAAGTTCATCAGTGCTATTCTTCCATGTTCTTCCTTTAATAGATGGACACTTCATGCTCGATACATCTCTTACCGTAGCTTACCTACCATGATCATCACAAATCTTTATGCGCAAAGAACTGATCTGTCTGTCAAAAATTGCTTCAGTTCTGCACCCCTTCAAGATCCAATTATTTTTGCTTTTCTATCTTACCTCTAGATCCGAAAGTTTTATACATCACCGTGAGATCTGTTTCTCCTCGCACCAATATAAGCGATTTGACATTGGATAAATAGTCTATGCCATTAGCCCTCTGATAAACCGGAAGAGCATGTTACCTTCATAATTACGCTCCGGTTTAAGAGTGTCTGATCAATCCTACGCTAGCATTACCTTCTTTCTCATTATACTAGTCTCTGGGTTGTACCATTTATTATATCAGTATGTTTCTTACTCCCTTGTCTCTTGTGTATGATCATGCATAATTTATAAACTGGCCTTTCATTTTTAGTTTGTTCGCTTTGCAATGGCCAAACAATTCACTACCTACAACTAGGCTCGTTCCCAGGTTACTGAGGCTCAACTGGATGAGATGGTTAGCATCGGCTCTCTGCCTAAGAAAACTTAGATCAAATGGCGAGCCCCAGGAATTGAGAATCCTCCAACCCCAAGACAAGGCGAAGTGGTAATATTTGTTGACCATATAGGCCGTGGTTTCAAACCGCCAGGGTCAAAATTTTATCGAGATGTACTTGCCAGCTTCCAACTGCATCCACAAGATATTCCCAATTCAGTCTCCAACTTATGCAATTTCCAAGTCTTCTGTGAAGCCTATTTACAGGAAGAACCAACTGCAGAATTGTTCCGGGATTTCTTTCACTTAAACCGGCGCACAGAGTTTGTGAATGGCCCGAATACAGAGCTTGGTGGTGTTTCGATTCAAAAGCGGAAAGAAGTGGAATTTCCTCATGCCAAACACCATAGCCACCCAAAGGAATGGAACCAAACATGGTTCTATTGCAGAGACACTTCGTCTGAAGATGAGAATCCCCTCCCCGGCTTCCGAGATCATAGATTACCTAATACTCACCCAATGCCATAACGCCTGAGCTCCTCAGAAAGGGCAAAATATGCTCCTCAAATCACCAAGCTCCGGGCCTTTATGGCAAACGGTTTAACAGGTGTGGATTTTGTACGCTGTTGGATATCCTGGAGTATCTTGCCGCTAAGCCGGCGTCCCGGTTTAATGTGCGAATATACCGGTGAGGTTGACGATCCTCAACGCCACTACAACATCCAATTATCTGAGGAAGAAGTTACTAAAGGTGTAAATAAGATTCTGAATGAATCGGAACTGGTCTGTAGTCAAACTGGCCTGAGTCCCTTCTACACCAAGAACAAACCGCCTGCTCTAAGCACTACACTTCCCCTTCATCTCTAATATCTTTGACTTATACAAGCTATAACCCTTCTTCTTTATATGTATAGGGTGATGACCCCTTATGGAAACGGAAATCCATAGAGAAAGCGGCAAAGCCAACAGGAGACAAAGTGGCCAAGCCAACCCGCCCGAAGACCAAAGCCGTAAAACGGACGTCAAAGCGGAAAACGGCTGACCGGATTAATATGGAGCTTGATGATGATACTGCTGACCCAGAAGCTGAGGTAGAACTTGACTCACTTGGCTCTCTTTTTATGCATCTTGTTAACAATGATCTTCCTCAGGAGGAGGCCGAAGCTAGTCAGGCTGAGGACATAGAGGTAATTACCCTTTCCTTCGGTTCAGACTCTATGCCAACACAAAAACCTCGCCAAACAATCCGAAAAGTAAGATTTTCTCATCCTCTTGATCACTTGGATCCAACATTTATTTTGAAGACTCAACAGCATGAGGCTAGCCGGACAACTCGGCACAGTGGCCAACAGGTCACCTCTACCGGTTTGCCTGATACTCCGGTTCGGAAGCGTCGGTCTGAGGTCTCTCCTACTTCTGACCATTCTTACCCCAAGGCAGGTTATTTCAGACAGCCTCTTAATCCATCCAATTCAAATTATTAGGTGACACCTCCTTCCTCTTCTGGTGAATCGACAGCAACTCAACTCCCCCCTTTGAAAACTGTGGCTGGGTGAGTTACGAAAAACCTTTCCTTTCAATGCGCCCTACATCTGTTGAACAGGATGTTAACCCTTTTTATTCTGTTTGCAGGGCCAAAGCCAGACCCAACAAGAAAGCTCGGGTCACCAATCCGCCAGAAGACCCTGTTGCTGAAGAAGAAGAACCAAGAGTTGAACCGGAGCAAACAGGTGAACCGGAAGGCCTCCATCCTGAAACAACTTTTGATGATCCGCCCCTTGACGGCCAACATACTGACGAACCCATAGATGTTGAGCCTGCCGCCCCTCATGCTGAACCGGCGAACCAAACCAGGCTAATCCAATGAAAGACACTAAAATTCCATCATCATCCGCCCAAAATCCTGAAGGCAAAGGCAATGACGTTATTATTACTGGAGCAGGCCACAGTTCTCCTGGTCATCCCGTCATTTTGGCTCAGCATAGTGCCAAAGAAGAGCAAATTGCCAGGGATAAAGGTAAATGGAGCAGCGACTTATCAAACTATGCTCATCTTAATGCTGATGAGCTTCATTCCGGCTTCTTGAACCGTCTGCACTCAAACCGGGATTATGAAGCCGGTTTGGTGAATTTGATGAAAGAACGATATGAGGTAAATTCTTCTCCCTTGCACATTGATTTATAGCTAAAATACTATTCCAAGTAACCCCCAAGAGTTGTTTTATGATTGTCAATCATAAACCGGGTCTTTGTAACACTTTAAGCATCCCATCATTAATCCTTGCCAAGGCGTGTCTTCAATCATAGATAAAACTCATGTTTGAAAAATTAGATAACGTTCTGTAGCATAGCCCCCAAAGACCGGTTTAACTTGGCAAGTTAATCCGGTTTTTAATCCACACCGCCAGTTTAGAACAAACGTACATTAGCCCCCAAGTGTCAAGGATAATGCTTGCATTGTTCTGGAGACTTGCATAGAAGGTAGTATTTGAGAGAAAATAAGCATTAGCCCCCAAGTATGAAGTGGATAACTTGTTATATGCTTTATACTTAGTGCATATATATGTTGTTTTGTTGAAGCTACCTTCAATGTTGCAGGCTGAACTGAGAAGCAAAGATGCCAAAAACTCTGACTTGCAAGAAAATGTGAAGTCGCAACAAGCCGAAGCTGCAAAAGCCAAGGAGGAGCTGACCCAGGCGCTGGCCGGAATGGAAAAATTGAAAGAATCCTTCAATCAAGATTGTGCTGCATGGGAAACTGAAAAAACCGGTTTGACCAAAAGAGTCGTAGATGCCGAGGAAGCCCTGAAACCGGTGGCTGAAGAACTAGCCGGTTTGAGGCGCCAAATCAACGCTATGACATCTGCTATCTTTGGTAAGTAACTACTTGTGTATGTTGCATCAGTCAATGAATCTTAAAACTGACCACGATGTTGAAAAAAAAAATCTTTGGCAGGAACTCGGATCACTCATCTTGGTGCAGATATGCGGATGAAGCTCAAAGCGGCATACACATTGGTGGAGCAGCTATACTCTGGATCTCAGCGAGCCATTAGTACATCAGCTTATAACAAACCGGCGCCAACGTTGATTAAGGAAACCCTTGAGAAGCTGGGCATGTTACCGGCGCGTTTTGCCGAGTTGAAAAGAGCCGCTAGAAGAGCCGGAGCATTAACTGCCCTTATTCGAGCCAAGGCCTGGATTCCAGATCTTGAAGCGGAGGATATCATTAAAGGGTATACAGGCGTTAAAGAAGACGGTTCAAACTTTGACAATGATGATCTTCGGTGATTGACCAAACAGATGCGGCCAGCGGCCAGCAAATTAGCTGAAGACACCGATTTGTCCCATTTTCAACCGTTTTATGATGCAGAAGGGAAAAGACAGCCGGCCGAGATCCATGAAGTCGAAGAACTTGTGCCTCCGATTCGTAAGCACACTTATGCCCCTGATATTAACCCTTCTGATCTTATCCATGAAGAAGCAGTATTCCAAGCTTTAACCGGAATCGATTGGTCAACGACTGATTTCTAGCGGCTGGGGAGGGATGAAGAAGTGCGTACACCAACTGATCCGCAACCGTCAAACCGTCGTGATGAAGAGTCCTGATCCGGTCGCCGGTTTATATGGCTACTGTAAAAAACAATGGCACTGTTGAGTCGCTTTAAAGCTTCATGTAATAGGATAGCTGAAACTTTGTTTATCTGCCATGCCATCGAGCATGCTTCATAGCCCTTTGTGACAATTTGTGCCGCCCTTCAGGATATATTTTATGCATAGTCTATGATGACTTGCCTTCCTGGGTACAAAAAACTTAAAAGTGTCTAGCGGTTTACCGCTAAACATGTCATAATATCCAAGAAGTATATAGTACTTGAGCTGAATAATCAAGTGTTTGTACAAAAAATAATGTACAGAGCATACCTCATTGAGTGAGCAAACATGTATACAGCAAAGGTGTTTAACACCAGCCCGATACGTTTGATAATCTCATCTTCATAATGCCGGTCTATCTATTAAACCGGACCGGTATACCTACCGGATTTTCTTCATAACATTGGTGATTTAGTCAAACCATACCGGGTCAGTGACCACCGGTTTATAACTGATCATGATCCAACAGCTGGTGGTTGGAAAGCAAGCTGGATCAAGGATGCCGGTTTATCAAAAAAATACTTATGATTGTCAACAAACAAAATTCAAATAGGAAAATATGCAAGGCTTTTTACGAGCTGCCAGGCTCCAAATCGAGGCTTTTCATGGGCTACGAGGCCTCTGAGTTAAACCATTTAACAAAGCCTTTTAAGATGGGCCTCCAATTAACCAATCACCGTTTTAACTATGACAAGTTCAGGGTCTGTAAAAGATTGACTTGTCAAATGTTTGATGGGTCATGCCAGGATTACCTGGATACGTGTGGCTTACTTGATGAAGGCAGGTTAACCCGGGGTTTTAGGTGAATACACCAGGCTTCCAAGTCGTGGCTTGATAGCCAATTACGAGGGTCCTTTCAAACTCTTTGTTGCTTTGCAAAAAAGAGCCCCCAAGTAACTTTGTGAGCGATGCTCAGCGTGTGCCTATGTTTGAGTTTGTACAGTGTACAATACTCGCTTTGGCTCCACAAATTTTTCCTTTTGTGGCTGAAATGCCTATCAAGAGGTGTAGCTGTGGTTCAAACATGACCAAGCCCCCTAGTGATTTTCTTTATCTTTATGCAGTTGCTAAATCCGGTTTAACAAAGACTCCGCTTTGACCGTTAACTTGTAAAAGCACACATATGATATAAGAAAGAACAGATACCCCGCTTATAACGGAGGCTCCGGTTTATTATATGGTATATACACTGTCATAAATATGTACAGGTGAAAAAGCTTATGGCTTCAAGTATAGTAAGGCTGAAGGAGAGCTATGTTCCATGGCCGCTTTGTCTCCTCCTCCGATTGACGTGAGTCTTCATGCTCTCGAACATCAATGAGGTAGTAGGATCCGTTGTGCAGATTTTTGCTGACCACAAAGGGTCCTTCCCAAGGGGGGGGGTAACTTATGCATATCAGTCTGATCCTAGATGAGCCGGAGCACCAAATCACCTTCTTGAAAGGTTCTAGTTTTAACCCGGCGGCTGTGATAACATCGAAGATCTTGTTGATAAATCGCCGAACACGCTGTTGCAAGATCCCGCTCTTCATCCAACAGGTCCAGAGAATCTTGACGTGCCTTCTCATTATCAGCTTCAACATAAGCTGTCACACGGGGCGAATCGTGGCGGATGTCACTAGGAAGAACCGCCTCTGCTCCATAAACCATGAAGAAAGGCGTGTAACCCGTAGACCTATTGGGTGTGGTGTTGATGCTCCATAACACAGAAGGTAGCTCCTCGACCCAACAACCCGGCGTCCGCTTTAAGGGAACCATAAGCCTTGGTTTGATACCCCGCAGAATTTCTTGATTTGCCCTTTCCGCTTGACCATTAGATTGGGGGTGAGCCACTGATGCTAGATCAAGCCGGATGTGCTCACGTTGACAGAATTCTTCCATCTCTCCTTTTGACAAGTTAGTGCCATTATCTGTTATAATGCTATGTGGAAAGCCAAACCGGAATATCACCTTTTTGATGAATTGAACCGATGTGGCTGCATCACACTTGCTGACTGGCTCTGCCTCTACCCATTTAGTGAATTTATCAACTGCTACTAACAGATGGGTCTTCTTGTCCTTGGAGCGCTTGAAGGGTCCAACCATATCCAGCCCCCAAGTGGCAAACGGCCACATAATTGGAATCATCCGCAACTCTTGAGCCGGAACGTGCGCACGGCGGGCAAACTTTTGACATCCATCACATCTTTTGACTAAATCCTCCGCATCAGCATGCGCCGTCAACCAGTAAAACTGTGACAAAAAGCTTTAGCAACCAACGACTTTGAACCGGCGTGATGACCGCAATCCCCTTCATGAATCTCTCGCAAAATCTCACAACCTTCTTGAGGAGAAACGCATCGTTAAATCGCTCCTGAAACACTATAACGACGTAACTCCCTGTTGAGTATGGTCATGGACTTGGAACGCCGGATTACCTGTCGAGCCAACATTTTCTCAGCTGGTAACTCGCCCCGGTTCATGTAATCTAGATATGGGATCGTCCAATCTGGTATGGCATGCAAAGCTGCCACCAATTGAGCCTCTGGATCAGGAACAACCAAATCTTCTTCGGTTGGTATTTTGACTAACGGAGTGCAACACATCAAGAAAGACATTGGGCGGAACCGGTTTACGTTGGGAACCAAGACGACTTAAAGCGTCTGTCGCTTCATTCTTCCGCCGGTCTATATGGTCCACCTGATAACCTTTAAAGTGACCCGCCACTATGTCCACCTCTCGCCGATATGCAGCCATGAGTGGGTCTTTAGAATCTCAAGTGCCAGACACTTGCTGAGCCACTAGATCTGAATCGCCGAAGCACTTAACCTGGCTCAAATTCATCTCTTTAGCCATCCGAAGACCGTGGAGTAAAGCCTCATATTCAGCTACATTATTAGTACAAGGGAACATTAAACGGAGGACATAACAAAACTTATCACCTCGTGGGGAAGTTAATACGACTCCAGCCCCCGAACCCTCTAGCTGTCTGGACCCATCAAAATGAATAGTCCAATATGTATTATCTGGTTTCTCCTCAGGTGCCTGTAACTCCGTCCAATCGTTGATGAAATCTACGAGTGCCTGGGACTTGATCGTCGTGCGGGGTATATATCTGAGCCTGTGGGGTCCAAGCTCAATGGCCCACTTGGCAATCTGGCCGGTTGCCTCTTTGTTTTGAATGATGTCACCCAGAGGAGCTGAACTGACTCCTGTGATAGGATGGCCCTGAAAATAGTGTCTGAGCTTCCGGCTTGCCATAAACACCCCATACACCAGTTTCTGCCAATGCGGATACCTCTGCTTTGACTCAATGAGCACCTCACTGATATAATAAACCGGCCGTTGAACCGGATACTCTTTGCCAGGGTCTTTGCGCTCTACCACAATGGCTACGCTGATAGCCCGGGCATTAGTAGCCACATATAATAATAAGGGCTCTTTATCGATCGGTGCTGCCAGCACGGGCGGTTTCACGAGCTGTTTCTTGAGTTCTTCAAACGCCTTATTAGCTGCTTCACTCTAGGCAAAGTTATTCGTTTTCTTGAGCATCTGATATAAGGGAATGGCCTTCTCTCCAAGGCGGCTGATAAACCGGCTCAAGGCTGTAATCCGGCCGGCCAGACGTTGCACATCGTTAATACAAGCCGGTTTAGCCAAGGACGTAATCGCTGCAAACTTTTCCGGATTAGCCTCAATGCCTCTGTTTGAAACCAGAAAGCCTAAGAGCTTGCCTGCCGGGACACCAAAAACACACTTCTCCGGATTGAGCATCATCTTGTAGACTCGAAGATTGTTAAAAGTTTCCCGTAGATCATCTATCAAAGTCTCCTCCTTTCTGGATTTGACCACAATATCATCTACATACGCATGGACATTGCGCCCAATTTGCTTATGGAGGCAATTCTGAGCACATTGCTGGTAAGTTGCCTGGGCACTCTTGAGTCCAAAGGGCATAGAAACATAGCAGAAGGCTCCAAAGGGTGTTATAAAGGTTGTCTTCTCCTGGTCCTTAACTGCCATTTTGATCTGATGATAACCATAGTAAGCATCCAAAAAACACAAATGGTCACAACCCGCCGTAGCATCAATTATCTGATCAATGTGAGGGAGCGCAAAGGGGTCTGCAGGGCAAGCTTTGTTTAAATCTGTGTAGTCCACACACATGCGCCAAGTGCCGTTTTTCTTAAGAACTAGCACCGGATTGGCTAACCACTCTGGATGAAAAACTTCAACAATAAACCCAGCAGCCAACAAACGGGCGACCTCTTCACCTATAGCCTTGCGCCTTTCCTCGTTGAAGCGGCGAAGGAACTGTTGGACCGGTTTGAATTTCGGATCAATATTGAGTGTGTGCTCAGCGAGTTCTCTCGGTACACCTGGCATGTCAGAAGGTTTCCATGCAAAGATGTCCCGATTCTCACGGATGAACTCGATGAGCGCACTTTCCTATTTGGGATCCAAGTTAGCGCTGATGCTGAACTGTTTGGATGAATCACCAGGGACAAAGTCAACCATCTTAGTGTCTATAGCTGATTTGAACTTCAATGTTGGATCATGTTCCGTGGTTGGCTTTTTTAAGGAGGTCATGTCTGCCGGATCAACTTGCTCCTTATAGAATGTTAACTCCTTCGTGGAACAAACCGACTCAGCATAAGCCGCATTGCCTTCTTCACACTCCAAAGCAATCTTTCTACTTCCATGTACTGTGATAGTCCCCTTATGACCTAGCATTTTAAGCTGTAGGTAAACATAACATGGCCTTGACATAAACTTAGCATAAACCAACCGCCCAAACAGAGCGTGGTACGGACTTTTGATCTTCACCACCTCAAATGTCACTGTTTCTGACCTTGAATCATAGTCATCTCCAAAAGCTACCTCCAAAGCTATCTTACCAACAGGATATGCAGACTTACCAGGTACCACACCATGAAATACCATATTCGACGGTTTAAGATCCTTATCTGTCAACCCCATACGACGGAATGTATCATAATACGAAATATTGATACTACTTCCCCCATCCATGAGCACTTTAGTGAACTTGTATCCCCCAACTTGAGGGGCTACCACCAAGGCCAAATGACCTGGATTATCAACCCGAGGCGGGTGATCCTCTCTGCTCCACAAAATAGGTTGCTCCGACCAGTGTAAATACTGAGGTACTGCCGGCTCAACAGAGTTGACTACCCTTTTGTGAAGCTTCTGATCACGTTTGCACAAACTAGTAGTGAAGACATGATATTGCCCGCTGTTCAGCTATTTGGGATTGCTCTGATAACCCGACTGCTGCTGTTGCTGACTCCCCTGATGGTTGTAACCTCCCTGGTTGCCTTGGTGTCCTTGATTGACGTGTCTGGTTTGATTGCCTGGAAACCCTGAACCGGAACCACCACCTCCGTAACCCGGCCCGTGGAAACCTCCTCCTGAACCGCCGGGCGGGCCGTTGTCATATTGGAACATATTGGAATTCTTGAAATCCCTCATGATATAACAATCTTTCCAGAGACGTGATGCCGGTTTCTCCTTTGATCCATGCTTTGGAAAGGGCTGATTTAACAAACGCTCCAAATTGTTGCGTGGACCTCCACCCCTCTGGGGCTGCTTGCCCTTATGGCGCTGGCCATTCTCCTGCGCGTTGGTATTTGTGACAAAGTCCAAACCACTGTCGGCCTTGCGCTTACCAGCGTTTCCATGGCCTTCCAGATTGTGTTGTGGGCCTTTGGCATTGCCGCTTTTCTTACCTTCTCCGGTTTGTCCTCCTCTGAATCCGGATCCTTGGTATTATCTGAATCAGCGTATTTAACCAAAGTAGCCATGAGTGTTGACATGTCGTTGCAGTGACGTTTGAGCCTTCCCAACTTCTGTTTCAATGGTTTAGAATGGCAATTACCCTCTAACGTTAACACTGCAGTGTCTGCGTTGATACGATCTGACGAATGCAAAATCGCCGAGACCCGTTTGACCCAATGGGTCATGGACTCCCCTTCCTCTTGGACATAAGCGGCCAGATCTACAATTGACATCGGCTGCTTACACGTATCCTTGAAGTTCTGGATAAACCGGTGCTTCAATTCGGCCCATGATCCAATAGAGTTGGTCGGCAAGCTTTTCAACCAAGTGTGAGCTGTTCGTTCCAACATCATGGTGAAATATTTAGCACACACCGCCCTGTCCACATCTAGCATCTCCATTGCCATCTCATAGCTCTCCACCCACGCCTCTGGCTGCAAATCGGTGGTATAATTTGGTACCTTACGAGGTCCCTTGAAATCCTTGGGTAGTCGCACATTACGCAAAGCAGGAGATAAACACGGTACCCCTAAGGAACTTAACATCGCCCCTGGCTCCACAGAGGCAGTGGGGTGAACCGGAGTATGTTGTCGTGCCTCGTGTCGAGCCGTCAACTCGGCCTCTCGACGTGCACGGCCATGATCCACAACATCTTGCGCATTAGCACCTCCCCCAGCCGGGTTGTTCCCTCGTGGCGAATTTCGGCGACGTGCACTACTGGACACGGCCGGTTCGTCTTCCACGTGTCTGCTATAACTCCAGCTTGGGCGGGGAGTGGAGTGAATCCTCTCACGACTGTGTGAATATGCTTCCTGTTGATTTAGTGTTGTTTGAAGGAGATCCCTGGCCCGACATGCTTCCACTGCAATTGGTGACTCGTCATCGGTTCGGAGGGCCGCCAGGCGTGACGCAGCGGCCACAATGTTGTCCAACGGGTTGGAATAGTGCCCGGGCGGCATTGACGGTACAATGTTGTTCTGGCGAGGCAGGTCCGTCGTGCGTGGCTGAACCGGCGCTCCCGGCGCCCCCGCCCGGTTTAGTGTGGGTTGGTTACCAGCTCCTGCACCTGGCGTGTTGAAAAGATTCTACGGCTCATAAACCGACGGGAGACGTGATCGGTACCTTCTTCTCATGACTTCCTCTGAAGCATTCTGATCCAGTCTAATCCGGTAAGCCTGTGCTTCCAACTCGGCCCGCTCCGTAGCCATCCTGGCGTTCTCTGCTGCTAGGTCCGCCTTGACCTGGGCTATCTGATCTTTCACTTTTGCAATCTCCGCATCGTGCTGATCCCTGGCTGCTGCGTCTACCTCTGCGGACATCAATGTTGCCAGAGCATTGAACAAATCAGATAAGACTTGGGCCGGAGGTGGCGCCGAGCTTCCTGCCCCTGCTGGTGTGGCCGTTGTTGAACCGGAGAGCATTGCTGTGGCGGTAGATGAATGAGGCACCGATTGTGTGCCGGCCATGAAGATGGCGGCCTGGTTTGGCAGACCGGGGGAATCCGGAATACTGTTGCCCCCGGATCCTCCCTCAATCCGGCCGTCCTCCAACTGGTAAAGCGATTCGGTTTCTCCAGAAGACTCGTCATCAGAGCAGACTACGGTTTCTCCTTCGAACACCGGTCCGTCCTCGTGCCCTGATCCCTGGACGACACCTACGAAAACATGCCTTGCCTCGGGCTGAACCGGCGAAGGACTTGCACGCCGAGCCGTTTCGATGATGTCGGTGCAGATGTCCGGCTCGGGGGCCGGTTCGCCAATCTTGCCGATGAAGATGTGAATCCCACCAAATGGGACCCGGTACCCGTATTCGATTGAATCGGCCTCGGGACCCCATCCTGCATTGTCGATGTAGAGCTTGCCGCGGCGACTCTTCGTCATCCGGCCCACATCGTATCCCTGAAGTCCATCGAAGCTGCCCTTCAAGAACTCGAAACCATCATGCGATAGCCCCACGGTAGGCGCCAACTGTCGTGGGTTTGTCACGGCAGATGTCCTCGTGAAAGGACTTAGTTGTGGAGCCATCGCAACGGGTTAGCTTAAAGGGGTTAAACCGGACAAGGGGACACGGGAGTTTATACTAGTTTGGCCCCTTCGATGAAGGTAAAAGCCTACGTCTAGTTGTGATTGGTAATGCTAGGGTTTCAAAGGCCAGGGAGCGAATCCGCTTTGTCTGGCTTTCGAGTTGTTGTTGTCTGTCCCTAAACCGCGGCCGGGTCGTCCCTTTATATACGTAGGTTGACGCCCACCATGGGGCTACAGAGTCCCGAAGCCGGTTTATAAATGTATCTGGTTCGGCCTCTCTCTTTCTATCTTACTATACAAGTTACATGACTGGGCCGGTTTACATTTACATACTGTAACTCGCCTTTGGGCCCTCCGTAAAGCGCTAGCATCTTTACATCTTCATGGGCTTCTAATCTTCAAAGAGTCAACCCGGCTACCTAAGGCTGGTTTACCTCCAGTAGTAATATCCCCAACACCTTGTGTCAAATCAATAAATTTGGGTTGAATACTCTACCCTCGAAAACTATTGCGATCCCCTATACTTGTGGGTTATCAAGACTATTTTCTGGCGCTGTTGCCGGGGAGCATAGCTCTATTCTTTGAGTCACTTGGGATTTATATCTACTTATCACTATGAAGAACTTGAAAGATCAAAGAACTAAGATTTTTCCCTCAACTACGAGGGGAGGTAAGGAACTGCCATCTAGCTCTGCACTTGATTCACCTTCTGTTATGAGTAAACTTGCGACACCTACACATGCTATTGATTCTGATAGGTCGCATGTTATTGATGATGCAACTGCTGTTTTGCATGATACTTATGATGAAACTACTTCTATGCTTGATACTGCTGTGCCACTTGGTGAATTTCTTGATGAACAACTTGCTAGGGCCAGAGAGAATGAAATTATTGAAACTGATAATATTGATGAAAGTGATGATGAAGATTCCCCCCTAGATATGAATTGCCTGTTCTGCCTGAGGGTTATGTTATGGATGGAGAAACTGCTAGAGACTTTCTTGCCTGCAATGATACAAGTGATCTTAAGAAACTATTAGCTAAGCTGAAAGAAAAATCTCTGAATGCTAGAATGAAATATGATCATGCTTATGCTACTTCGCCTATCTTTATTACTGATAAGGATTATGATTTCTCTGTCGATCCTGAGTTAATTACTTTGGTTGAATCTGATCCTTTTTATGGCTATGAATCTGAAACTGTTGTGGCACATCTTACTAAATTAAATGATATAGCTACCCTGTTCACTAATGATGAGAAAAGTCGCTACTATTATATCCTTAAATTATTTCTGTTCTCATTAAAGGGTGATGCTAAGATATGGTTTAATTCTCTTGATCCTGGTTGTGTGCGTAGTCCCCAGGATATGATTTACTATTTCTCTCATAAATATTTCCCCACTCGTAAGAAACAAGCTGCTTTAAGGGAAATATATAATTTTGTGCAAATTGAAAAAGAGAATCCCCCACAAGCTTGGGGGAGGCTTCTCCGATTACTTAATGCTTTGCCTGATCATCCTCTCAAGAAAAATGAAACAATTGATATCTTTTATAATGGACTAACCGATGCTTCCAGAGATTACCTAGATAGTTGTGCTGGTTGTGTTTTCAAGGAAAGAACTGTTGATCAAGCTGAATTGCTTTTTTTTAGGGAAGGCCATCATGGCTAGATCAAGCTGAATTGCTATTGAATAATATGTTTACTAATGAAAATAATTGGACACTTCCTGAACCAACTCCTAAGCCAACTCCGAAGAAAGGGGGTATTCTATTTCTCAGTTCTGGAGATATGCAAGAGGCAAAGAATTCTATGAAAGAAAAACGTATTAAAGTTGAAGATGTTAAGAATTTACCACCTATTGAATAAAATACATGGTCTTAATTTGCCGCCTGTTGAAGAAATACATGGTCTTGATAACCTGACATAGGTAGTAAAGGTAAATTCTCTCTATAGATATGATAAAGCTGAAATCCCTCCTGCTAAGTTTGCTAGCCAATGTTTGGATAAATTTGATAACTTTATGGTTAAGCAAGAAGATTTTAATGCTTATTTTGGTAGACAACTAAAACGCAATGCTTATATGATTGAACACTTGAGTGATTATATGGCTAGTGTTAAAGGTGAACTTAAACTTATTAGTAAACATGCTTCTATGGTTACCACTCAAGTAGAACAAGTACTTAAAGCTCAGAATGATTTGCTCAATGAATTAAACAAGAAGAATGATAATGCTGTTAGAGTTATGACTAGAGGTGGTAAAATGACTCAGGAACATGTGTATCCTGAGGGCCATCCTAAGAAAATTGAGCAAGATTCTCAGAGAATTAATATTGATGCACCTAGTCATTCTAAGAGGAAGAAAAAGAAAAATGATAGGACTTTACATGCTTCTAGTGAACCATGTTGTAGACACACCTGAGAATCCCACTGATATTTCTATTTCTGATGCTGAAACACAATCTGGTAATGAACATGAACCTAGTGATAATATTAATGATGATGTTCATGTTGATGCTCAACCTAGTAATGATAATGATGTAGAGATTGAACCTGCTGTTGATCTTGATAACCCACAATCAAAGAATCAATGTTATGATAAGAGAGACTTTGTTGCTAGGAAGCACGGTAAAGAAAGAGAACCATGGGTTCAGAAACCCATGCCTTTTCCTCCTAAACCATCCAAGAAAAAGGATGTTGAGGATTTTGAGCGTTTTGCTGAAATGATTATACCTATCTTTTTGCGTATGTGTTTGACTGATATGCTTAAAATGAATCCTTATGCTAAATATATGAAAGATACTGTTACAAATAAGAGAAAGATACCGGAAGCTAAAATTTCCACCATGCTTGCTAATTATACTTTTAAGGGTGGAATACAAAAGAAACTTGGAGATCCAGGAGTACCAACTATACCATGCTCCATTAAAAGAAACTATGTTTAAACTGCTTTATGTGATCTTGGAGCTAGTGTTAGTGTTATGCCTCTCTCTTAATACCATAGACTTGATTTGAATAAGTTGACACCTACTGAAATATCTTTGCAAATGGCTGATAAATCAACTGCTATACATGTCGGTATTTGTGAGGACGTGCCTGTTTGTGGTTGCAAACGTTACTATTTTAACAGACTTTGTTATTCTTGATATTCCCGAGGACGATGGTATGTCTATTATTCTTGGAAGACCCTTTTTGAATACTGCAGGGGCTGTTATTGATTCCACCAAAGGCAATGTCACTTTTCATGTCAATGGTAATGAGCATACGGTACACTTTCCGAGGAAATAACCTCGAGTCCACAGTATCAATCCTATTGGAAAAATTTCAACAATCACTGTTGGAGGTTTTGAATTCCCTCTTCCTACTGTCAAGAAGAAATATGATATTCTTATTGTTGGGGACATGCATATCCCCGTTGAGGTAACATAGTGTTATTCGAAATTTCTCCGGTTCCATATTATTCGAAATGAGTTTGTTAATAAGACTTGATCAACCTTGTTAGTGAATTCCTTTTGATGAGCATGAGATGGATGAAGTTAGAAGGCACAACCTTCTGTACCCTCATTTTACTTTATGTTATTTATATTAAATAAAGCAAAAATAGTATTTTTTGTCTATTTTTTGAATTATCTGTGCAATAAAAAATACCCTGAAAATAAAAGTTCTCCAAATGTCCTAAAAATTAAATATTATTTTTTCTAGAATATTTGAGAATATCAGGCACTGAAAACACGACAAGGGGAGTAGCCACGTGCCCACGAGGGTGGAGGGCGCACCCACCCCCTGGGCGCGCCCCTATCTCGTGGACCCCACGTGGGTCCCCTCCACTTATTCCAGCCACCACACACTCCTTCTTCCTCCCAAAAAAATCACCAACCAGCTCAAGCACGAGTTCTAGCTCATCTTACTGCCATTTTCGATCTCCTAGCTCAAAGCTCGATTCACAAAATTGCTTTGGGGGATTGGTCCTTGGTATGTGACTCCTCCAATGGTCCAATTAGTTTTTGTTCTAGTGCTTTATTCATTGCAAAATTTTGCTGCCTAGGTGACCCTGTTCTTGAGCTTGCATGTCAAATTTATATGGTCCCAAGTAGTTCTAATGCATGATAGAGTCTCTAGGCACTTGTGGGAGTAGTTGCTATCAATTTTGTTGAGTTTGGTTCACTTTTATTTGGAAGTTACTAAAAATTTCAGAAATTTTCAGTAAATGGTGAAGAGATTTTTGAGGGGCTCGTCGAGCAAAAGCTCGAAGGACAAGCAAAGTGAGGAGGATAAGAGGCCCAAATATAATCTCCCTCGCATCGCAGAAGTTCGGTCGTGTGAATGGCCTTGTGATGATTTCTTGAGAGCAGCCAGGATTTATGATGATTTTTATGAGTTGGCTGAGAATGCAGGCCTCACCGACTTCCTCCACGACCAACACGAACAATATCTCTTACTCACTAATATTTTTGTGCAAAATTTGCATTTCCATGCTAGGAGGTCACCACCTTCGGTGGATTTCTATTTATATGATGAGTATAAGGAGATGTCCCTCTATGAATTTTGTGAGGTCTGCAAGTTGCCCTTTTCAGGCAGCATAGAGGAACCCGATCGTAACGATGTGGAGGGGTTTATTGATACAATTGCTGTAGGGGAAACTATGGAGGTTTCCGATGCAAGAATGACTAGCATACATTTTCCTGTTCTACGTTACTTTGCAATATTTGCTAGTAGATTCTTGATTGGTCGCGGAAACTGTGGCAACCTTAGTGCCCCTGATATTGTTATTTTGTGCCATGCCTTGTTCCGTGATGACAAATTTAGTATGGGCGCTATTGTTGCAAAGCGGTTAAATCTTAACCGTACTAAGGGCCCCATCTTGGGAGGTATCTTCGCCTCGCGCCTCGCTGCACATTTTAACATACCTATTAGACATTATGAGAAAGAAGAAAAGTTGCTGCCTCCTGTTTTTCTAGACTATAAGAGTATGGTAGCACATGATTTTATCATTAAGAATAAGGAAAAGATGCTTAAGTACAAGCTGATTTTTGATAAAAATCACCCTGAGACTATCACTTTGCCTGCTCCTTCCTTGTTTGACTTATCTGTAGGCAAGTACCTTGTTCCGCCGGAGGCCATTCACGCCTACTGAAACCCCACATCAGATACAGAGCCAAAGCCGGAACCATAATTTGATCCTTCACGACAGTTTGTGTACCAGTGGGATCCGGAGGAGATTGCCAACCAGTGGCAACCCGAGGCTCCTTCTCAGTACGAGCCCAACTACAACTTTGGATATCCGCCATGCCAGCGTGGCAGTAGACCAACTTAGGCCAACAGCCTAAGCTTGGGGGGGGGGTACGTATTTCCCACTGACATTACATTCCTGTTCACACACTCATGCTAGTTGTCGGCGCTCATACTTTTTCATTGTAATATCCATGCTAGTTTATTTCCCTTTTTATGCTTTCCTCTTGTGTGTTTGATAAACCTTAAGAAAAACAAAAAAATAGTTGTAGCTTTTAGCTAGTTTACTTTTCATGCTGTAGTAGTAATAATTAAAAGAAAACCCAAAAAGATTTCTCGTTCTTCTTTTGCTTGTTGGGAGCTTTCCCGTGTAAATAGTTTTGTTTCTTTTCTTTGGGGGTCGAGAGGAGAAGACCATAATGAAAATGTTGAGTGGCTCTTATATGCATTATTGTTGATCTAACAAAGATCCCATATTACCTTGTCTTCTCTCTTGAATTAAATGCTTGCAGATTCCATCTTAGTCCAATGCACGTGCACTATTATTATTATCCACACTATTCGGTCGTGCAAGTGAAAGGCAATAATGATGATTATATGATGAAATTATTGAGATGAGAAAAGCTGGTATGAACTCGACGTCTCTTGTTTTTGTAAATATGATTAGTTCATCGTTCCTGATTCAGCCTATTATGAAAGAAACATGTTTGCAATGACAATTAGATATTGTAGTCGCTTATGCCATGCTTAATTATCTAGGAGTTTGTAATGGTTTACCTTGCGTGCCAACATGCTATTAAAATGGTTGTGATGTGGTATGATAGGGTGGTATCCTCTTTTGAACGATTCCAGTGGCTTGACTTGGCGCATGTTCACGCATGTAGTTGAAACAAAATCAACATAGCCTCTATGCTATTTATGTTCATGGTGAATTATATCCTACTCATGCTTGCATCCGGTGTTGATTAATTTTAATGCATGTTCGTGACTGCTATCGCTCGCTAGCTGGTCTCCTCCTAGTCTTTTTCTAGCCTTCACTTGTACTAAGCGGGAATACTGCTTGTGCATCCAACTCCATAAACCCCAAAGTTGTTCCATGTGAGTCCACCATACCTACCTATATACGGTATCTACCTGCCGTTCCAAGTAAATTTGTATGTGCCAAACTCTAAACCTTCAAATAAACATTCTGTTTTGTATGCTCAAATAGCTCATGTATCAACTAGGGTTGTCTGTTTCCTCCATGCTAGGTAGGTTATTCTCATGAGGAGTGGACTCCGCTCCTCACTCACGAGAAAATGGTTGGTCACCGGGATGCCCAGTCCCATGCTTTATGCAAATCAAATCAAAATAACTACAAACAAAACTCCCCCGGGACTCTTATTAGTTGGAGGCACTTGTTGTTCCGAGCAAGCCATGCATTGATGCTTGTTGGTGGAGGGGGAGTATAAACTTTACCATTCTGTTTGGGAACCGCCTATAATGTGTGTAGCATGGAAGATATCGCGATCTCTCGGTTGTTATGTTGACAATGAAAGTATACCGCTCAAAATATTATTCATATCTATTTCAAAACCGAGCTCTGGCCCCTCTACAAATCCCTGCTTCCCTCTATGAAGGGCCTATCTATTTACTTTTATGTTGAGTCATCATCCTCTTATTAAAAAGAACCAGCTGGAGAGCACCGCTGTCATTTGCATCCATTACTATTAATTTATATTGGGTATGACTATGATTGGATCTCTTACCATGAATTACAATGTCTAGTCAGTCCTTGATCTTTAAAGGTGCTCTGCACTTATGTTTTGCGGTCTCAGAAAGGGCTAGCGAGATACCATCTTGTTATATCTTATTATGATTGTTTCGAGAAAGTGTTGTCATCCGAGATTTATTATTATGGCTTTCTAGTTGGTTATGCTATTGATATGAGTAATTATGAGACCTGAGAATTATTGCAAATTTGGTTAGTTATGATCTATGCTGAAAACTTGAATACTGGCTTGACATAGTTACAACAACAAGAGCAAAAAAAGTTTGTAAAAGTTTTTCTTTCTTTCTTTCAGTTTGTCAACTGAATTGCTTGAGGACAAGCAAAGGTTTAAGCTTGGGGGAGTTGATACATCTCCGTCGTATCTACTTTTACAAACACTTTTGACCTTGTTTTGGACTCTAACTTGCATGATTTGAATGGAACTAACCCGGACTGACGCTGTTTTTAGCAGAATTGCCATGGTGTTATTTTTGTGCAGAAATAAAAGTTCTCGGAATGACCTGAAAATCAACGGAGATTATTTTTGGAATATATAAAAAATACTGGAAGAAGAATCCACGTCAGGGGGCCCAAACCCTGTCCACGAGGGTGGGGGTGCGCCCCCTGCCTCGTGGGCCCCCTGACGCTCCACCGACCTCAACTCCAACTCCATATATTCGTGTTCGGGGAGAAAAAATCAGAGAGAAGGATTCATCGCGTATTACGATATGGAGCCGCCGCCAAGCCCTAAACTCTCTCGGGAGGGCTGATCTGAAGTCCGTTCGGGGCTCCGGATAAGGGATTCCGCCGCCATCATCATCATCAACCTTCCTCCATCACCAATTTCACGATGCTCACCGCCGTGCGTGAGTAATTCCACTGTAGGCTTGTTGGGCGGTGATGGGTTGGATGAGATTTATCATGTAATTGAGTTAGTTTTGTTAGGGTTTGATCTCTAGTATCCACTATGTTTTGAGATTGATGTTGCTATGACTTTGCTATGATTAATGCTTGTCACTAGGGCCCGAGTGCCATGATTTCAGATCTGAACCTATTATTTTTCATGAATATATGTGAGTTATTGATCCTATCTTGCAAGTCTATAGTCACCTACTATGTGTTATGATCCAGCAACCCTGAAGTGACAATAATTGGGACCACTCCCGGTGATGACTGTAGTTTGAGGAGTTCATGTATTCACTATGTGTTAATGCTTTGGTCCGGTACTCTATTAAAAGGAGGCTTAATATCCCTTAGTTTCCAATAGGACCCTGCTGCCACGGGAGGGTAGGACAAAATATGTCATGCAAGTTCTTTTCCATAAGCATGTATGACTATATTCAGAATCTATACCTACTAATAAAGTAAGGTGCGTTTCGCCAATTTTTCATCCATTCACCATCGAAAGTAACTTTTTTTTGCTATTCGAGGTGGTACTAAATTTTTATGCCTTTGTTTGCTAAAAAAGAATTTACGTACGTGGGCCGCGCGCACTGGCCCAGCGAAACCAGCCCACTTATTTGTCTACCCCTGCAGCTGGCAAAACACTATTTCCCGCACAAGGCGACAAATAGTCGAGTTTCGCACAGGACAACCAATATTGGGCTGGCCCATTTTCCTTTGTTTCTGTGTTTTATTTATATTATTATTATTATTGACCTATCTCGTTTTCCCTTCCAATTTTATTTTTATTTTATCATTTATTTCGTAAATAAAAAATTCTCAAAAAAGTTTAGAATTTTTTTTTGAAAATGTCTAGAATTCCAATTTTGTTGCTATTTTGTAAAATCTTTGGAACATGCAAATTTTTTCCAATTTTTTGCGAAAAAAAATTCAAAATTGTTCGAGATGTCTAAAAAGTAAATGGCATTTCAAAAAAAATGCATCAATTAAAAAAAATATTGCTTTAGTTGAATTTTCACGACAAAAATGATGTTCGTGTATAAAAGATACACATTTATAAAAATCTTATGAAACACATGTTCCCATTTTAAAAAATGTTCACAAATTCAAATAATGTTCATGTTTTTTTGTCAGAGTTTCGCACAGGACAACCAATAGTGGCTGGCCCATTTTTTTTGTTCCTGTGTTTTACTTCTATTTTTATTCCCCTTTCCCTATCTCTTTCTTCCCTTCCAAGTTTATTTTTCTTTTTGAATTTATTTCTCAAGTTAAAAATTCTCAAAAAAATTAAACCTAAGAAACACAATTTTTTGAAAATGTTAAGAATTCCAAAATTTGTTTGCTATTTCAAAAAATATTCGGAACCTGCAAAAAATTCCCCATTTTTTGAAAAACAATTGTTGTTTTTAACAATTGTTCGAGATTTATTAAATGAAAATGGCATTTAAAAATGCTCCAAATTCGGAAAATATTCCTTTTTAGTGTAATTTGCACAATTAAAAATAATGCTTTT
The DNA here is from genome assembly GCF_002162155.2 of Triticum dicoccoides. Taxonomy (NCBI): domain Eukaryota; kingdom Viridiplantae; phylum Streptophyta; class Magnoliopsida; order Poales; family Poaceae; genus Triticum; species Triticum dicoccoides. The sequence continues at coordinate 87,777,277 of NC_041392.1, read as the reverse complement.
ATAAAAGATACACATTTTCTAAAAATCTTATGAATTTTCACAAAGTGTTCCCATTTTTAATAAGTGTTCACAAAGTCAAATAATGTTAATATTATTATAAAAAAGTTGGTATTTTCATAAAATGTTTGTGAATTTAAAAAGATGTTCCCTTTCATAATTTTTTCATATTTTAAAAAACTGTTCCGGATTTAAAAAACTGTTCATGTCTCCTAGAATATTTAGGAACTTCATACCTTAAAATCCCCTTGATCGAAAGGATTGAAAGGAAAAGTAGATTGAATAACTCATGGGCCTTATCTGACGTACGGTGAATGAATGGAAAAATAGCAGATTGATTCTTTCACACGCGGCAAAACCGAGAAGCTAAACGTTCTTTTTCGTGTGCACATAAGATTTTGCTTGCACATATAATTGTCACTGACTTTAAATGCATACTATTTTATTTCCTGTTGCAACGCATGGGCATATGTGCTAGTACATGCCTACATTACATTGATGAACTGGAGCTAGTTCTGTGTCACCCTAGGTTATAACTGTTGCATGATCGATCGCATCCGACATAATTATCCATCACTGATCCATTGCCTACGAGCTTTTCATATATTGTCCTTCGATTATTTACTTTTCCGTTGCTACTGTTACAATCACTATAAAACCCCAAAATATTACTTTTGCTACCGTTACCATTATTGTCATATTACTTTGCTACTAAATACCTTGCTACAGATATTAAGTTTCCATGTGTGGTTGAATTAACAACTCAGCTGCTAATACTTGAGAATATTCTTTGGCTCCCCTTGTGTCAAATCGATAAATTTGGGTTGAATACTCTACCCTCGAAAACTGTTGCGATCCCCTATACTTGTGGGTTATCAATGAATTAATCCCACAAAGAATTGTTACAGGTTATAGAATGGTAATTGATTTCCGCAAATTAAATAAGGCTACTAAAAAGGATCATTACCCTTTACCTTTTATTGATCAAATGCTAGAAAGATTATCTAAACATACACATTTTTGCTTTCTAGATGGTTATTCTGGTTTCTCTCAAATACCTGTGTCAAAAGAGGATCAAGAAAAGACAACTTTTACTTGCCCTTTCGGTACCTTTGCTTATAGACGTATGCCTTTTGGTTTATCCAATGCACCTGCTACCTTTCAAAGATGTATGACTGCTATATTCTCTGACTTTTGTGAAAAGATTGTTGAGGTTTTCATGGATGATTTCTCCTTATATGGAACTTCTTTTGATGACTGCTTAAGCAACCTTGATCGAGTTTTGTAGAGATGTGATGAAACTAATCTTGTCTTGAATTGGGAGAAGTGCCACTTTATGGTTAATGAAGGTATTGTCTTGGGGCATAAAATTTCTGAAAGAGGTATTGAAGTTGATAAAGCTAAAGTTGATGCTATTGAAAAGATGTCGTGTCCTAAGGACATTAAAGGTATAAGAAGTTTCCTTGGTCATGCCAGTTTTTATAGGAGGTTCATTAAAGACTTCTCTAAAATTTCTAGGCCTCTGACTAATCTCTTACAAAAAGATGTTCCATTTGTCTTTGATGATGATTGTGTAGAAGCATTTGAAATACTTAAGAAAGCCTTGATTTCTCCACTCATTGTTCAGCCACCTGATTGGAATTTACCATTTGAAATTATGTGTGATGCTAGTGATTATGCTGTAGGTGCTGTTCTAGGACAAAGAGTTGATAGGAAATTAAATGTTATCCAATATGCTAGTAAAACTCTAGACAGTGCCCAAAGAAATTATGCTACTACTAAAAAGGAATTTTTAGCAGTTGTATTTGCTTGTGATAAGTTCAGACCTTATATTGTTGATTCTAAAGTAACTGTTCATACTGATCATGCTGCTATTAAATACCTTCTGGAAAAGAAAGATGCTAAACCTAGACTTATTAGATGGGTTCTCTTGCTACAAGAATTCGATTTGCATATTATTGATAGAAAGGGAGCTGAGAACCCCGTTGCAGACAATTTGTCTAGGTTAGTGAATGTTCTTGATGACCCACTACCTATTGATGATAGCTTTCCTGATGAACAATTAGCTGTCATCGTACTGCTCCATGGTATGTTGATTATGCTAATTACATTGTTGCTAAATTTATACCACCTAGTTTCACATATCAAAAAAAAGGAAAAGGTTTTTTATGATTTAAGAAATTACTTCTGGGAGGACCCATACCTATATAAAGAAGGGGTAGATGGTGTTATTAGACGTTGTGTACCTGAGCATGAACAGGAACAGATCCAATGCAAGTGTCACTCTGAGGCTTATGGAGGACACCATGCTGGAGATAGAACTACACCTAAGGTATTGCAATCCGGTTTTTATTGGCCTACTCTCTTCAAGGATGCCCATAAGTTTGTCTTGTCTTGTGATGAATGTCAAAGAATTGGTAATATTAGTAGACGTTAAGAACTGCCTATGAATTACTCACTTGTCATTGAACCATTTGATGTTTGGGGCTTTGATTATATGGGACCATTTCCTTCCTCTAATGGGTATACACATATTTTAGTTGCTGTTGATTACGTTACTAAGTGGGTAGAAGCTATTCCAACTAGTAGTGCTGATCATAACACCTCTATTAAGATGCTTAAAGAAGTTATTTTTCCGAGGTTTGGAGTCCCTAGATACTTAATGACTGATGGTGGTTCACATTTTATTCATGGTGCTTTTCGTAAGATGCTTGCTAAGTATGATGTTAATCATAGAATTGCATCTCCATATCATCCACAGTCTAGTGGTCAAGTAGAACTGAGTAATAGAGAGCTTAAATTAATTTTGCAAAAGACTGTTAATAGATCTAGAAAGAATTGGTCCAAGAAACTTGATGATGCATTATGGGCATATAGAACTGCATACAAAAATCCTATGGGTATGTCTCCATATATAATGGTCTATGGAAAAGCATGTCACTTACCTCTTGAACTAGAACATAAGGCATATTGGGCCATTAAAGAGCTCAATTTTGATTTCAAACTTGCCGGTGAGAAGAGGCTTTTTGACATTAGCTCACTTGATGAATGGAGAACCCAGGCCTATGAGAATGCCAAACTGTTTAAGGAAAAAGTTAAAAGATGGCATGTCAAAAGGATACAAAAACATTATTTTAATGTAGGTGATTATGTATTGTTATACAACTCTCGTTTAAGATTTTTTGCAGGCAAACTCCTCTCTAAATGGGAAGGTCCTTACATTATCTAGGAGGTCTATCATTCCGGTGCCATAAAAATCAACAACTTCTAAGGCACAAATCTGAGGGTGGTGAACGGTCAAAGAATCAAACATTATATCTTAGGTAATCCTATAAATGTTGAAACTAATGTCACTGAAACTGTAACCCTGGAGGAATACATAAAGGACACTTTCTAGAATGTTCCAGACTCCGAAAAGGAATATGTATGAGGTACGATAAGTAAACCGACTCCAAAACAGTTCTAATAGCATTTTTTCTCCGTTTTGGAATATTTAAGAAAATAGAAAAATAAGAAGTAGTCCGGGAAGGACACGAGGCGTCCACGAGGGTGGAGGGCGTGCCCCCTGCCTCGTGGGCACCTCGTGTGCTCTCCGGACTCTGTTTTCTTGCACGATACTTCTTTCGGTCGGTAAAAATTCACTATATATTCTCCCGAAGGTTTTGACCACCGTACCACACAAATATCCTCTGTTTTTTGTTTCGAGTTGTTTCTACAGCAGATCTAGAGCGAGATGTCTTCTCAAGAGTCAGTTGGGGAGAGTCGGGTGTCTCATCCGATACTGGGGCCAAGCGCAAATAGCGATGCTGAACACTTTGGGCCATCAACTAAGGAAGAGATGGAGGCCGACATGAAGAGGATAGATGCCATGGAAGAGGATCAAGAATTTACTTCTCGTTTCTGCGCCGGATTCACGATAGGGGAACTACAGAGCTCAGCTATTCCAAACTCGGTCATCCCTTCCAATGTTAGATTTCTTTCTTATGAAAATATGAAAAAGAGTGTTACTTGTTCTCCTGCAGCTATGCAACATCCTTGGGTGAAAGGAGCTTTAGCCGTCACGTGCAAGCTCTGTAAGGAAATAATGGACCTCAAGAAGCAAGTCAATAAGCTTGAGGAAGAGAATCGTATCCTGAGGGGCATCATCGCCAAGAATATCACATCACCACCCCCGAAGAAAGAGACATAAACACATGGGTATGGCACTCCCCTTGGCAACTGCCAAGCTTGGGGGAGTGCCCTGGTATTGTATCACCATCACACTTTTATCTTTACCGTTTTTATTAGTTCGATCCTTTTGGTAATATCTTGATCTAGTAGAATAAAGTTTTAGTATGATCTAGTTTTGAGTTTTGCTTTATGATCCTTCTATGTAATCAAGTTCGTGAGCTATATAATAAAGATTAGTTTTGAGTCAAGGGCTTGGTTATCTTGCCATGATCTGGAGGGAATAAAAATAAAAGAGAAAAGTAAGAATAAAAAGAAATAAAGAGATCGTATTGATCTTATGGAGAGTAATGACTTCACATATGAAGAGTATGATGAATAAAAGTTGTTGAGAGTTGACAAACTTAGTTTTGGTCATCGTCGCAATTATTAGGAAGTAATAAAGAAAGAGAGGTTTTCACATATAAATATACTATCTTGGACATCTTTTATGATTGTGAGCACTCATTAAAATATGACATGCTAAAAATTTGACGTTGGACAAGGAAGACAACGTAATGGGTTATGTTTTCTTACATCCGAAATAAATTATATTGTCATGGATCATCCAACATGTTGAGCTTGCTTTTCCCCCTCGTGCTAGCCAAATTCTTCGCACCAAGTAGAGATACTACTTGCACTTCCAAATATCCTTAAACCCAGTTTTGCCATGAGAGTCCGCCATATCTACCTATGGATTGAGCAAGATCCTTCAAGTTGTCATTGTTGCAAGCAATAAAAATTGCTCTCTAAATATGTATGATTTATTACTGTGGAGAAAATAAGCTTTATACGATCTTGTGATGTGGAAGAAATAAAAGCGACGGACTGCATAATAAAGGTCCATATCACAAGTGGCAATATAAAGTGACGTTCTTTTGCACTAAGATTTCATGCATCCAACCATAAAAGCACATGACAACCTCTGCTTCCCTCTGCGAAGGGCCTATCTTTTATTCTTGTCTTATACTTTATACAAGAGTCATGGTGACTTTCACCTTTCCTTTTTACATTTTATCCTTTGGCAAGCACAAAGTGTTGGAAAGATCCTGATATGTATAGCTAATTGGATGTGATTTTTCATGAACTATTATTGTTGACATTACCCTTGAGGTAAAAGGTTGGGAGGCAAAACTATAAGCCCCTATCTTTCTCTGTGTCCGATTAAAACTTCATACCCATAAATATTGCGTGAGTGTTAGCAATTGTGAAAGACTAAATGATAGTTGAGTATGTGGACTTGCTGAAAAGCTCTTATATTGAATCTTTTCGATGTTATGATAAATTGCAATTGCTTCAATGACTGAGATTATAGTTTGTTAGTTTTCAATGAAGTTTCTGATTCATACTTGAAATTGTGAATGAATTGTTACTTTAGCATAAGAAATCGTATGACAATGTATATATATATACACACATAAACACTATTCTGATCACGGGATCAGAATAATATTCTGATCACAACCTGACCTGCCCCGCTAGTAGTACGTTGAACTTCCTTGTGAACTAGGTTGAACTTCCGCCAAAATTGCCCAAATGGGGCTTGCGATATACCGTTGGAAAGCTATGAACAACAATATCATGACCCAACTTAAATTTTTGGCAAAATATAAGCGGTTTAAGAGCAGTTTTGAAAACCATTTTTTCTTCGCACAAAAAACGTGAATCGTATTTTCGATCGCATTTCTAAACCGTTTATCGGAATGAGGCATATAATATGGCATTGGAAAGCTGCTGCAAAACTTCTCCTTTCACATGTTGAAAGTTTCTCTAATTCCCTATGGTTAAAGAGTAATTTGAAAAAATGTAAAATTTCATAAACTGAACAGCTGAGTTCGTTTTTTGATGTCATTTCTAAACGGCTAATCCAATGGAGGCATAGGCGTTGGAAAGCTTATGAAAATGCGCTACTTTTTCATCTTGAAAGTTTTTTTTTCTAATTTTGAATGGTTTAAGAGTAATTTAGAAAATGGTCCAAGTCCTACCGAGTTCGTACTTTCGAGCTAATTTTTTAACCGTGCGTCCGAATGCAGCAAATGATATGGCGTTGGAAAGCTTGAACTAACGCGAAACTTTTTGGTATGTATTGTTTCTCCCAATTCTTTACGGTTTTAAGTCAGTTTTGAAAATGGCGAAAAATGTATTTTCGCCATAATTTCTACAAACTTTGTCGGAATGGGGCAAATAATATACCGCTGAAAAGCTATGGAAAATGAAAAACTTTTTCATGTTGATGGTTTTCTCTGATTCCTAGTCGATTTCAAGTAATTTCGAAAACGGCGGGATCATGTGTTCTGCCTTTATCGCGAAACAGATTCTTCAAAAATGCACTGCGTGAAGAACCTGAACTTCTCGGCGCGTGTACCTGAACTTTACTCTGTTTTTCACGTGATTTTTTTGCTTGTAGGTCTCCATCCACTGCTCGTAACTCTCCATCCATTCACCAGAATTGAGCAGGTGATATACCGACGGAAAGCTATTGTAAGCACGCAAGTTTCCCGTGTTGATCATCTTTTCATACTCGCGACGATTTTAAAAGTTTTTCATCTAAAATTCATTCAGGTAGTAGTTGAACTTCCTGATGTTTTCACGTTGAACTTATGTGACGTATTTTTGTTTGTTTTTTTCTCATCCATTCGTTAGTGTTACACAAATAATATTCCTTTTGTACAAACGTCTCTCACAATAATTTTTTAAAATTTCTCCGACCGAAGACTTGAACTTACACAAATGATATTCATGTCATTTTGAGGTAAATTAAAAAATGGCGAGATCATGATTTATGCGTTCATCACGAACAAACTGCACTATGTGAAGTAGTTGAACTTCTGGGGCATGTTTGTTTGAACTTCACTCTGTTTTTGACGTGTTGTTTTTTGCACCGCGTGAAGCAGTTGAACTTCTAGAACATGTCTGTTTGAACTTCACTCAGTTTCACTTTATTGTATTTTTATTATATGAAATACACACCATGTAGTGCGTGAACTTCCGATCGTTATCACTCTGAAACTTCTCTCTGGTTTGAGATAATTATTTTCAAACACAAAAAACAACATGTATTTTTTTGTATTTTCGACATCTAAATACACGGTGAAGCTCTTTCACAAGATTTTTTAAAACTTTTCCTCGCCGAGCACTTGAACTTCTAGCAACCATTTTTTTCGTATATGAGTTGTTTTTAAAAGTGCAAAAAATAGCTTGTGTTTTTTATTTTTTAACAGGTAAATCCTATGTTTTAATAAACTCCGAACTTCTCTGTTATTTCAATTTGAACTTCACCTTTTCATATTTTGAGTAAAGAATTGTATTCGATTTTTATACGGAAAAAATCTTAGTTTTGTAATAAACATTATACAACTTCTTCGTTATTTCGAACTGAACTTCTTGGTTTATTCGTTAGCAACAGGAAAATTTTAAGTTTTTGTGATAAATATTTAACTGCTCCATTTGTTGAAATTGAACTTCTTGGTTTATTATTTAGTATCGAGGAAAATCTAAGTTTTTCATGTACATTGAACTATTGTATTTTAAAAAATTGAACTTATTGGTTTTTTCAATTCAGACTTCTTGGTGTTATTCTTTTATAACGGAAAAAATCCTAATTTTGTAATACACATGATACAACTTCTTGGATATTTTCGAACTGAAATTCTTGGTTTTTTCATTGGTAACAGGGAAAATTATGAGAAAAATCTGCATTTTTTGTAGACATCGAACTCCACCTTTTTTTTAAATTTGAACTTCCTAGTTTTATTTGTTAACAATGGGGAAAATCCTTTTTTGAAGCTTCCCGGGCAGGTCACTTGAACTTCCGGCAACTAAATATTTAGAATTTGCCTTTTTATTCTTTTTTTCTCACACGAAATGCACACCATGCAGTACATGAACTTGAGGCAGTTATCAATTTGAATTGCTCTCTATTTGGCTTTACTAACGGAAAAAAATCTGAGTTTTTATGGACATCGAACCGCTCTAACTTTTTTTATTTGAACTTCTTTGTGTATTTTTAGAAATGTGAAAATTAAAGTTTTGTTATAAACATTGAACTTCCTCGTTATTTCAAATTGGACTTATTTGTTTTATTCTTTAGTAACTGGAAAATTCTGTTATAAATATCAAACTCATCCGCTTTTTCTAATTGAACTTCTTGGTTTTATTCTCTAGTAACGAGAAAACCTGATTTTTCTTGATTTTTATTGGTTTTTCCATCATGAATTACTCAAGTCTACATCGTTGATTTTTCTCCCTTGCACATCCCGTATCTTGAGTCTCGACTTTGAAATCCCACCCTTGAATTATTAAAGTTTTTGTTACATGAAATAAACAAGTTTGTTCTTTTTTGTTCCTAATTTTTTATTCTCTAAATTTCTCTCATAGCTCCCTCTGAACTTCTACACATATGTCATGAATGTTCCTAGTTTTTTAACCTTTTCTGTTTATTTTTTGAACTCTAGGATTAGTGGTTTTTTGTTGAACTTCGCTGGTTTTCATTTTTGGACTTGAAGGGGTTATCATATCAACTAATATTTTTATCATTCCTCTTGAGCATCTTTTTTATGAACCTCTGGTGTTGACGAAAGCACCAAACTTTGGGAACTCCTCGTTCTTTTATGTTTGAACTTTTTCAGCAGCAATAATACTTGAACTTCATGCACTTTTTTGTGAAGCAACCAAATGCACAGACCACACAGGGAAGAGGGCACATTTTCTTTCATTGTGGACATTTTATAAAAACATAGGGACAGGACACAATCACAAAGAGGAAAATAAAGAAGGAAAGAATTATGCATTTTTCTTGTTTTTTGCTCATACATAGAAAATGTGTGTATCCACATTTTTAAATTTTCTATGTTCTTTCTTTGATCTACATGACAGAAAATAGTCTTTTTCAATTTGGTGTACTGCACACACACACACGCACAAAATATCCACATTTTTGGCTGACATCAACTGAAAGAGGTTTTTGTCTCACAAGCATACACAAATCGAACTTCCATGACTTTCTATACTGTTTACAAAAAAAAATTGCGAGAACTTTGATAAACTTTTGCCCATGAGCAGTACTACATTGACATCTCCTGTACAAAATTGTTTGTCTTTTACATTAGTGTGTGAAATGTCACAAGTGGATGGCGGTGCATGTTGGTGAACCGGAGAAGGAAGAACGGTGATGCTGGTGAAGGTCGGATTCGATCGTCGCTGCAGTCCACACACGACAATAATCTCGGCCATTTGCGGACATGGGGTCAACAACGAGCGAAATGCAGCGCTCCAAACATCTCTCCGTGACTGGATGCCCACACCTTAAGTCGCTGCTCCAAAGTTGATGGTGCCTTCACTTGGCCGCCTTAAGTCGCTGCTCTAGAGTTGACGACTCGATGTTCTTCTCAACGGCAATGTCCTTGAACTTGGCAGTGATCTGTAGTAGAACTTTCTATTACTGCACACACTCGCAATAAGGCATTTTACATGATAGAAAATTTGAACTAGTAGAACTTCCTGTTGCTAAACACACTTGCACTTACATATTTTTCCTGGCAAACTCACAGGTGGTAGGGTTAGGATGAATATTTGAAGTTACATGGAAGTTAATTGAGAAACAAACTTCATAAGATTTCCTGCAGAACAAGAAAGATCATATCTTTTTTCAATGCGTGCAAGAAATATTTGTTGCATTTATAAAGAAAATATTTGAGCAAAGTATACGCACATGAAAGTATGAAACCATAAACGAACAGTATGTATTATGAGGTTTCTAGTTAGGCGTAAATATATGGAGTTTGCACCATGCTTTAACATTTTCTTCATAGTATACCATCACAACAGCAACAGACACACAAGTGTGTAGCAATTTTTTTGCAGAGAAACATACCAAAAGAGACTAGGAAGAGCCAAAACAACCTAATCCTCTGTTGAAAGTTGAAAAAACCTCATTGATAAGAAAATAAGCAACACCAAAGTTGTATTGTCATTTGTCAAATGTTGTTCATATCACACAAGTCTTATTCCACTATTTTTTTCTCTCCTCTGCTCATGATTTACGCACCGGAGAAAGCACATACATTTTAGTTCCTACTAGTGGATAAAGAACAAAACAAGAACACATGCGTACCAGGAATTAAAAATCAGTTGCTTCAGGCGAAGGTCAAGGTGGCCCTCGCGAGAAGGTCAACTAATCAAAGAGCAAAGGCAGAGCATGAGGATACGTGGGCGGATGTAGAAGTTAGAGGGGCTCTCCGGCTGTTCTTAAGTACGGAAGCCGGCGAGTACATGAGGTGGCAACGGCTAATGAGAGTAGCTTACAGATGCACGGGTACCAGCGAGCCTGGGTGGTGCGCACGGCGGTGGATCGGGAGGCGGCTGGTAGCGGCAGGAGGCCGGCGGCACCTGGGGTTGCCAGCGGCGGTTCGCGTGGTTCGCTGGGTGGCGGCGCCTGGAGTTGGCAGG
>NC_041392.1:87702997-87765591 GCF_002162155.2 Triticum dicoccoides | reverse complement strand
TCCAAAATTGCTTCTTTTCAGTCCACGTCATTTGTAGCCGACCATCAACTGATTCATATTAGTGGGCACTGGATGCAAAGGTGGCAGCCAACCCATTGTACACAACGACATGTAGACATATGTTTTTACACGTACATATATAGCACTAAGCTAGCTAGTAGTTTTTCTTTGAAAAAGAACAAAAGATGGCTAGTAGTTTTTTCTCAAAAGAAAAGGTTGATTAGGAATTCTAAATTGGTAGAAATGAACTTCCCCTATTGAACCAGTAATAGATCTTTTAAAACATATATAATAGACATTTTTGAAATACCCCATATAAATAAAAGTATTTTTTAGAAATGATTAACATGCAGGGTAATAGGATATTTGGAATCTAAACATTTTTCTAAGCGTTTTCCATTTATAACATGTTAAGTTTTATGTTAATATTTAAAAGATATGAATATTTTAAAAAGTACTTGAATCTGCAAAAAAAGTTAGAGTAGCTGGACCGTATTACAACACTATGCAGCCCTTGAGCAAGATAGTTCTATCTTACGCCAACAGGAATTCAGGGAGTGATAAAAGGCAAAAAAAGGGATAACTGGGATTCGAACTTGGGTGTCCCAAGTAGAAGAGCATGGCACCAACTAGTCCAACTATTGTAGACTTGTGATACAGCATGGCAGTATTTTATTTGAACTAAACACGATCGGCAACGACGTAAGGGAAAAACGAATCGTTTTTTCCACTTACGGGTGGCATTGGTGGGTAATTTTTGCTAACTTCAAGGGTAATTTGAATGACGTACGACCAGAAGCAATATCTGCTTTATTATTAGGGATATATATATATATATAGGGTCGCGCTATTCATCACCCTAGGTGAGGAATAGTTATTCTTCACCCCCTCTATTTTACCATCAATGCAACGTATTTTTACGTTTCGTAAATTTTGTCTTATTTCATATATAAGAAAAGAACGTAAGAAAATATGTACTCGTCGTAAAAAATATTTTATATTACGTAAAATTACGAATGTAAAAACATAGTGTAAAACATACATAAAATATAATTTTTCTGGTCTTATAACCTATTTTTTATTTTTTTCATCAAATTTTACATATTGAATCAATATGCATGTAACTATTTATATTGTAAACATAATTTATTTAGGAAGCGACCGTAAGATTACCTCGGGTGAAGAATAATTTATTCTGCACCCTGGATGACGAATAGTAACACTATATACATATATATATATATATATATGTATTGCTGTTGCCGTTCTAAGAATGACCATGATGCCCTCATGTCCGTATTTTATTTTATCGACACCTCTGTCTCTAAACATGTGGTCATATTTTTTCGATATCAGCTTCCGCTTGAGGACAAGCGAGGTCTAAGCTTGGGGGAGTTGATATGTCCATCTTTGCATCATGCTTTTATATTGATATTTATTGCATTATGGGCTGTTATTACACATTATGTCACAGTACTTATGCCTATTCTATCTTATTTTACAAGGTTTACACGAAGAGGGAGAATGCCGGCAGGTGGAATTCTGGGTTGGAAAAGGAGCAAAAATTATAGAACTATTCTGCACAACTCCAAAAGTCCTGAAACTTCACGGAAGATAGTTTCAGAATAAAAAAATATTGGGCGAAGGAAGCACCAGAGGGGGGCCACCCACCATCCATGAGGGTGGGGGCGCGCCCCCTGCCTCGTGGGCCCTCTGGTAGGCCTCTGGTGCCCATCTTCTTCTATATTAAGTCTTTCGTTCGAGAAAAAAAATCATAAGCTAGCTCACGGGACGAAACTGCGCCGCCACGAGGCGGAACCAATCTAGGGCTCCGGTGGAGCTGTTCTGCCGGGGAAACATCCCTCCGGGAGGGGGAAATCATCACCATCGATCCTCTCATCAGGAGGGGGTCAATCTCCATCAACATCTTCACCAACACCATCTCATCTCAAACCCTAGTTCATCTCTTGTATCCAATCTTTGTCCCAAAGCCTCAGATTGGTACCTGTGGGTTGCTAGTAGTGTTGACTACTCCTTGTAGTTGATGCTAGTTGGTTTACTTGGTGGAAGATCATATGTTCAGATCCTTTATGCATATTAATACCCCTCTGATTATGAACATGAATATGATATGTGAGTAGTTACGTTTGTTCCTGAGGACATGGGAGAAGTCTTGCTATAAGTAGTCATGTAAATTTGGTATTCGTTTGATATTTTGATGAGATGTATGTTGTCTCTCCTCTAGTGGTGTCATGTGAACGTCGACTACATGACACTTCACCATTGTTTGGGCCTAGAGGAAGGCATTGGGAAGTAATAAGTAGATGATGGGTTGCTAGGGTGAAAGAAGCTTAAACCCTAGTTTATGTGTTGCTTCGTAAGGGGCTGATTTGGATCCATATGTTTCATGCTATGGTTAGGTTTATCTTAATACTTCTTTTGTAGTTGCGGATGCTTGCAAAAGGGGTTAATCATAAGTGGGATGCTTGTCCAAGGAAGGGCAGTACCCAAGCACTGGTCCACCCAAATATCAAATTATCAAAGTAACGAACGCGAATCATATGAGCGTGATGAAAACTAGCTTGACGACAATTCCCATGTGTCCTCGGGAGCGCTTTCCTTTATATAAGAGTTTGTCCAGGCTTGTCCTTTGCTACAAAAAGTATTGGGCCATCTTGCTGCACCTTATTTACTTTTATTACTTGTTACCCGTTACAAATTACCTTATCACAAAACTATCTGTTACCGATAATTTCAGTGCTTGCAGAGAATACCTTACTGAAAACTGCTTATCATTTCCTTCTGCTCCCCGTTGATTCGACACTCTTATTTATTGAAAGGACTACGATAAATCCCCTATACTTGTGGGTCATCAGTCCCCTATGTTGTTGATATGTTCCTAGAGAAAACTAAGTTGAAAGATGATAGTAGCAATGATGCGGACTGGGTCCGTGATCTGTGGATTATCCTCATTGCTGCATAGAAGAATTATGTCCGTGATGCACCGCTAGGTGATAGACCTATTGCAGGAGCAGATGCAGACGTTATGAACGTTTGGCAAGCTCGTATGACGACTACTTGATAGTTTAGTGCGCTATGCTTTATGGCTTAGAACCAGGACTTCAAAAACGTTTTTGAATTCCACAGAACATATGATATGTTCCTGGAGCTGAAATTTGTATTTTTCATACTCATTCCCATGTTGAGAGGTATGAGACCTCTGACCAGTACTTTGCCTACAAGAAGGACGAGAATAGCTCAGCTAGTGAGCACGTGCTCAAAATGTCTAGGTACTGCAATCACTTGAATCAAGTGGGAGTTAATCTTCCAGATAAGATAGTGATTGACAGAGTTCTCTAGTCACTATCACCAAGCTATTAGAACTTCGTGATGAACTATAAAATGCAAGGGATGACAAAAACGATTCCCGAGCTCTTCGCGATGCTGAAATCGGTGAAGGTAGAAATCAAGAAAGAGCATCAAGTGTTGATGGTTAACAAGACCACTAGTTTCAACAAAAAGGGCAAGGGAAAGAAAGGGAACTTCAAGAATAATGGCAAGCAAGTTGTCACTCCCGTGAAGAAGCCCAAAGCTGGACCTAAGCCTGAAACTGAGTGCTTCTACTGCAAAAGGAATGGTCACTAGAAGCGGAACTTCCCCAAATAATTGGCGGATAAGAAGGATGGCAAAGTGAACAAAGGTATATTTGATATACATGTTATTGATCTGTACTTTACTAGTGTTCGTAGCAATCCCTGGGTATTTGATACTGGTTTAGTTGCTAAGATTACTAACTCGAAACAGGAGTTGCAGAATAAACAGAGACTAGTTAAGGACGAGGTGACGATGTGTGTTGGAAGTGATTCCATGGTTGATGCGATCACCATCACACACTCACTCTACCTTCAGGAGTAGTATTGAACCTAAATAAATGTTATTTGGTGGTTGTGTTGAGCATGAATATGACTGGATCATGTTTATTGCAATACAATTATTCATTTAAGTTAGAGAATAATTGTTGTTCTGTTTACATGAATAAAACCTTCTATAGTCATACACCCAATATGAGTGGTTTATTGAATCTCGATCATAGTGATACACATAATATTGATGCCAAAAGATGTAAAGTTGATAATGATAGTGAAACATATTTGTGGCACCGCGTTTAAGTCATATTGGTGTAAAGCGCATGAAACTCCATGCAGATGGACTTTTGGAATCACTTGATTATGAATCATTTGATACTTGTGAACCATGCCCTGTGGGCAAGATGACTAAAACACCATTCCCTGGAACAATGGAGCGAGCTAATAACTTATTGGAAATAATACATACCGATGTATGCGGTCCGATGAGTGTTGAATCACGCGGCAGGTATCGTTATTTTCTGACCTTCACACATGATTTAAGTAGGTATGGGTATATCTACTTAATGAAACACAAGTCTGAAACATTTGAAAAGTTGAAAGAATTTCAGAGTGAAGTAGAGAATCATCATTTCAAGAAAATAAAGTTTCTATGATCTGATCGCGAAGGAGAATATTTGAGTTACTAGTTTGACCTTCATTTAAAACAATGTGGAATTGTTTCACAACTCACGTCACCTGGAACACTACAGTGTAATGGTGTGTCCGAACATCATAACCACACTTTATTAGATATGGTGCGATCTATGATGTCTCTTATTGATTTACCACTATCATTTTGGGGTTATGCATTAGAGACAGCCGCATTCACATTAAATAGGGCACCGTCTAAATTCTTTGAGATGACACCGTATGAACTGTGGTTTGGCAAGAAACCTAAGCTGTCATTTCTTAAAAGTTTTGGGATACGACGCTTCTGTCAAAAGGCTTAAGCCTGATAAGCTTGAACCCGAAGCGGAGAAGTGCGTCTTCATAGGATACCCTAAGGAAACCATTGGGTACACCTTCTACCACAGTCTGAAGGCAAGATCTTTGTTGCTAATAATGTATCCTTTCTAGAGAAGGAGTTTCTCACAAGAGAAGTGAGTGGGATGAAAGTAGAACTTGATGAGCTAATTGTACCTTCTCTTGAATTGGAAAGTAGCACATCAGAGAAAACTGTTCCCGTGATGCGTACACCAACTAGAGAGGAAGCTAATGATGATGATCATCAAACTTCATATCAAGTTACTACTGAATTTCGTAGGTCAACCAGAACATCTTACGCACCAGAGTGGTACGATAATCCTATCCCAGAAGTCATGTTACTAGACCAAGGCAAACCTACAAACTATGAAGAAGCTATGATGAGCCCAGATTCCTATAGATGGCTTGAGGCCATGGAATCTGAGATAAGATCCATGTATGGGATCAAAGTGTGGACTTTGGCGGACTTGCCGATGAGAATAAATGGATTTCAAGAAGAAGATGGACGTTGATGATAATTTTACTGTCTACAAAGCTCAACTTGTCGCAAAAGGTTTTTGACAAGTTCAAGGAGTTGACTATGATGATACTTTCTCACTCGTAGCGATGCTTAAGTCTGTCCGGATCATGTTAGCAATTGCCACATTTTATGATTATGAAATCTGGCAAATGGACGTCAAAACTGCATTCCTTAATGGATATCTTAAAGAAGAGTTGTATATTATGCAATCAGAAGATTTTTTTATATCCTAAAGGTGCTAACAAAGAATGTAAGCTCCAACGGTCCATCTATGGACTTGTGCAAGCATCTCAGAGTTGGAATATACGCCATGATGAGGTGATCAAAGCATATGGTTTTATACAGACTTATGGTGAAGCTTGTATTTACAAGAAAGTGATTGGGAGCTCTGTAGCATTTCTAACATTATATGTAGATGACATATTTTTGATTGTAAATGATATAGAATTTCTAGAAAGCATAAAATGATACTTGAATAAGATTTTTTCAATGAAAGACCTCGGTGAAGCTGCTTATATATTGGGCATCAAGATCTATAGACATAGATCAAGACGCTTAATAGGACTTTCATAAAGCACATATCTTGACAAAGTTTTGAAGAAGTTCAAAATGGACTAGTCAAAGAAAGGGTTCTTGCATTTATTACAAGGTGTGAAGTTGAGTAAGACTCAAAACCCGACCACGACAGAAGATAGAGAGAGAGAATGAAAGGCATTCCCTATGCCTCAGCCATAGGTTCAATAAAGTATGCCATGCTATGTACCAGACCTATTGTGTACCTTGCCATGAGTTTGGCAAGGGGTACAATAGTGATCCAGGAGTAGATCACTGGACAACTGTCAAAATTATCCTTAGGTACCTAAAGAGGACTAAGGAAATGTTTCTCGGTTATGGAGGTGACAAAGAGTTCGCTGTAAAGGGTTACATCGATGCAAGCTTTGGCACTGATCTGGATGACTCTGAGTCTCAATCTGGATACATATTAAAAGTGGAAGCAATTAGCTAGAGTAGCTCCATGCAGAGCATTGTAGACATAGAAATTTGCAAAATACATACAAATCTAAATATGTCAAACCCGTTGACTAAACCTCTCTCATAAGTAAAATACGATCACACCTTAGTACTCTTTGGGTGTTAATCACATGGCAATGTGAACTAGATTATTGACACTAGTAAACCCTTTGGGTGTTGGTCACATGGCGATGCGAACTATGGGTGTTAATCACATAGCGATGTGAACTATTGGTGTTAATCACATGGCGATGTGAACTAGATTATTGACTCTAGTGAAAGTGGGAGACTGAAGGAAATATGCCCTAGAGGGAATAATAAAGTAGTTATTTTATATTTCCTTATTCATGATAAAGGTTTATTATTCATTCTAGAATTGTATTGATCAGAAACCTTAATACATGTGTGAATACATAAACAAACACAGTCTCCCTGGTAGGCCTCTACTAGACTAGCTCGTTGATCAAAGATGGTTAAGGTTTCCTAACCATTGGCATGAGTTTTCATTTGATAACGGGATCACATCATAAGGAGAATGATGTGATGGACAAGACCCATCCGTTAGCTTAGCATAATGATCGTTTAACTTTATTGCTATTGCTTTCTTCATGTCAAATACATATTCCTTTTACTATGATATTATGCAACTCCCGGATACCATAGGAATGCCTTGTGTGCTATAAAACGTCACAACGTAACTGGATGATTATAAAGATGCTCTACAGGTATCTCCGAAGGTGTTTGTTGAGTTGGCATAGATCGAGATTAGGATTTGTCACTCCGAGTATCGAAGAGGTATCTTTGGGCCCTCTCGGTAATACACATCATAATCTTGCAAGCAAATGACTAAGGAGTTAGTCACGAGGTCATGTATTACCGAACGAGTAAAGAGACTTGCCGGTAAGGATATTTAACTAGGTATGAAGATACCGATGATCGAATCTCGGGCAACTAACATAACGATGGACAAAGCGAATTACGTATGTTGTCATAACCGTTCGACCGATAAAGATGTTCGTAGAATATGTAGGAGCCAATATGGGCATCCATGTTCCGCTATTTTTTATTGACCGAAGCGGTGTCTCAGTCATGTCTACATAGTACTCGAACCCGTAGGGTCCGCACACTTAACGTTCTATGGCAATTTAGTATTAAATGAGTTACGTGATTTGGTGACCGAATGTTGTTCGGAGTCCTGGATGAGATCACAAACATGATGAGGAGTCTCGAAATGGTCGAGAGGTAAAGATTAATATATGGGACGATAGTATTCGGACACCGGAAGTCTTTTGGGGGGTATCGGGTACTTATCAGGTCACCGGAAGGGGTTTCGGGCACCCCCGCCAAAAGATATGGGCCTTATGGGCCAAGAGGGGAAACACACCAGCCACAAGGGGCTGGTTCACCCCCCATATGGGACCACCTAAGTAGGGGAAGGAAAGGGGAGAAGGGAAAGGAAATTGTGGATTAGGATTCCCACTACCTTCCCTCTCCCCCCTCTTTCCTTCCCCCTTGGTTATATATGGCAGGGAGGGGGCATGGCTTGGGAGGGACTCCAAGTGGGATTCCTCCTACTTGGGCGCCTCCTATGGCTTCACCTCCCTCCCTCCCACTGAGGGAGTCCTGGACTAAGGGGTCCTCGGGCGTCCGGCCTATTGTCTATGGGCCGAACTGATGGGCTGTGAGGATATGAAGACCGAAGACTGTACCCATGTCCGGATGGGACTCTCCTTAGCGTGGAAGGCAAGCTTGGCGAACAATTATGAAGATTCCATCTTATGTAACCGACTCTATGTAACCCTAGATCCCCCGGTGTCTATATAAACCGGAGGGTGTAGTTCGGAAAGGATATACTCAATACCGTAGTCATACAGGCTAGACTTCTAGGGTTTAACCATTACGATCTCGTGGTAGATCAAATCTTGTAATACTCATATTCATCAAGATCAATCAATCAGGAAGTAGGGTATTAACTACATAGAGAGGGCCTGAACCTGGGTAAACATCGTGTCCACTGTCTCCTGTTACCATCAACCTTAGACGCACAGTTCGGGACCCCCTACCTGAGATCCGCCAGTTTTGACACCGACATTGGTGCTTTCATTGAGAGTTCCACTGTGTCGTTGTCGCAGAGGTTGATGGCTCGACTTATCGTCAAGGAAAATATCACCTCAGGAGGAGCTCTGCCCTCGGGCCAAACCCTCCGGCTGGGCGGTTTTACCATGATCGCCCGCTCGGCCTCTAAGCCAACGAGTATGACCTCCCGAGTCATCAAAAAATGTATCTAAGTTGATTCTGAATACGCCAAACGGATGGATCCGATGGAGTTATCATCTTTGAACAAACTCCTAGATCGCATCACCGCCTTGGGAGTCGCTACAGACTATGATCGGATTGGGCTTAAACCCGACCGGAGAGAGATTAATTCTCCACCGATCACCCACCAGATAGCGGTAGTCGAGGAGCAAGATAACCCTTCCTATATACTGAGGACGAATTATGTTCGGATCTCTGACCTCGAGAAGCCAGACACCTACCGGCAGAAAGACACGCCTCATCCTCCAAACTTAGAGTCGGACGGTGGGCTTCAAAAATCAGAAGATACTCCGGAGCCCAGACTGTTTAGTCCGGAAAAACCTCAGACTCCGAATCATCGATCGGGTCAGGGTTCAGATCCAACGCCACCCACCCACCCAGAAATAAGCACTCTCACGAGCATACAACAGTAGCCCTAGGAAACGGTCCACCACTTTTGAGCCAGATTCCTCCTTGTCAAGGACAAGGTCAAAGATTGCCGCGACGAGGATGCAATATCACCATTCCGCAACAATTGCATGAACGAAGGACTCCTCAACGCCATTAATCGCCGCTGCATACTACACTTCGCCTACTTGGCAACTATTGTACAGAAGTACAACGCAATGGAGAGAGCCTGGAGAGATCAGACAGTCTGGGAGCTATCGGTCCAAACTCAACCACTGGTACAGGCAAAAAGGGCGCACCCCTGTAACGCGCCCAGACCAATAGCCAAAAAATGCAAACCCATTACGCGGCGCGGAACCGTTCTGGAGGGATGGCTTGATGGCCCATGCAAAATACACACCACATCGGACACCATACCAACCCACAGCCTTAGAGCATGTTGGATACTCTGGCAGGTAGCCAAAAACGGCGAGGACATCCTCACCAAAGACACCCCAGAGCAACACCCTACAGAAGACGACAAACCCAGAATCCTGACAGTCTTTGAGACATTCACTTCAGACAATAGGCGCAAAAGGGCACTCCACGAACTCGCCGAAGTCTACCAGAGCGCAACAATAAACCCTTGGAACGACACAACGATAACCTTTAATGCTGGCGACGAACCAAAACACAGGACGGTCCGAACACCAGCCGCCTTGGTCCTCATCCCAATTGTGGATAGTTTTCGGCTCACCAAGGTTCTTGATAACCCACAAGTATAGGGGATCGCAACAGCTTTCGAGGGTAGAGTATTCAACCCAAATTTATTGATTCGACACAAGGGGAGCCAAAGAATATTCTCAAGTATTAGCAGCTGAGTTGTCAATTCAACCACACCTAGAAACTTAGTATCTGCAGCAGAGTGTTTAGTAGCAAGTAATACAATAGTGGTGGTAATGGTAAAAAAAGAGTAATGAAAGCAAAGTAATATTTTTGGTATTATGTAGTGATTGTAACAATAGCAACGGGAAAGTAAATAAGCGTAAACCAGTATATGGAAAGCTCGTAGGCATCGGATCAGTGATGGATAATTATGCCGGATGTGGTTCATCATGTAACAGTCATAACATAGGGTGACCCAGAACTAGCTCCAATTCATCAATGTAATGTAGGCATGTATTCCGAATATAGTCATACGTGCTTATGGCAAAGAACTTGCATGACATCTTTTATCCTACCCTCCCGTGGCAGCGGGGTCCTAATGGAAACTAAGGGATATTAAGGCCTCCTTTTAATAGAGAACCGGAACAAAGCACTAACACATAGTGAATACATGAACTCCTCAAACTATAGTCATCACCGGTAAGTATCCCGATTATTGTCACTTCGGGGTTAACGGATCATAACACATAATAGGTGACTATAGACTTGCCAGATAGCATCAAGAACTCTCATATATTGATGAAAACATAATAGGTTCAGATCTGAAATCATGGCACTCGGGCCCTAGTGACAAGCATTAAGCATAGCAAAGTCGTAGCAACATCAATCTTAGAACATAGTGGATACTAGGGATCAAACCCTAACAAAACTAACTTGATTACATGGTAAATCTCATCCAACCCATCACCGTCCAGCAAGCCTACGATGGAATTACTCATGCACAGCGGTGAGCATCATTAAATTGGTGATGGAGGATGGTTGATGATGACGACGGCGACGAATCCCCCTCTCCGGAGCCCCGAACAGACTCCAGATCAGCCCTCCCGAGAGGTTTTAGGGCTTGGCGGCGGCTCCGTATCGTAAAACGTGATGAAATCTTCTCTCCTATTTTTTTCTCCCCAAAAGCATATATATAGAGTTGGAGTTGGAGTTGGGAGGTCTCCAGGGGGGCCACGAGGTAGGGGGCGCCCTGGGGGGCGCCCCCCACCCTCGTGGACAGGGTGTGGGCCCCCTGGTCTTCATCTTTGGCGAGGATTTTTTTATTATTTATTGTAAGATATTCCGTGGAGTTTCAGGTCATTCCGAGAACTTTTGTTTTCTGCACATAAAACAACATCATGGCAATTCTGCTGAAAATAGCGTCAGTCCGGATTAGTTCCATTCAAATCATACAAGTTAGAGTCCAAAACAAGGGCAAAAGTGTTTGGAAAAGTAGATACGACGGAGATGTATTGTCGGTGTCAAAACCGGCGGATCTCGGGTAGGGGGTCCCGAACTGTGCGTCTAGGCCGGATGGTAACAGGAGACAAGGGACACAATGTTTTACCCAGGTTCGGGCCCTCTTCATGGAGGTAAAACCCTACGTCCTGCTTGATTAATATTGATGATATGGGTAGTACAAGAGTAGATCTACCACGAGATCAAGGAGGCTAAACCCTAAAAGCTAGCCTATGGTATGATTGTTGTATGATGTTATCCTACGAACTAAAACCCTCCGGTTCATATAGACACCGGAGAGGGTTAGGGTTACACAAAGTCGGTTACAATGGTAGGAGATCTTGAATATCCGCATCGCCAAGCTTGCCTTCCACGCCAAGGAAAGTCCCATCCGGACACGGGACGGAGTCTTCAATCTTGTATCTTCATAGTCCTAGAGTTCGGCTGAAGGTATAGTTCGGCTACCCAAACACCCCCTAATCCAGGACTCCCTCAGTAGCCCCTGAACCAGGCTTCAATGACGATGAGTCCGGCGCGCAGATTGTCTTCGGCATTGCAAGGCGGGTTCCTCCTCCAAATTCTTCATAAAAGTTTGTAAACACCAAGAGTAGTGTCCGGCTTTGCAAAATAAGCTTCCACGTATTGCCATAGAGAGAATAATATTAACACAAATCTAATCTGCTGACGTATTCCGCAGCGTGACATCACACTACGGCCAAGCCTTTATTCAAATCGTTTTCACTTCTCCACCTCAGCATGTTCTGCGAGGCGGTTTCCTTGGCACGTCTTGTCAAAGCAGAGATTGTGTCCCCTTTGTTTACGGGATTCTCCATAATACAGATGTGGGTAACCCAACCACGCCACTTATCATGGCGCTTGGGAGGCAAGCGAGTTTTACTAGGCTGGTGGGGACGCATAGTCGCATCCTCCCATATAAGGGGATAAGGATCCACCTTTTTACCTACGCCTTCTTCCTCCTTTGCCTACCCATCTTCTACGCACCTGAGCTCCAGCGCCCAAGCCCGCACTTCCTACCTCAACCCTCTCCAACAATGTCCGGAGCGGGAGGCAAGTGGATGGTCTCCTCCGTCACGGAGGGCCATGTCAAAAGGTTAAGGAAGGCCGGATACTTGTCCAAAGACATGGCGCACCGGCTTCCTAAGGAGGGGCACCTTCTCCCCACCCCAAGGCCCCATGAGAGGGTAGTATTTCTTCCCCACTTCCTTCGCGGACTGGGTTTTCCTCTCCACCCATTTGTCCGCGGGCTCATGTTCTACTATGGCCTAGATTTCCACGATCTGGCCCCGAACTTCATCCTCAATATCTCGGCGTTTATCGTCGTGTGTGAGGCTTTCCTCTGCATTCGCCCCCATTTCGGCCTCTGGCTCAAGACCTTCAACGTCAAGCCAAAGGTGGTGCGCGGCAACCAGGCGGAGTGCGGAGGTGCCATGGCGGGCAAAATTGCCAACGTCCTATGGCTCGAGGGCTCCTTTGTGGAGACCTTGAAGGGGTGGCAGTCAGGGTGGTTTTACATCACCGAGCCATGTGATCCGAAGTGGATCGCAGCCCCTGAATTCCGATCTGGACCCCCTACGCGGCTCATGTCCTGGAAGGAGACGAGCTTGTCGTGGGGCGATGAAGAAGAGTTGACCGGACTACAAAAATGCATATAGTCCCTGGTGAACAAGCAGCTCAAGCTTGTCAACGTAATCCAGGTCATGCTCGTCCGCCGGATCCTTCCATGTCAAGAACGGGACTTCAATTTGTGGGAGTTCAACCCAGCGCAGCACCGAACTCTGAGCAGGCTCTTCGACACGACATACAAAGATGTCTGGAGGGGGCTAACCAAAGGCGCCGAGGCTCCCACATCCGCCTCCGAAGACCGCGGATTCAGCTCGCAGCGTCCTGCTGGCAAGGTAAGATATTTCCATCTTTTACAGGATGTTAAGTTTTTTCATAGTTTGACTCTATGCGGGATCTAAACTCCCTCACCTTTGACAGGATTGGCGGGAGAAGTCCGGACAGATTAACTGTCCGGCTCCCTTGCCCGAAGACCCAGCCCCTGCTCTCCTAGAGAAGCTGCTGGTTCCGGCACCTTATGTGGTGCCGGAGAAGAAGGCCAAGAAGAAGAAGGCCACGGGGACTCGAAAGAGTTCCCGGCATATGGTGGTGTCGGACTCGTCATCCAACGAGTCTGAGACGCACTCCTCCCGTGAAGACGAGGAGGAGGAAGAAGAAACCTCTCCCCCTCCAGCGGGGGGAGGAAAGAAGAGGAAGGCCGCCCCAGTAGGGGAGGCCGAGAGGTCCAAGAAGAGGAAAACCCCTCCGCCGGACTACGTCCCCTACGCCGACGAGGACGAAGAGGAGTGGCCGGACAGGGCCAAGCGTCCGGCCAGATCGTAAGTGTTCGGATACCAGAGTAACTCGTGATATTCCTTTTGTTGCATAGCTTTCCCTTATGTCGGATATAATCATGCAGTCCGCCCAAGGACGGGCTCGACGAGTCGTCGAGCGGCTCCCTGGATTCATCGGACGTGAATTCAGTTCCGCCCGCTGCTTCCCCCTGTGCTGCGGATGACGCCGAAGAGGCGTCGCGACAAGCTCCGGGGCGAGAGGAGGTGGTCCAGGAGGAGCCGTGAGGCAGCCTCCCGGACTCCAGGAGTGAAGGGGACAAGACCCCCCCTGGGCTCCAAGTCCGGCTTTAAGCCGGACACTGCGCCGGAATCATCAACAGTTCCGGACCGCAGTAGGCGAACTCCTGCCAAGAGGAGCAAGCCTACTGAGCCGGCGTCCTTCGTCCAACCGGAGGCGCTGGACAATCTGCTGGATGAGCTTAAGGGCGCCTCCATCGACGAGGAGCACCGTGCCATCATGAGTATGGTGGTCCAGAAGGTTCGGTCCACCAAAAGTGGACTGACTGAAGCTTGTGCTAGCCTTCTAACAGGCTTTGAGGTAAGTAAAAATATGTAAAAATATTAGCGTATAGACAGTAACCCCTGATGCTCTGTTTGGCGTTCAGAAAGAAAAGCCAAATAGAGGATCTATTAAATATCGCAGGAGTCTAACTAAAAAGGAGTCAATATACGTATGCAGGCTTCGCTGCTGGCCACCGCCGCACTGACTGCGGAGGTGGGTGCCCTGAAGTAGGGCCTCGAGCGGACCGAGCAAGAGCTCGGCCTTGCCAAACGGCAGCTCGAGGAGAAAGAAGGTAAGAGATACCTTATAGAAAAAATGCCTATAGGAAGGCGCAATTGCAAAAAAATGACAGGAGTATACTGCTTATTGTAGGGGCCACAACTGAGGTGGCGACCCTCAAGCAGGCAATGTCCGAGGGCGAGAAGAAAACGGCCACGGAGCGCGCCGAGCGGGAGAAATTTGAGGCGCAGGTCGGCAAGGTGCGGCAAGAGCTTCAGGTTCTCATGCAAAAACATGAGAGTTTGGAGCTCGACTCGAAGACGCGAGCGTCCGAGCTTGCTGCGGCCCTTAAAACTGCCAAATCTACCAAGGCCGAAGCCCAGAAGGCCCTCCAGGAATTGGATGCGGTGAAAAAGATAGCAGCAGGTAAGGCATTCTGTATGCAAAGAAGACATATAAAAGTAAACTACTTGTTACTTACCCGAATCCGGAGCTCTCCAGGGGCATTCGCAGATCTTCCCCGCAGCGTATCCGATGCCGCCGCATTCTACTGAGCCGAGGAAGGCAGCTCGACGGAGAATGTGTTCTGGTCTCAGTATGCTGAGGCAGGACACTCTATGCCCTTGAGCGACCAGCTGAAGCAGTTGGTCGAGCTCCACAAGGCGGCCGAACAGGCCCTGAAGGGCTTCATAGTTTGGTTGTGGCCTGGAGAGGCCCTGCCTGGGAGCTACTTCGGACTGGTGCGGCGGCTGGTGGAGGCTTGTCCAAGGCTCGAGGTCATCAAGTGCTCCGTCTGCATCGAAGGTGCCCGTAGGGCCCTTGCTCGTGCAAAGGTGCACTGGGGTAAGCTGGACGGTGAGAAGCTTGTGAAGGACGGGCCGCCGCCGGGGAAGGAGCATCGCAAGCCCGAGAACTATTACAAGGATGTTCTTGCTGGTGCCCGCCTTGTGGCGGATGAATGTACCAAGGATGTAATTTTTGAATGAACTCGCTCGTGTTATCCTGTGCACTGAAAACTTGTTCATATGCGCTAAGCAATGCTTGAATTTAAAATATTACTTTCTGTGCGGCCGTTTATCAAAAAATTGAGAGATGGCCAGTCGTCGGCTTCTGCCCCCATGCCACTAGTGCTGGGGTGTTCGGGATAAACCTGAGCGCTCTTTTTCCCATGATTGGGTCCGTCGAGGGAGGCAGTCAGCACAACGAACAAGGCAATCGGACTATAATGCTTGAACACTCTCACTTAGCCATAGAACTCTATAATTTAAATTTCGGCGAAGCCCCTAGTATTCATAAGACCGAGTTCGGGGTGCTATCCACGCCTTGGCCGGACAAAGCCGGTTCCTCGCTCAAAGCGGCGTAAGCCTTTAAGGACTCGAAAAACCTCTCGAACAGTGACCGATCTCTCACCTCATCATGACAGTCAGTTTTAGCTTTCTCCACTGAGGTGCTCGGCCCAGATCAACTGGGGCACAATCGCAGTGGTTCTCCTAGTGCTACCTTAGCCGATATAGCGGAACGTAAGGCACCAAAACATAGGAGCCGAGCAAACCCAACTATTGACCCAAATCATGATTCGGAGCCGATGCATATAGTGCTATAAGTTCGGGCTGCCGCACTTGTGAAAGTGGACGAACTTCTCACGCCATATTGATGGGTACTGAAGCCCCTGGCGTATTTTGCCGTACCACAGTGTATGGATGCAGCATGTTATTAATAAACATATATGTATAAAGAGGGTAATGCAAAAAATAGACAAAAAGCTATGCATTGTTTATAGAAAGGCTGCTATGAAAGCGGAATGATACAAATAGTGCGATAAGCAAAATAAATTGGACTATTTAACATGTCCTGGCCAGGGGCAGGCCGCGGAATTGTATTAAAAAACAGGTATACTGCTCGCAATAGAGACCACCTGGGAGTTCCATAATGCGGCGTGGCTTTTCTGCTTCCCTGGATCTTGCATTGTTTGTGCGGCAGTTGAATTGCCGAACGGGTCGTCCGAAGTATGGAGGCCTGAGAGTAAGAGAAAAAAAGAAGGAATCCGGCAGCCCCTGGTGCGGTTTAAGCCGTATTTCGGGCGTGCTGTGATAGTGCCCCTTCCCCTGTGCCCATGGTATTTCAAGAGCGTAGTTATGTACGCGAAGCGCTGGTTTTGCTATATCGCGAGGGCTAGGGTTGGGGCCGCATTGCTACGCTAGCTCGGAATGTGCTAGGCGGTCTTGTTGTAGGGTACTCCGGGCGCGCTTGATAGTGTCCGGCTTTTTGAAGGCCGAACTGGAGAACTGCCTAGAGAGGCTGCTTTGTACTTCTACTGCGAGCGCTGCCGTGTGCTCCTTCGTTCGGAGGGAGCGTTCAGTGTTCCCATTGACCGCGATAACTCCTCTAGGGCCTGGCATCTTGAGCTTGAGGTATGCATAGTGCGGTACCGCGTTGAATTTTGCGAATGCGGTTCGCCCGAGCAGTGCATGATAGCCACTACGGGACGAGACTATGTCGAATATTAACTCCTCGCTTTGGAAGTTATCCGGAGATCCGAAGACCACTTCCAGTGTAACTGAGCCTGTACAGTTGGCTTCTACACCTGGTATGACGCCTTTAAAGGTCGTTTTGGTGGGCTTGATCCTCGAGGGATCTATGCCCATCTTTCGCACTGTATCCTGGTAAAGAAGGTTCAGGCTGCTGCCGCCGTCCATGAGGACTCTTCTGAGATGAAATCCGTCAATGGTTGGGTCTAGAACCAATGCGGCGAAGCCGCCGTGACGGATGCTAGTGGGGTGGTCCCTTCAATCAAAGGTGATCGGGCAGGAGGACCATAGGTTGAACTTTGGGGCGACCGGCTCCATCGCATATACGTCACGTAACGCACGCTTCCGCTCCCTCTAGGGGATGTGGGTTGCATATATTATGTTCACCGTCCGCACTTGCGGGGGAAATCCCTTCTGTCCACTGTTGTTCGGCGGCCTGGGCTCCTCCTCGTCGTCGCTATGCAGCCCCTTGTCTTTGTTTTCGGCTCTTAACTTGCCTGCTTGCTTGAACACCCAACAATCCATGTTGGTGTGATTGGCTGGCTTTTCGGGGGTGCCATGTATCTGGCACAAGCGGTCGAGTATTCGGTCCAAACTGGATGGGCCCTGAGTTTTTCTTTTGAATGGCTGTTTCCGTTGACCGGATTTGTAGCCTCGGAATCCGGAATTAACTGCCGTATCCTCGTTGATGTCGCTGTTAACACAGCGCTTTTGTTTGTTCCGTCGCGACCTGTCACTTTTGTCCTTGGTATTCGAATTACCAGTGTTCTTGGTTAAGTTGTTACTGCGAGCTAGCCAGCTGTCTTCTCCCACGCAAAAGTGGGTCATGAGTGTCGTGAGGGCTGCCATAGATTTCGGCTTTTCCTGTCCCAGGTGCCGGGCCAGCCACTCGTCACGGATATTATGCTTGAAGGCCGCTAAGGCCTCTGCGTCCGGACAGTCGACTATCTGGTTTTTCTTTGTTAGGAACCGTGTCCAGAATTGCCTGGCCGATTCTTCTGGCTACTGAATTATGTGGCTTAGGTCATCAGCGTCCGGTGGTCGCACATAAGTGCCCTGGAAGTTGTCAAGGAATGCGGCTTCCAGGTCCTCCCAAGAACCGATTGAGTTTGCTGGCAAGCTGTTAAGCCAATGTCGGGCCGGTCCCTTAAGTTTGAGTGGGAGGTATTTGATGGCGTGTAGATCATCGCCGCGGGCCATGTGGATATGAAGGAGATAATCCTCGATCCATACCGCAGGATCTGTTGTGCCATCATACGATTCGATGTTTACGGGTTTGAAGCCCTCAGGGATTTTATGATCCATTACTTCATCTGGGAAGCATAGTGGGTGTGTGGCGCCTCTGTATTGGGCTATATCACGATGCAGCTCGAAGGAGCTTTGTCTGTTGAGTTCGGCCCGGCCGGATTCATTGCGTCCGGAGTGACGATCACCGTCACGTGCCGTGGGGCGCCTGCGCGATCCGTAGATTGATCTTGTTTGCCTTGCCTTGTCCTCCAGGATGTCGCGCAGGTCGGGCGCATTTTCCTGTGCCTTAGTATGCTTGACGCGGTGCCGGGGCATGGCTTGAGTGGAGGGCCAAGGGGCCTCTCTGTCGCGGCCACGAGGTGGCCGGTCGGCCATGTCATGCGCTGGTGATGTAGGTGCTTCCTCCTCTAGTCGGGGTAGCAGCCTGCGCTTTGGGTAACTCTTGGAGGGGCGTTCGAGTTCATACTCTTCGGCCGCAAGGACTTCAGTCCATCTATCAGCTAGCAAATCCTGATCAGCTCTAAGCTGTTGCCGCTTTTTCTTGAGGCTGCTTGCCGTGGCCATGAGCCTGCGTTTAAAACGCTCTTGTTCGGCAAGATCCTCTGGCACGACGAACTCATCGTCATCGAGGCTTGCCTCGTCTTCGGAGGGAGGCGTATAATTATCGTCCTCAACCTCTTGGTCCACCGCCCTCTCGTGAGGGCTGGCTTCTCTGTCCTCCTGTGCCGAATTTTGCTGGAGGGGGTGTTCTTCGGCGCTATCAGGAGTAGTATTATCTCCCGTGCCGGAATCACCGTTTTTGCTTTGGCGGGATTTAGAGCGGCGCCGCTGACACCGGCGCTTGGGCTGTTTCTTAGAGGTATCGTCCACCGCTGTTCCATCGCCATCTCCATCCTTTGGAGTGTCCACCATATATATGTCATATGACGAGGTGGCCTTCCAACGCCCTACAGGTGCTGGTTCTTGTTCGTCTCCTGCATCGTCATCCATGCCGTCGATGTCTTCGGAGTCGAAGTCAAGCATGTCGGTTAAGTCGTCGACAGTGGCTACGAAGTGGGTGGTGGGTGGGTTCTGAATTTCTTCATCGTCCGTATCCCAACCTTGCTGACCGTAGTCCGGCCAGGGCTCTCCTGATAAAGAGAGAGACTTTAGAGAATTCAGGATGTCGCTGAAGGGCGAGTGTTGAAAGATGTCCGCGGCGGTGAACTCCATTATCGGCGCCCAATCGGATTCGATCGGCGGGGGCGTGGGGGGCTCGGAGTTCGAAGAGGAATCCGGCTCCTCGGAGTCACGGGCCATGCGAAGTGCGGGGCTGGAGTTCGGCTCGATCGCCTCTGAGATTGCAGCCCTTGAGGCAGCGTCCAACCGCTGATCCTCGATTGGCGCAGTGGGCTCCAAATCAATGGTCGGAACCGATGCATGTGCGTCCTCCAAGGCGTTGTTCGGCGGCAGAGCTATATCATGCCCATCGAGACAGTGCGACACGCTTGGCTGTGGCTCGAATCCATCGAAGATCAAGTCCCCGCGGATGTCAGCCGTGTAGTTTAGGCTTCCAAACCTGACCTGATGGCCAGGGGCGTAACTTCGATCTGCTCAAGGTGACCAAGCGAGTTGGCCCGCAGTGCGAAGCCGCCGAAGACGAAGATCTATCCGGGGAGAAAAGTCTCACCCTGGACTGCATCGTGGTTGATGATCGAAGAAGCCATCGGGCCTGAAAGCGATGACACAGAGGAACTCTCAATGAAAGCACCAATTTTGGTGTCAAAACCGGCGGATCTCGGGTAGGGGGTCCCGAACTGTGCGTCTAGGCCGGATGGTAACATGAGACAAGGGACACAATGTTTTACCCAGGTTCGGGCCCTCTTGATGGAGGTAAAACCCTACGTCCTGCTTGATTAATATTGATGATATGGGTAGTACAAGAGTAGATCTACCACGAGATCAAGGAGGCTAAACCCTAAAAGCCAGCCTATGGTATGATTGTTGTATGATGAAGTTGTCCTACGGACTAAAACCCTCCGGTTTATATAGACACCGGAGAGGGTTAGGGTTACACAAAGTCGGTTACAATGGTAGGAGATCTTGAATATCCGCATCGCCAAGCTTGCCTTCCACGCCAAGGAAAGTCCCATCCAGACACGGGACGGAGTCTTCAATCTTGTATCTTCATAGTCCTGGAGTTCGGCTGAAGGTATAGTCCGGCTACCCGAACACCCCCTAATCCAGGACTCCCTCACGTATCAACTCCCCAAGCTTAATCCCTTGCTTGTCCTCAAGAAATTCAGTTGACAAACTAAAAGAAATAAATAAAAACTTTTACAAACTCTGTTTGCTCTTGTTGTTGTAAATATGTCAAGCTAGCATTCAAGTTTTCAGCAAAGATTATAACTAACCATATTTGCAATAATTCTCAGGTCTCATGATTACCCATATCAATAGCATAATCAACTAGCAAGCCATAATAATAAATAAATCTCGGATGACAACACTTTCTCAAAACAATCATAATATGATATAACAAGATGGTATCTCGCTAGCCCTTTCTGAGACCGCAAAACATAAATGCAGAGCACCTTTAAAGATCAAGGACCGACTAGACATTGTAATTCATGGTAAAAGAGATCCAATCATAGTCAAACCCAATATAAATTAACAGTGATGAATGCAAATGACAGCTGCGCTCTCCAGCTAGTGCTTTTAATAAGAGGGTGATGACTCAACATAAAAGTAAATAGATAGGCCCTTCACAGAGGGAAGCAGGGATTTGTAGAGGTGCCAGAGCTCGGTTTTGAAATAGAGGTGAATAATATTTTGAGCGGTATACTTTCATTGTCAACATAACAACCAAGAGATGGCGATATCTTCCATGCTACACACATTATAGGCGATTCCCAAACCGAATGGTAAAGTTTATACTCCCCCTCCACCAACAAACATCAATCCATGGCTTGCTCGAAACAACGAGTGCCTCCAATTAACAACAGTCCCAGGGGGAGTTTTGTTTTGCAATTATTTTGATTTAGTTTGCATAAAGCATGGGACTGGGCTTCCCGGTGACCAGCCATTTTCTCGTGAGTGAGGAGTGGAGTCCACTCCTCTTGAGAATAACCCACCTAGTGTGGAAGATACAGACAGCCCTAGTTGATACATGAGCTATTCGAGCATACAAAACAGGATGATTATTTGAAGGTTTAGAGTTTGGCACATACAAATTTACTTGGAACGGCAGGTAGATACCGCATATAGGAAGGTATAGTGGACTCATCTGGAATAACTTTGGGGTTTAAGGGATTGGATGCACAAGCAGTATTCCTGCTTAGTACAGGTGAAGGCTAGCAAAAGACTGGGAAGCGGCCAACTAGAGAGCGACAACAGCCATGTACATGCATTAAAATTAATAAACATTGG
This sequence comes from Triticum dicoccoides, assembly GCF_002162155.2. NCBI lineage: Eukaryota > Viridiplantae > Streptophyta > Magnoliopsida > Poales > Poaceae > Triticum > Triticum dicoccoides. Next base: position 87,744,004 of record NC_041392.1, on the reverse strand, counting down.
ATGCAAGCATGAGTAGGATATAATCCACCATGAACATAAATATCGTGAAGGCTATGTTGATTTGTTTCAACTACATGCGTGAACATGTGCCAAGTCAAGTCACTTAAATCATTCAAAGGAGGATACCACCCCATCATACCACATCATAACCATCTCAATAGCATGTTGGCACGCAAGGTAAACCATTATAACTCATATCTAATCAAGCATGACACAAGCAACTATGATCTCTAATTGTCATTGCGAACATGTTTATTCATAACAAGCTGAATCAAGAACGATGAACTCATCATATTTACAAAAACAAAAGAGGTCGAGTTCATACCAGCTTTTCTCATCTTAGTCAGTCCATCATATATCATCATAATTGCCTTTCACTTGCACGACCGAATGATGTGAATAATAATAAGAGTGCACGTGCATTGGACTAAGCTGGAATCTGCGAGCATTCAATAAACAGGAGAAGACAAAGCAATATGGGCTCTTGGTTAAATAAACAATAAAGCATATAAGAGCCACTTCAACAATTTAATCATGGTCTTCTCCTACTAACCCCAAAGAAAAGAAAAGAAATAAAACTATTTACACGGGAAAGCTCCCAACAAGCAAAAGAAGAACATGAAATCTTTTTGGGTTTTCTTTTTAATTATTACTACAGCAAGAAAAGTAAACTACTACTAATTTGTTTGGTTTTTCTTAAGGTTTATCAAACACACAAGAAGAAAGTATAAAAGGAAATAAACTAGCATGGATGATACAATAAAAAGGTATGAACACCGACATCTAGCAATGAGTGTGTGTGAACATAAATGTAATGTCGGTGAGAAATACATACTCCCCCAAGCTTAGGCTTTTGGCCTAAGTTGGTCTATAGCCACGGCTGGCCTGGCGGATATCCATAATAATAGTTGGGGTCGTACTGTGATGAGGAAGAAGAAGGCTCCGATTGCCACTAGCTGGCAATCATCTCCGGATCCCACTGATAGTTAGACTGTTGTGAAGGATCAAATTGTGGTTCCGGTTCTGGCTCCTCGGCTGGTGCAGGGTTCCGGTAGGCGTGAATAGCCATCAACGGAACAAGGTACGTGCCTACAGTCAAATCAAACAAAGAAGGAGCGGGCAAGGTAATATTCTCAGGATGATGTTTATTAAAGAACAATTGATATTTAAGCTCTCCTGCCCTTTTCTTAATAATAAAATCATGTGACACCATACTTTTATAATCTAGATAAACACGAGGCAACACTTTTTCTTCCTTCTCAGCATGCCTAATAGGTATGTTAAAATGTGCATCTAGGCGTGTAGCATAGATGCCTCCAAAGATGGGGCCCTTTGTACGATTCAGACTTAACCGTTTAGCAATAATACCGCCCATACTAAAAGTGTTATCACTGTATAAACCTTGGAGCAAAATAATAATATCAGGGATACTAAGGTTTCCACAATTTCCGCGACCGATTAAGCAACGACTAGCAAATAATGCAAAGTAACGTAAGACAGGAAAATGTATGCTAGTGATTCGTGCATCAGAAACCTTCCTAGTTTCCCCTATAGTGATAGTATCAATAAATCCCTCCACATCATCACGATGTGGTTCTTCTGTCTTGCCCTCAAAAGGGACTAAACAAATCCGACAAAAATCATAAAGTGACATCTCCCTATGCTCATCTTATAAATGAAACTCCACCGTAGGTAGTGAGTTCCTAGAATGAAAATGGAAGTTTTGCACAAAGGTATTTGTGAGTAAGAGATACTGATCGCATTGGTCGTGGAAGAAAGCGGTGAGGCCTGCATTATGAGCCAATTCGTGAAAATCTTCATAAATCCCGGCTGCTCTCAAGAAATCCTTGGAAGGCAATTCACACGCCCGAACCTCCGCGGTGCGCGGCAAATTATACTTAGGCTTCGGTGCCTTTTCCTTCGAGCTTCGGCTCGATGAGCCCCTCAATAATCTCCTCATCATTTTCTTAAAAATTATGAATTTTTTAGTAACTTCAAAATAAAAGTAAACCAAACTCAATAATATTGATAGCAACCACTCCTACAAGTGCCTAGGCCTATATCATGCATCAAAACTACTTTTGACCATATAAATTTGACATGCAAGCTCAAGAATAGGGTCACCTAAGCAGCAAAAATTTGCAATGAATAAAGCACTAGAACAAAAACTAATTGGACCAATGGAGGAGTCACATACCAAGGAACAATCTCCCAAGCAGTTTTGTGAGAGGTGCTTTGAGCAAGGAGATCGAAAATGGCTGCAAAGAGGGCTGGAACTCATGCTTGAGTTGGTTTTTCGTGTTTGTGGGAGGAAGAAGAAGAGGATGGGTGTAGGAAAAAGTGGAGGAGGGCCACCGTGGGCCCACGAGGCAGGGGGCACGCCCTAGAGGGGTGGGTGCGCCCTCCACCCTCGTGGTTGCCCCCCTGGTGTGTTCTCTGTTCCATAAATCCTCAAATATTCTAGAAAAAATCATATTTAATTTTCAGGGCATTTGGAGAACTTTTATTTTGGAGGTATTTTTATATTGCACGGATAATCAGATAACGGACAGACAAATTATTTATTTTTACTTTATTTCAACTAAATAACAGAAAGTATAGAGAGGGTACAGAAGGTTGTGCTTCTAGTTTCATCCATCTCATGCTCATCAAAAGGAATCCACTAACAAGGTTGATCAAGTCTTCTTAACAAACTCATTTCGATTAACATGAAACCGAAGAAATTTTGAATAACACTAGGTTACCTCAACGGATATATGCACATCCCCAATATTAAGTATATCATATTTCTTCTTGACAGTAGGAAGAGGAAATTCAAAACCTCCAAATATAATCGATGGAATTTTTCCGATAGAATTGATACTATGAACTTGAGGTTGTTTCCTCGGAAAGTGTACCGTATGCTCATTACCATTAACATGAAAAGTGACATTGCCTTTGTTGCAATCATAATAGCCCCTGCAGTATTAAGAAAAGGTCTTCCAAGAATAATAGACATATCAGTTAATCGCATACGCAAAAACATAGGTCTAATCATTTCAGCAAAGCGCTCAAAATCCTCATCATCCTTTTTCTTGGATGGTTTGGGAGGAAAAGGCATGGGTTTCTGAACCCATGGCTCTCTTTCTTTACCATGTTTCCTAGCAACAAAATCTTTCTTATCATAACATTGATTCTTTGATTGTGGGTTATCAAGATCAACAACAGGTTCAATTTCTACATCATTACCATTACTAGGTTGAGCATTATTATGAACATCATCATTAACATTTTCATTAGGTTCATGTTCATTGCCAGATTGTGTTTCAGCATCAGACATAGAGATATCATTTGGATTATCAGGTGGTTCAACAATAGGTTCACTAGAAGTTTGCACAGTTATATCATTTTTATTTTTCTTCCTTTTAGAAGAACTAGGTGCATCAATATTATTTCTCTGAGAATCTTGCTCAATTCTCTTAGGGTGGCCTTCAGGATACAAAGGTTCCTGAGTCATTCTACCAGTTCTAGTAGCCACTTTAACAGCATAATTATTTTTCTTACTATTCATCTCATTGAGAAATTCCTTTTGAGCTTTAAGTACTTGTTCTACTTGAGTGGTAACCATAGAAGCATGTTTGCTAACAAGTTTAAGTTCACCTCTAATATTAGCCATATAATCACCCAAGTATTTAATCATATCAGCATCTTGTTTTAATTGTCTACCAAAATAAGCATTAAAGTCTTCTTGCTTAAACATAAAATTATCAAACTCATCCAAACACTGACTAGCAATTTTAGGAGGAGGGGTTTCAGCTTTATCATATCTACAGAGAGAATTTACCTTTACTACCTGTGTTGGGTTATCGAGGTCTGGAGGTTCTTCAATAAATAAAGGATTAAGATCATATGTTTCTTCAATAGGCGGTAAATTAAGACCATGTATTTCTTCAATAGGAGGTAAATTCTTAACATCTTCAGCTTTAATACCTTTTTCTTTCATAGATTTCTTTGCCTCTTGCATATCTTCGGGACTGAGAAATAGAACACCTCTCTTCTTCGGAGTTGGTTTAGGAATAGGATCATTAATTGGAGCAGGAGCTGGCTCAGGAGGTGCCCAATTATTTTCATTTGTCAACATATTATTCAATAAGATTTCAGCTTCATCCGATGTTCTTTCCCTGAAAAGAGAACCGGCACAACTATCTAGGTAACCTCTGGAAGCATCGGTTAGTCCATTGTAAAAGATATCAAGTATTTAATTTTTCTTAAGAGGATGATCAGGCAAAGCATTAAGTAACTTGAGAAGCCTCCCCCAAGCTTGTGGGAGACTCTCTTCTTTAATTTGCACAAAGTTGTATATTTCCTTTAAAGCAGCTTGTTTCTTATGAACAGGGAAATATTTAGCAGAGAAGTAGTAAATCATATCCTGGGGACTACGCACACAACCAGGATCAAGAGAATTAAACCATATTTTAGCATCACCCTTTAATGAGAATAGAAATATTTTGAGGATATAAAAGTAGCGAGATTTCTCATCGTTAGTGAACAGGGTGGCTATATCATTTAATTTAGTAAGATGTGCCACAACAGTTTCAGATTCATAGCCATGAAAAGGATCAGATTCAACCAAAGTAATTATACGAGGATCAAAAGAGAATTCATAATCCTTATCAGTAACACAGATAGGTGAAGTAGCAAAAGCAGGGTCAGGTTTCATCCTAGCATTTAGAGATTGCTTATTCCATTTAGCTAATAACCTTTTGAGTTCATATCTATCTTTTCAAGCTAAAATAGCTAAAGAAGCTTCTTGATCAAATAAATAAGCCTCAGGAATAACAAGTGATTCTTCATCATCACTTTCATCATCATAATCAGATTCAATATTTTCAATCCTCTAGCCCTAGCAAGTCATTCCTCGAGAAAATCACCAAGTGGCATAGTAGTATCAAGCATAGAAGTGGTTTCATCATAAGTATCATGTATAGTAGAAGTAGCATCATCAATAACATGCGACATATCAGAACGAATAGCATTACAGGTTTAGGTGTCGCAAGCTTACTCATATCAGAAGGTGAATCAAGTGCAGAGCTAGATGGCAGTTCCTTACCTCCCCTCGTAGTTGAGGGATAAATTGTTGTCTTAGCGTCTTTCAAATTCTTCATAGTGTCCAGCAGATATAAATCCCAAGTGACTCAAAGAATAGAGCTATGCTCCCCGGCAACGGCGCCAGAAATTATTCTTGATAACCCACAAGTATAGGGGATCGCAACAGCTTTCGAGGGTAGAGTATTCAACAAAAATTTATTGATTTGACACAAGGGGAGCCAAAGAATATTCTCAAGTATTAGCAGCTGAGTTGTCAATTAACCACACCTAGAAACTTAGTATCTGCAGCAGAGTGTTTAGTAGCAAGTAATACGGTAGTGGTGGTAACGGTAACAAAAGAGTAATGAAAGCAAAGTAATATTTTTGGTATTATGTAGTGATTGTAATAATAGCAACGGGAAAGTAAATAAGCGTAAACCAGTATATGAAAGCTCATAGGCATCGGATCAGTGATGGATAATTATGCCGGATGTGGTTCATCATGTAACAGTCATAACATAGGATGACACAAAACTAGCTCCAATTCATCAATGTAATGTAGGCATGTATTCCAAATATAGTCATACGTGCTTATGGAAAAGAACTTGCATGACATCTTTTGTCCTACCCTCCCGTGGCAGCGGGGTCCTAATGGAAACTAAGGGATATTAAGGCCTCCTTTTAATAGAGAACCGGAACAAAGCATTAACACATAGTGAATACATGAACTCCTCAAACTACGGTCATCACCGGTAAGTATCCCGATTATTGTCACTTCGGGGTTAATGGATCATAACACATAATAGGCGACTATAGACTTGCAAGATAGGATCAAGAACTCTCATATATTGATGAAAACATAATAGGTTCAGATCTGAAATCATGACACTCGGGCCCTAGTGACAAGCATTAAGCATAGCAAAGTCATAGCAACATCAATCTTAGAACATAGTGGATACTAGGGATCAAACCCTAACAAAACTAACTCAATTACATGGTAAATCTCATCCAACCCATCACCGTCCAGCAAGCCTACGATGGAATTACTCACGCACGGCGGTGAGCATCATGAAATTGGTGATGGAGGATGGTTGATATTGACGACGGCGACGAATCCCCCTCTCCGGAGCCCCGAACAGACTCCAGATCAGCCCTCCCGAGAGGTTTTAGGGCTTGGCAGCGGCTCCGTATCATAAAACGCGATGAAATCTTCTCTCCTATTTTTTTCTCCCCGAAAGCAGATATATAGAGTTGGAGTTGGAGTCGAGAGGTCTCCAGGGGGGCCACGAGGTAGGGGGCGCGCCCTAGGGGGGCGCCCCCCACCCTCATGGACAGGGTGTGGGCCCCCTGGTCTTCATCTTTGGCGAGGATTTTTTATTATTTATTGTAAGATATTCCGTGGAGTTTCAGGTCATTCCGAGAACTTTTGTTTTCTGCACATAAAACAACATCATGGCAATTCTGCTGAAAACAGCGTCAGTCCGGGTTAGTTCCATTCAAATCATACAAGTTAGAGTCCAAAACAGGGCAAAAGTGTTTGGAAAAGTAGATACGACGGAGACGTATCAGTTCTCATGGACGGCGGCAGTGGACTGAACCTCATCTATGAGGATACAATACGAAAAATGGAAATAGACACGAGCCGCATCGAGCAAAGCAGCACGACCTTCCGAGGAATCATTCCCAGTCGGGAGGCACGATGTGCGGGAAAAATCACACTCGACGTGGTATTCGGCACGCCGGAGAACTATCGGTCCGAAGAGATAACCTTCTAGGTGGCCCACTTCAACAGCGGATATCACGCCCTCTTAGGGCGAGATGCATTTACGCGCTTTCAAGCAATACCCCATTACGGGTACATGAAGCTTAAGATGCCCGGGCCCAACGGTATAATCACTCTAGTTAGTGATCCGGACATAGCACTCCGCGCCGAGAATAAAACTGCGTCCCTGGCCCTTGAGGCATTATCTGAAGCCTTCGCGGCCGAAGAGTTAACCGCGCTGCACTCCATGGTGGACAGAGATGATGTGGTCCTAGACAAACGACCCAAATCCACCTCATTCAAACCGGCAGAAGAAATAGTCAAATTCCAAGTCCATCCAACGGACCCCAAGAAGACAGCATCCATCGGAGCACAACTAGACCTGACGGTTGACGCCGCTCTATGAGAGTTCCTGCGCGAGAATTGAGATATATTCGCCTGGCACCCTTCCGATATGCCAGGAATCCCACACGAGTTGGCCGAACACAGCCTCAATATATTGAAGGGACACAAGCCGGTCAAGCAAACACTGTGGCGCTTTTCCGAACCCAAATGCCAAGCTATGGGGGAAGAGCTAGCCAAGTTAATCGAGGCCGGATTCATTAGAGAAATAAAACATCCGGACTGGCTAGAAAATTTGGTAATGGTACCAAAGAAGGACAAATCCTGGCGCATGTGCGTCAATTTCAAAGACCTCAACAAGGCATGCCCCAAGGATCCCTTCCCCCCTCCCCCGCATCAATCAAATCATTGACGCCACCGCAGGACACGACTCACTATGTTTTCTTGAGCATATTCCGGATACCATCAAATCAAAATGAAGGAATCCGATCAAGCTGCAACATCATTCATCACCCCATATGGGCCATTATGTTTCAACACCATGCCCTTCGGGGTCAAGAACGCTGGCGCCACATACCAACGCATGATTCCAACATGCCTGGAGAAACAGATCGGCAAAACAGTTGAAGCTTATGTGGACGACGTCGTCATCAAAACTAGGCACGTTGAAACACTAATAGACGATTTACGTCTCACATTCGACAACCTCCGCGTGTATGGCATTAAGCTCAATCCAGAAAAATGTGTTTTCGGCGTTCCCGCTGGAAAACTAATGGGCTTCATCGTTTCCAATAGAGGAATTGAAGAAAACCCAGCCAAAATCCGAGCTTTGTCACAATTGGCTAAGCCAACAGACCTTAAACAAGTTCAAAAGCTCGCGGGTTGTGTAGCAGCTCTAAGCCGCTTTATCTCCAGATTGGGAGAAAAGGCACTGCCACTCTATCGCCTTCTACGGCGAACCAACCACTTCGAGTTGATGGACGCGGCAACAGCCGGACTGGAGGAAATAAAAGCCCTTCTTGCGAGCAATCCAATCCTGGCCGCACCAAACGCCGGCGAACCGATGTTATTATACATATCGGCAACACATCAGGTGGTGAGCGCCGTACTTGTCATTGAATGAGAATAGGACGGGCATAAATTCCCGCTTTAGAAGCCAGTATACTATGTATCTACTGTCCTTACACCATGCAAATCCCGGTACCCTCATTATCAAAAGATAGCATTTGCGGTCTTCATGGCGTCCCGAAAGCTCCATCACTACTTTCAGGAGTGTTCGATCACGATGGCCTCCGAAGTACCACTCAATGACATTATAAACAACCGTGATGCTATGGGCCGGATTGCCAAATGGGACATTGAGATCCTCCCATTTGACATTTCATATAAACCACGTCGAGCTATCAAATCCAAAGTACTGGCCGACTACGTCGCCGAATGGACAGAGGCCAAACTCCCTAAAGAGTACGGCACATACTCCAATTGGGTCATGTATTTCGACGGCTCCAAAATGCTCGCAGGGTTAGGAGCGGGCGTCCTTTTAACGTCCCCTACTGGAGACGTCGTTCAGTACATCCTCCAAATACTATACACAGACTCCAATAACGCAGCCGAATATGAGGCCTTATTACATGGTCTCCGGATGACTGTCACCATGGGCATACAATGCCTAGAGGTGCGCGGGGACTCAAACCTGGCAATATCTCAAATAAATGGAGACTTTGACGCCAAAGATCCGAAGATGGCAGCGTATCATAACATAGTCATAAAAATGTCGGCCCGGTTCGAGGGGCTCGAGTTCCATCATGTGGCTCAAGAAAGTAATCAAGCGGCAGATGTTCTTGCTCGTATCGGCGCTAAGCGCGACCCCGTCCCACCTAATATCTTCCTGGAAATGCTTTTTAAGCCATCCGTGGTGTGGTAGGGGGAAAATGGCAATACTAGTCCGGATCCAAACATAACCCCACATCCCGGAAACACTGGCATCGTCGGGGGCTCAGCCACCGAAATAACACCGTCGGCATATCTCATCATGGCAGTCATTGCCCCATGGACCGAACCCTTCCTGGCCTACCTTAATAGGAAGCATCTTCCTGAGGACAAGAATGAGGCCCGCTGCATTGTCCGGCGTTCAAAGGCCTACAAGGTTCATGATGGAGAGCTCTATAAGAAAAGCGCTACCGGAGTCCTTCAACGATGTATATCCGAGGAAGAGGGGCGGCAGCTCATGGCTGAAATTCATGCCAGACTCGGCGGTCACCACGCCGCAGCTCAGGCCCTTGTTAGCAAGGCCTTCTGTACAGGGTTTTATTGGCCGATGGCCCGGGCAGATGCACAGGATCTTGTCCAACATTGCGTCGGATGCCAACCAAAGCCATATGCCCCCCACTGCCTTACAAACAATCCCCATCACTTGGCCTTTTGCGGTCTGGGGGCTCGATATGGTCGGACCCCTTAAAGGAGGAAGTCATAAGAGAAAGTATCTGTTGGTCATGGTGGATAAATTCACTAAGTGGATAGATGCCAAACCAGTCAAAATGGCCGAAGCGGGGCCAGTAATAGATTTCATATCCGGCGTGGTACACCGTTACGGCGTCCTGCACAGTATAATCACCGATAATGGCTCCAATTTTATAGCCGATGAGGTGAAAACCTGGTGCGCTAATCTAGGCATTAAGCTCGATTATGCCTCTGTCTATCACTCACAGACAAACGGTCAAGTCGAATGGGCTAATGGTCTTATTATGAGCGGCATCAAACCTAGACTAGTGCGGTCTTTGAAGGAATCGGACAAGCACTGGGTGGAGGAACTTGACTCCGTACTCAGCGGGCTGCGGACCACGCCCAACCGCACTACCGGATATATACCCTTCTTCATGGTGTACGGTGCGGAAGTAGTGTTACCCTGCGATATTATTCATGATTCACCTCGAGTGCGTACGTACAAAGAGACAGAAGCCGAGCTTGATCGGCAGGACAACTTAGATGCCTTGGAGGAGGAGCACGACGTCGCAAAAGCCCGTTCCGCATTTTATCAACAGCAGACGCGCAGGTATCAAAGTAGAGAAGTGCGGGCCAAGACGTATAACGTCGGTGAACTTGTTCTATGCTTGCCGGAGAAGAAAAAGGACAAGCTCAAGCCCAAGTGGGAGGGTCCCTTCATCATTTACGAAGTTCTCACGGGAGGAGCGTACCGCCTACGTGATGCGTCGGATAATCACCTGGAGCCGAACCCCTGGAATGCGGCCAGACTACAACGATTCTATGCCTAACGCCGAACTGTGTGTTCGTTTCCTCCCTCCTGTAATTACCGTCATTTGTTTTTCCTCTCTTTTCGTTTTTTTACCTTTTTTGTTTTCTCTTTAGCCCTACGGCTTTAGTACGGCTAGATTATCCCTACCTGATGCGTACATCTCTAAATATGCACGTTCATTATACCTGGGGGCTTCTCGTACAGAAGCTTGCAACTATTCTTCGAGCATCAAGCTCAGCACATATGCGTTTTTTCCATATGTACCTTTTCTTCGCCATTATATGCATCAATATGACTTAAGTTTTGGCCAAGCTGGGTTGCCTGGCTCCTGTTCTTATGCCCTACGTTCCCGTTAGTTTGGCTAGGGCATAAAGGGAGCACCTCTGCGATTGTTACTGTCGGGTCATCCAGATGTGTACCTCAGACTGGGTGAAGCCGAAAGCTAGCATTCTTAAGGGAATATTCGGTCGGCAAATTAAAGGTGTTTCCACATTCACTCCATTGTGAACCCCGGATGTTACTTACTCTACGATTTTCTCAATCACAGTTCGGACATGCACATTAAATGCATGCACACCCAGGGAAAGGAACCCTTAACGGAACTATTCTCTCTGGAAGATGTTTCTTACATAATGTAATATAACATAACTAGCCGGATACACATTGTCTGTTCGAGCAATTATGACCCATACGCCTGGTTTCCACGCATACCCCAGTATATTCTACTGCTAGGGTATTCGGAAACACTCCGCACCTTCGAGTCCAGAGGTTGAAGCGAAAAGGTCGGCGATGACAATTGTCTTTATTATCCAGCTAGAAGGAAAGTACATAGTCACTCACGACTCAAAACACTTCCTCCTCTATACCGTCCAAAAGGCGGTCTAATTTACAATCCTGTTGGGAATATTTGGCGGCCACCTCTACTTGGTCATATACTAAACTAACGGGAATTTCTTCCCCATTCGGTCCTAGCGGTCCGACACGAGCCATGTGATTAGGATGCAGTTTGGTATATCGCGTCTTCACCATGGCCCAGGCCTCTCGCGTACCCTCTCGGCAGGCCGATATCTTCCACAGTCGGATACGCTGCCGCGCTCCCTTGAACAGCTCTACCAGCTTCTCCATACTTCCTGGAGGGGAGTCAGATGGCCATAAGGCCTTGGCTACACTCTGCATCGCCTGCCGAGCTTGCTCGTGCAACTGCAACAGCCCTTGCAGAAGATCACTTGATGACCCGGACACCTCCTCTTCGGGGTAGTTCGTTAATACACCTGCAATTACATCTATATCAGCTACTGTTACCTCCAAACTGTTATAAGATAAAAGCGGCCGCATACTGAATATGCCGCCTCGCAGCTTCTTGTTCTCCTTCACAGAGTCTGCTAGCTGAGCTCGCACATCTTTCAGTTCTTCGCCCAGTTTGGTGTTCGAATCCTGGAGTTTCTTTTTCTCTTGAACGACTTTTGTCAATACACGCTCGCCTGCTGCTAGTAGCTTTTTGGCTCCGTGTTCTTCCCTTCGAGCGGCGTCCAGCTGCTCTCGTAATTGGTCTAACAACCCAACACAAAGATAAGCACCCAGATTCACACTATCAGTGTATCATTATGAATTCTCGATAGAGGGAAATATTACCGAGAGATGCCTTGTATTTCTCCAGTTCGGCATTGGCAGCAAGCAGCCGACGCTGACACTTTTCTAGTTCCTGAGCTAGTAGGGTGTTCTTCTCCATAAGCACCTGGTTGTACATTGATCCTTAAATCAGTTGTTTCAACTCCTTTAAGTCTCGGGGGCTACTGGCATATGGTTATCATAGTCAGACAAAACAAATTTACCTGCACATCTTTCAAATGCTGCCTTGTGGCCCTGTTAAGCCCATCTCGAGCAGCTCGGATGTACGCATCGGCCGAGTGAAGGCGTTAAACGACTCTTATGAAAAGCCAGGGTCTTGTAAAATGGCTCGGCGGCTCCGATGATTCATGGCACTCTCCACTTCCGAGTTGGTGAGGATACATCATCCGAGTCCTCGACTGGAGGACAGTCCGGCGTAGCCCCCGCATCAGCCCCCGTCTTCACGACAGGATTTGAATCCTGGTTGCGGGAAGTACGGCCGCTCGAACCTTCAGATATAGTCCGGCGCACCTTTTTCCTGACACATGTAAAACAGGAGGGTCACGGTCGGACGTGACTGCCCAAGAGCACGTTGGCAAATTCATACCTCTTCGATGAAGGCCCGACCATGTCTTCGTTTGCTTTTCTCTTGGAAGGCTCGCCTGGTGTGGGGACGCTCTCTTCCGAGATACCCCTGGAGCGGTATGGCGCGCTGAACCCTTCCCCTTTTGAGCACAGGATAGTGCGGTGGGTGAGAAGGAAGGAGAGATCTCTTTTGGATAAGGTGTCTTTGGATTACTTACGTGTGAAGCTGGAAGGAGGCCAGGGTAATCGGCGATAATGGGTACATATGTATCGTCGTAGCTCATCTGATAGAATGTTCCCTCCTCAAGCTCCACGAATATGTCCGGATCTTCTTCATATCCGAGGTCAAGATCCCGGTTACGATTCTCCAGCTGAGGGGCAGGGTCATGGATCCCCTCGACAGCCTTTCGCCATTCCTGTTAGGAGCGGATAAGATGTTACCTGTCAACGAATCATCCAGGGACAAGATAAAATAAGTGGAGCCGAACCTTACCCAGCTGGGAGGATTTTACATAGAAAGTCTGTCTCGATATTGGAGACGGCTGAACTCCTCCTTCTCCCCTTTATACAGCTCGGCCAGAATCTTGGCTAGAGCGACAGGGGACTTCGGGCCCTTTCAGTCGTAACATGAGGCGTCGTCTTCTCTGTTATAATGCCACATGGGCAGTCCTCGGTATTGGAGTGGCTGGACCCCCCGCGTTATAGAAATCGCCATCACCTCGACTATTGACAATCCGGACTGGGCAAGCGTTTTAATCTTGCCCAGTAGCAAGCTTATCTCCATGCTATCCTCTTCCTCGAGGCTCCGAGGACGCCAACTATGGCGCTTCTTTGGTGCAGCATTTGAAAACTCGGAGAGGCCTATGCAGACGGGGTCGGGTAGAGCGACGTCGTCAATGTAGAACCATTCGGAAGGCCACTCTTCAGTAGCTTTCTTCGGCGTGCCGGACAGGTATCTGGTCCCGGCGATGCACCACACTTCGGCTCCTCCCACTTCAAAAATTGATCCACCTTGATTGCGAGGGACGAGGCAGAACAGTCTCCTCCATAAATCAAAATGGACCTCGCAACCCAGGAATAGTTCGCATAGGGCGACATAACCCGCAATGTGGAGGATGGAGCCGGGGGTAAAATTGTGCAGCTGGAGGCCATAGTACTCCAACAACCCTCGGAGGAATGGGTGAATTGGAAACCCCACTCCCCTCAGCAGATAGGGGACGAAGCACACCCGTTCTCCCGCAGACGGATTGGGAAAATCCTCTGCCTGGGTTTTGCCGTTGAAGGAGGCCAACCCTGCTCGAACAGGGACCAGATCTGCTGGAGGGAGAAATCCCTGCGTTTGCAGCTTCACCAATCGGCTATGGGACACAGAGCACCTCTCCCACTCGCCTCTCTCTAGGTTGGAAAGGGAAGAGGAGCTGGGATTGTTGGCCATGTTGGAATGGTCTTGCCTGGAGGTCTCTGAGGATTTTCTCCGCTTGGTGCCGAAGGGATCTGAGATCCAATATCTTTAAATAGATGCTATTCCTTCCAGGATTGGGGTGTTATTTGCAAAAAAAATACCCAGAATGTCCGCATTCGCTCGACACGTGGAAAACGAGGACATTAAGCGCGCAGAAGCTGAGGGGAGACATCGAACCTATGGCCAAATACACTACTTGGAAATCATTAAAGGAGGAACATGGCTTGCAATACCGAAGACAATCTGTGTGCCGAACACCTCGCTATTGAAGACTGGTTCAGGGGCTACTGAGGGAGTCTATGGGTTGGACTGATGGGCTGTGAGGATATGAAGATCGAAGACTGTACCCATGTCCGGATGGGATTCTCCTTGGCGTGGAAGGCAATCTTGGCAAACAATTATGAAGATTCCATCGTATGTAACCGACTCTATGTAACCCTAGATCCCCCCGGTGTCTATATAAACCGGAGGGTGTAGTCCGGAAAGGATATACTCAATACCGTAGTCATATACGCTAGACTTCTACGATCTCGTGGTAGTTCAACTTTTGTAATACTCATATTCATCAAGATCAATCAAGCAAGAAGTAGGGTATTACCTCCATAGAGAGGGCCCGAACCTGGGTAAACATCGTGTCCCCTGTCTCCTGTTACCATCAACCTTAGACGCACAGTTCGGGACCCCCTACCCGAGATCCACCGGTTTTGACACCGACACCCACCTATATATATGTGGGGGGCGCCCTAGCACACACCAGACAATTTCCTAGCTGTGTGTGCGGCTCCCTCCTCTACCGTTTACACCCTCGATCATATTTTTGTATTGCTTAGGCGAAGCCCTACGAGGATCACTTCACCATGACCGTCACCACGCCGTCATGCTGACGGAACTCATCTACTACCTCGACATCTTGCTGGATCAAGAAGGCTAGGGACATCACTGAGCTAAACGTGTGCAGAACGTGGAGGTGTCGTACGTTCGGTACTCGATCGGTTGGATCGCGAAGAAAGTTCGACTACATCAACCGCGTTGTGAAACGCTTCTGCTTACGGTCTACGAGGGTACGTAGACACACTCCCCCTCATTGCTATGCATCTCCATGGATAGATCATTGCGTGCATAGAATTTTTTTGTTTTTTGATGCAATGTTTCCCAACAACAATTGCTATGATTTGTTTAGTGGGTAGAGATAGATTACAACAGGTTCAGAGAAAAGATAGGATAACCTATGTTTAAACAAGATTATATTCTATCTGTCTAACACTACCCCTCAATATAAACCCTAAGGAATGTTATTACTAGGGTTAAAATTGTACTTAAAATCATCTAACCTTCTCACTGTGAGAGGTTCTGTTTAGCCATCGGCGAGCTGATCTCCAGTTTGTATGAACTGGATGTCAAGTAGCTTGCGAGCTACCCTTTCTCTAATAAAGTCAAAATCAACTTCAGTGTGTTCTGTCCGTGCTTGAGAAATAGGATTAACTCAGAGATGTAGCATTGGCAATGGCATGTTTTCTTGCTGACATAAGATTTGATCCCAGAAATACAAAAAAACAAGATGTGGTCTCTGGTCATCAACACATCCTGCTCAATCTGCATCAGAGTAGGCAGTGACAAGCATGCTTGAACCGTGGGACACGCTCGGGGAGAAGAAGCATTGACGATGAACAACATGGATGCATATTAACTATTATGGATAAAACTCATTAGCTTATATAGAAAATGTATCCACTCTTAGGTCTATTGATCTATCTTAACAACAATATGTGCATGTTGGGGAACGCGGTAATTTCAAAAAAACTCCTAGGCACACGCAAGATCATGGTGATGCATAGCAACGAGAGGGGAGAGTGTTGTCTATATACCCTCGTAGACCATAAGCGGAAGCATTATGACAACGCGGTTGATGTAGTCGTATGTCTTCACGGTCGACCGATCTTAGTACCGAAAGTACGGCACCTCCGCGATTTGCACACGTTCAGCTCGGTGACGTCCCACGAACTCACGATCCAGTAGAGTGTCGAGGGAGAGCTTCGTCAGCATGACGGCGTGATGATGATGATGATGATGATGATGCTACCGGAACATGGCTTTGCCTAAGCACCACTACGATATGACCGAGGTGGATTATGGTGGAGGGGGGCACCACACACGGCTGGAAACAATCAACTTGTGTGTCCTAGGGTGCCTCCCTACCCTCATATATAAAGGAGTAAGGGGGGAGGCCGGCCGGCCCTTGGGGCACGCAAGGAGAGGAGTCCTCCTCCTAGTAGGAGTAGGACTCCCCTTTCCTACTCCTACTAGGAGGGGGAAAGGAAGGAGGAGAGGGAGAAGGAAAGGGGGGCGCCGTCCCCCCTTCCCTAGTCCAATTTGGACCAGAGGGGGAGGGGCACGCGGCCTGCCCTGGCCAGCCCTCTCTCTCTCCACTAAGGCCCATGTGGCCCATTAGTTCTCCCGGGGGGTTCCGGTAACCCTCTAGCACTCCGGTTTTCTCCGAAATCACCCGGAACACTTCCAGTGTCCAAATATAGCCGTCCAATATATCAACCTTTATGTCTCGACCATTTTGAGACTTCTCGTCATGTCCGTGATCACATCCGGGACTCCGAACTATCTTCGGTACATCAAAACACATAAACTCATAATACCGATCGTCACCGAACGTTAAGCGTGCGGACCCTACAGGTTCGAGAACTATGTAGACACGACCGAGACGCGTCTCCGGTCAATAACCAATGACGCAACCTGGATATTCATATTGGTTCCCACATATTCTACGAAGATGTTTATCGGTCAAACCGCATAACAAAATACGTTGTTCCTTTTGTCATCGGTATGTTACTTGCCCAAGATTCGATCATCGGTATCTCAATACCTAGTTCAATCTCGTTACCTGTAAGTCTCTTTACTCGTTCCGTAATGCATCATCCCGCAACTAACTCATTAGTCACATTGCTTGCAAGGCTTATAGTGATGTGCATTATAGAGAGGGCCCCGAGATACCTCTCCGACAATCGGAGTGACAAATCCTAATCTCGATCTATGCCAACTCAACAAACACCATCGGAGACACCTGTAGAGCACCAGTTATCTTCATGCCTTCAGTTATGTAGTTTGCAACAAACTTGCACCAGTCCATCTTAGGAATAACGTCAATGATTTAGACCATTGATATGAAGTTTCTGTTAATCACATGACCACTAGCTGGAACAAGATACACACATTACACAATGAGTAGAATTTTCTTTTAAATATATCCTTGTCCATGATTGAATCAATTGTATTAGTGATGTGTTTGAGTGGCTTGCCACTTCCTCTTGAATCTTCCGTAAATTCTTTTTCTTCTTCTGATGGGTTTCTAACCTTTGGTTTTCCCCGGCCTCGAGGCATTGGAACTTGTATTGAACCATTAGGTACTCCTGGCATCTTCTTCACAAAACTCTAAATTTTGTATGATTTCCTTTTATCACAAGTGTTTTTATCCTCCAGTGAAATTGGTCTATCAACCAAAGAGTTAATCCTCTTGAAAGTCTGCAATCTAGCATTTCCAGTAAGTCACCAAAATGAAGTTCTCCTACCCATTCTTTACTGAAAAAGGCTTTCACCTAGCTTTATATATAAAGCAACAACCAACATCGGACCGATACAACCACAATAAAACACACCAACACCCACACTCACCCAAGGCCAGATACATAGGTGCTCAAGAGCTACAATAACAATAACCACGCGACTCGAAGTAGACCACAAAATGACAATACGCATCACTACGGAGTCGCAGGAGGCTGAAGTTGATGGTCGACGAAACCCTATGCTCCAAGACAGTGCCTTTAGGAAGGACATGGCAAGCGCCGGCACCACCCGATCCAAAGATCAAGATTTTCATCTGGAGCATGGCGAAGGTAAAGGGAGAAACCACAACAGAGATTCCAGGAAGATGACGACGCCCACGGGCACCGCCTCTGTCGGCCTGGCCAAGGCCAGACAGGGTTTTCACCTGGCAAGCATGCTCCACCTTCATCCACGATGTGCAGATGCACACGCCACAGCCCGTCAAACTGCCAGCCACCACACCGCCCACATGGCCATAGCCGCTAGCCGCCCGCATCTGAGCCACGAGCTCTGCCCACGAGCACGCCACTCCCACCACCCGTGCCGCCGCCCGAGACACCAGACGTCCCAAATGCCCTCCATGGTTGCGAGTGAAGAGCCGACCGCGATGCTCTGACTGCTGGCAGGACCGCCAGCGACCGGACCAACCAGGTCGATCAGGGAGCCACCAGGTCAGCGAAGAGGTGAACCGGGAGCGTACTCCGTCGACGTCCGGCACCCCTGCTAGTGCCGGGTGGCCCGACCGCATCAACGCCACCCATATCTCCCACCACCTCTCCACACGCCACCCCCTGTGGCGCCCAACCAGAGCTCCCTGCCTGGATCCGCACCTAGCTTGTCCCGGCCACCCGCCCCATGACGCGAGCTGCTGGACCGGCCACCACCAGCAACCGCAAGATGACATTGGGGACATCCGCAAGAGTCGAGCGCCAACAGTCCGACGCCGGAGCATGTCCAACCGCCGCCGCGAAACGACCCATGCCGCCACCATGGACTGCCACCACGCTGTCACAGCCCACATCCATGCAGTGACCCGACCGGCCGCTGCGCCACCCGCCGGTGAGCAGGGCTAGATACGGCCAAATTTGATCATGCTACAACGAGCACCCACCAGCCACGCCTTCGAGCCCCACCTAGCTGACGAGCATAGGAGGAAGAAGGAGGGCACCCACCTCTGTCGCGCCGCTACCCCAGCCAGCACGGGGCCACGACAGGGGAAACTGCCCTTGACCCACGCCGCACATTGCCCGCACCCCTGGAGCCAGATCCGAACGCCCACCTCGACCTGCTGCATCCGCCATCAGGGCTCCAGGGTAGCACCTCCTCAGTGTCACCCATCGTACCACCGCCCGGCCCCGACGCCACCTGCACCAGCCCGACGTCATGCTGCCGCGCCCGACACGGAACGCAGCACCTAGGCGAGGTAGCCTCGGCCCGCACCAAGGCCCCTGGCACGAGGAGACGTGGAATCCTCGCCGCCGCTGCCGGGGCTTCGCCTGGCTGCACCTTTTGGTGGCAGCGAGGGATGGAGGAGGGGAGGAGGGAACCCTGGCGACGGTGGTGGTAGGGTTTGCCTCCCCTGCCGCCCGTGGGAGCACTATAGGAGGGTATGACTTTTTTTCCACTACGCTTTTGGAAATATTTCCCTATCCATTCTTTCCATATGTCATTCAATGATTTGACAACTTGATGCATCTTCTCTGGGCAACACTTGTAACCAACAACCCAGATGATGTAGAAATGAGTCTGTATCAAATGGTCGTGTTGATGAAAACTGCATTATATATTATTAATTGATAATTACTGACATATAAATGGTGACTTACTGGTCTGCTGTAGTGGATCTTCGGCCTCTCATCTAAATGTTGACTCATGGTTGGCTTCGTCTCTTGGACACTATGCAACTTCTTGTTGTTCGGACATCGTTTATTCCTATTTTGTTGCATACTTTCACCTTTTGAGCCAAAACTGGCCTCAGCCAACATTTTTTGTATTTTCTGCGCTGCATATCACGAGTGCCAGAGCTCTGTTTAGATATTTTCAAACAAAAGTTTATCTTTTTGTTCTTTCTAGACTTCTTGTCATCACTTCAGAGATATTGCCGATTCTTCTTCTCTCTCTTTTTGGAAAAAGAGGTTAAGACCCACGGCCTCTGCATCAATCGATGCATACGACCATTTTTATTTATTACTCGACATAGGTCTAACAAGAACATACATCAAGCCACCTGAAGCCACCACTCACACCTACAAAACTCGATAGTATGGAGTGCTTTCACTCCTCATATCTAAAACCGGTGCCGTCGCCGATCCATCCACATAACGTATCAGAACCCACAGCCGGTGCAGTAGACCTAAAGCGTACACCATATGCACATGTTTTAGACGCTGCCATCATCATCGAACCGCTGACCCATCTTCAGGAGAGAGATCTGCATCATCCTTGCCAGTCTGTCCATCCGTTGACGCCACCATGGCGCCCAACGGCGCCACCACCCCGCGATCGTCTCTCCAGACATGAAGATTCTGGAAGATCTGTCGTGCGTAGCACCTGCCGACCAGGCATGACACAGCGTAGCACCTGTCGGCCAGGCATGACTTGACATCTCCACCGAAAGCTCCGTGCAAGATGAAGCCGCTCCACCGCCTGCCTCTGTCTTCCAGCTCTGCTCCACAAACGATGCTCCCAAGAGAGAAAACGACACCGCAGTACCGCCATCGTCCGCTGGAAGACCAAATCCTAGGTTTCCCCTGGAGCAGCACGAGTGGGTCGACAATAGTTATATGACGATGCCTTCATCAAGGTAACGACGTAGAATGCCGCCATCGCCTACGATCGGCTTGGTTTTCACCGACAATTATGCTTCTCAACTCGTAGCCGGAACTAGATGATGGATCTCGAGATCTGACCATCCAGCCTCATGGCGACCACCTCTGACGGAGGAGATAGCCACCACCGCTAGTGGAACCGGCCAGATCAGATCTGGTCGGAGGCGCTGCCGACCAGTCAACCATGGCCACATCCTCTCCTAGTCCGCCCTCCTCACGAAGCTACCAAAGCAGCGTCGAACTGCCAAGAAAGACAAAGATCGAAGGGCGATCTCACGTCACCGGTCCCTCTAGACCGCGGGGCTGCGGCCTAGATCCCCACCGTCCCCATCACCGGCGGCGCCCGGTGTCGGTGTCAAAACCAGTGGATCTCGGGTAGGGGGTCCCGAACTGTGCGTCTAAGGCGGATGGTAACAGGAGGCAGGGGGCACGATGTTTTACCCAGGTTCGGGCCCTCTTGATGGAGGTAAAACCCTACGTCCTGCTTGATTATTCTTGATAATATGAGTAGTACAAGAGTTGATCTACCACGAGATCGAAGAGGCTAAACCCTAGAAGCTAGCCTATGGTATGATTGTCTGTTGTCCTATGGACTAAAACCCTCCGGTTTATATAGACACCGGAGGGGGCTAGGGTTTTGTCTCTATTTTCTTTTCGGATGATGAGGATGAGCCAGCCGATCCTAACATAATTTTGGAGGAGCCGGACGACGAAGCCTCAAAATCAGATAAAGATGTCTCCGACGCGACCGGACTTCCACTAGATTTTTATAGGGGTCAGGAGGGAAAAGATATGCTGTTTTCTATCAGTCCCAAGCGGATACTCCCCAGCTTCCATGATCCGCTTACCGAGGAAGAGATGCGGGAGGACCCAGGGCCAGAGCAAGTTGGGTTGGGGTATAGAGTCGTAAGCGCGGTGGGGGTGACAGAGGATGTGCTCGTACAGTTCATAGTTGGGTATGATATTCTCGTGGATTGTTGGGAACGTCCTCTATATTCGAAATATGCCTTTCTAGGAGCATTACGATCTGCAGCTCAAATGGTCCCTTATGAAGTCTCTATTGGTCTTATTCTTACACAAGGTCGGTTACAAAGGAGGAGATATACATATCTGTATTGCCTAGCATGCCTTCCACGCCAAGTAGAGTCCCATCCGGACACAGGACGAAGTCTTCAATCTTATGTCTTCATTGTCCAACAGTCCGACCAAAGGATATAGTCCGGTTGTCCGGAGACCCCCTAATCCAGGACTCCCTCAGTAGCCCCTGAACCAGGCTTCAATGACGATGAGTCCGGCGCACAGTGTTGTCTTCGGCATTGCAAGGCGGGTTCCTCCTCCGAATACACCACAGAAGAGTTTGAATACAAGGATAGTGTCCGACCCTGCAAAATAAGTTCCACATACCATCATAGAGAGAATAATATTTCCACAAATCCAATCTGCTGACACGTTTTGGCAGCATGACATCATGCCATGGTCCGGTAATTATTCGAACCGTTTTTCTTTAACCAGCCCCGCACATAACACGAGACGGTTTCTTGACACGTCTTGTTAAGGCAGAGATCGTGTTCCCCTTATTACGGGATTCTCATCAATACGGACATGGGTAACCCAACCGCGCCATCAATTACGGCGCTTGGGGGATAAGCGAGTTTTACCAGGCTAGTGGGGGCGCATAGTTTAGTCCGCCCTTATAAAGGGATAAGATCTCACCTTTTTCTACCCACGCCTTCTTCCTCCTTGCTCATCCATTCTCGCGCACTCGAGCTCCAGCGCCCAAGTCCGCATCCTCCTCCTCAACTCTCTCCAAACATGTTCGGAGCGGGAGGCAAGTGGATGGCCTCCTCCATCACGGAGGGGCACATCAAAAAGTTGCGCGGAGCCGGATACTTAACCGTGGACATCGCGCACCGGCTGCCAGCCGCGGGGCAGGTCGTCCCTACCCCAGAACCTCACGAAAGGGTGGTTTTCCTCCCCCACTTCGTCCGTGGATTGGGGTTTCCCCTCCATCCTTTCGTCCGCGGCCTCATGTTCTACTACAGGCTAGACTTTCATGATCTGGCCCCGAATTTCATCCTCAACATCTCGGCGTTCATCGTCGTGTGCGAGGCTTTCCTCTGCATCTGGCCCCACTTCGGCCTATGGCTAAAGACCTTCAATATCAAGCCGAAGGTTGTAGGCGGCCAACAAGCGGAATGCGGCAGAGCCATGGTGGGCAAAATGCCCAACGTTGCATGGCTCGAGGGCTCCTTCATGGAGACCGTAAAGGGGCGGCAATCGGGGTGGTTCTACATCACCGAGCCGCGCGACACCAACTGGGTGGCAGCCCCCGAGTTTCGATTCGGAATCCCCACGTGGCTCACTTCCTGGAAGGAGAAGGGCCTGTCCTGGGGTTCATCGGTGGAGCTGGACGGACTCCAGAAGTGTATCCGGAACATGACAAGCAAGAAACTTAAGCTTGTCAACATAGTCCAGGTCATGCTCTTCCGCCGGATCCTCCCGTGTTAACAACGGGATTTCAACTTATGGGAGTTCGACCCGGCCCGGCACCAGACTCTAAGCGAGCTCTTCGACACGACGCACAAAGACATCTGGAGGGTGTTGTTCAAGGGCACCGAAGTCCCTCCCTCTCTCACCGAGGACCGCGGGCTAAGCACGAAGCGCCCTGCGAATCCGGTAAGTTTTGTACATCTGGTAGGATATTTATTTCCCATAGCTTAACCATGTGCGGGGTCTGAGCTCCCATGCCTTTAATAGGACTGGGTGGAGGCATCGGAGAAGATTGACTGTCCGGCCCCCCTGCCCAAAGACACCATGGACGCTCTCCTGACGGAGATGTTGACTCCGGCTCCTTATAAGGTGCCGGAGAAGACCAAGAAGAAGGCCAAGGGAACCCGAAAGAGTTCCCGGCACCAGGTGGTATTGGACTCATTGTCCGATAACTCCGCGATGCACTCCTCCCATGAAGACGAGGAGGAAGATGAAGATGCTCCCCTCCAGCCGGGGAGACAAGAAAAGGAAGGTCGCCCCGACCGGGGAGGCCGAAGGATCCAAGAAGGGAAGGACACTTCTTCCGTACTGCTCCACCACCGCCGCCGAAGGCGAAGACGAGTGGCTGCTCAGGGCCAAGCCCCTGGCGAAGTCGTAAGTATTCGGATACCAGAGTACCTCATAGCATACCTTTGTCGCACTGCTTCTCCTAACGCCGAATATGATTATGCAGACCGCCCCAAGCCCGTATCGACGTATCCTCGTCGGACGGCTCCTTGGATTCGTCGGATATGGATAGCGATCCACTTCCGACCGCCTCCTCCCCTTGCCCTACAGACAATGCCAAGGTATTGTCTCAAGGGGCACCGAGCTGGGGGGAGACAGTCCCGGAGGCGCCTCAAGGCGACCTTCCAGACTCCAAGAGCAAAGGGATCAAGGCTCCCAGGGGCTCCAAGTTTGGCTCTCAGCCGAACACCGCGCCGGAACCTCCAGTGTGCAAGGATCGAGAAGAGGTGTCTAAAAGGGGGGGTGATTAGACACTAAGTACCAAAAGTTGCAGTTTTTAATTTCTTTAAGTTGAAGTGGAGTTTTGGCACAAGTTTAACAAACACAATACATATCAAGCAAGCATGCAAAGAGTATATGAGCAGCGGAAAGTAAAGCATGCAACTTGCAAGAATGTAAGGGGAAGGGTTTGAAGAATTCAAACGCAATTGGAGACACGGATGTTTTTGTCGTGGTTCCGATAGGTGGTGCAATCGTACATACACGTTGATGGAGACTTCAACCCATGAAGGGTAACGGTTGCGCGAGTCCACAGAGGGCTCCACCCACGAAGGGTCCACGAAGAAGCAACCTTGTCTATCCCATCATGGCCATCACCCACGAAGGACTTGCCTCACTAGCGGTAGATCTTCACGAAGTAGGCGATCTCCTTGCCCTTACAAACTCCTTGGTTCAACTCCACAATCTTGTCGGAGGCTCCCAAGTGACACCTAGCCAATCTAGGAGACACCACTCTCCAAGAAGTAACAAATGGTGTGTTGATGATGAACTCCTTGCTCTTGTGCTTCAAATGATAGTCTCCCCAACACTCAACTCTCTCTCACAAGATTTGGATTTGGTGGAAAGAAGATTTGAGTGGAAGCAACTTGGGAAAGGCTAGAGATCAAGATTCATATGGTGGGAATGGAATATCTTGGCCTCAACACATGAGTAGGTGGTTCTCTCTCAGAAAATGTGTATTGGAAGTGTAGGTATGTTCTGATGGCTCTCTCCATGAATGAAGAGTGGGTGGAGGGGTATATATAGCCTCCACACAAAAATTAACCGTTACACACAATTTACCAATCTCGGTGAGACCGAATTGAGAAACTCAGTCGGACCGATTTAGCAAACCTAGTGACCGTTAGGATTTTCGGTGGGACTGAGATGCAACTCGGTAGGACCGATATGGTTAGGGTTAGGGCATAACATAATCTCGGTGAGACCGATTACACAAACTCGGTGGGACCGATTTTGGCAATAAGCTAACCAGAGAGTTGGTCAGGCAAACTTGGTGAGACCGATTACACAAACTCAGTGGGATCAATTTTGGTAATAAGCTAACCAGAAAGTTTGCATTGTAATCTCGGTAGTACCGATTGCTCAATCTCCATGGGACCGATTTTGGTAATGGACATACACAGAGAGATTACAATCCCATCTCGGTGAGACCGAGATCCCTATCGGTGAAACCGATTTTCCTAGGGTTTGTGGCAGTGGCTATGACATCTGAAGTCGGTGGCGCCGGATAGAAAGAATCGGTGGGGCCGAGTTTGACTTTTGGTTTAGGTCATATGTGGATGTGGGTAAGGTAGTTGAGGGTTTTGGAGCATATCACTAAGCACTTTGAGCAAGCAAGCCATTACGCAACACCTCATCCCCTATTGATAGTATTGGCTTTTCCTATAGACTCAATGTGATCTTGGATCACTAAAATAGAAAATGTAGAGTCTTGATCTTGAAGCTTGAGCTAATCCTTTGTCCTTAGCATCTTGAAGGGGTTCCACATCCTTTAGTCCATGCCACTTAATTTGTTGAACTTGTCTGAAACATACTAGGTAAAAGTATTAGTCCAACAAGAGATATGTTGTCATTAATTATCAAAATCACCCAGGGAGCACTTGTTCTTTCAATCTCCCCCTTTTTGGTAATTGATGGCAACATACATCAAAGCTTTAGATAAAGATATAGAGAATAGCAAGTAAAGCTTTGGAAAGACATGTAACAAGCATAGGCTCCCCCTACATGTATGCAGTCATGTGAATATGGAATATAGAAGCATGTGAGAGCATAACCATGACAAAGTAGCAATGTGTTACATGTATCTTGGCTATATGCATCAGGGCAAAAGATATGAATATGGGAAATGTACCTTCATGCCCATGAGTCCTTCTTGCAAACAGTATGTACATCAGCAAGAATTTTTCATACACATCCTTGTGGTCTTGAGTTGGCTAGGATGGGATGAGCCTGCGTAAACAAGGTTAGATAACACAGATGCACCCACTAGCTAGAGCAAACAAAAGAAACCACAAGAGTACCAAGACTGGGATGACATGTAGAGTGAGTACAGAGTACCACGATAGATATTGACATGTCCCCAAGGAGAAAGATATGCAATGAATTTAATAAATTTCTTTCCCTTGGATGTCTTGCTCCCCCTGAATCTAGCATGGGATACTGGGAGAAGATAGGGAACAGAAAAGCAGAGCTCAAAGAAACAAATGAACAGAGCTAATGCAAATAAGCACATATGAACATGTCTTTCCCCCAAGAAGACATGTGGCATCTCTCCTCTTGAACATCAAGCATCTGGGATCCTTGAAGATTACTCTTTCCTGGAGTATTCCCTCCCCCTAGAGATCTCTCCCCCTAGAGATATGATTAAGCTTTGATGTGATCTCTCTCTCCCCCTTTGACATCAATTTCCAAGAAGGGTCTTCTAGAATTTGTTGTGAATGGGTTCGGTCCTTGAATCACAGTACAAAGCATTAAGGTAAATGTGATGCTTGCAGAGGACAAGATTCATTGAGTGGAGCTGGATCAAGAATAAAGCATGAATAAATGGCAAAATGTTTTTCCTGTAGTGAAATCAGTGTCACCGAGTTGTATGCTTCTGTTGCTCCGAAAATCTTCGGCTAGACCGGAGACATGAAACCGGTGGAACTGAGTTCATCACAGAGAAAAACACTTGTCACCTCAACTCACTAGACAAATAAGATCTCACAAAGATTTGCAATGAATTGGATGCAGAAAATGCAGAACAAAAAGCAAAGAAAAGAAACTAAAAGATCTAGATGAAGTTTTTTTTGAAAGGGGAAACAAATATGCATGAGACAAATGCAAGAACACGGAAAAGAACACAAGAGAACTTCATCTAGAGTTGGGCGATGACAAAGTCACCTATGTTAGAGTATATTGACTTAGGAGTCAAGTGAGATCACTTGATCATAGGTCGTACTCATTGTTTAAGCTCAAAATGGGGTTACCATTTTTCGTTTAAGTATCTTGATGTATTCATATCTTGTCGAGTTGCTTTGACTCATGACTTGGAGTAAAGCTACTCTAAGATGGAATAACATACCTTGGGTGGCGGTGTTGATCTTGATCATGTAGTTGAACTTGTGTGGGTTGCTCAAGGTTGATGTAGCCCATCAAGAGTTGGGAGCACCCTTTGGATTTTGAGTTCATCTACCTACATGGGTTAGTTTTCGCAAGGAAGAGCACTTGTGTATGCAACATGACAATCATGAAACTCAACATAGAATTTGTCAAAGGATGTGTTTGAAAGGTTTTGTGCTTCCTTGTCATCAACCACCATTGTGTAGAGACTTGGTGATGTAGAGATTGCTCAAGATGTGAGTGAGTTGCAATCTCATAGAATTAGATTCATCCAAGTACCTACAAAGGTTAGATAATCATGCAAGATGCAAATTTTCAAGACATAAGATAATCATCATAGGAGAAATATCAAGTGATTAGTCGTAAGCTCAAGTCTTGCATGTATCCAATGGAGTTCCTACTCCAAGTTTGAAGCATCAATGATGTTCAATTCACCTCTTAACCTGCAAAACACTTTCTCATCAAGTGGTTTAGTGAATATATCCACTAATTGCTTATTGGTGTGAACATGCTTAAGGTTTATGTCACCCTTAGCAACGTGATCTCGAATGAAATGATGACGAACTTCAATATGCTTAGTTCGAGAGTGTTGCACGGGATTGTGAGCAATCTTGATAGCACTTTCATTGTCACAAAGTAATGGAACATGTTTCACATATATCCCATAATCTTTAAGAGTTTGGGTCATCCAAAGTAATTGAGCACAACATGAACCAGCGGCAATGTATTCCGCTTCGGTGGTGGATAAGGATACCGAGTTTTGTTTCTTGGAAGACCAAGACACAAGAGATCTACCAAAGAATTGACAAGTACCCGAAGTGGACTTTCTATCAACCTTGTCACTGGCATAGTCCGAGTCGGAGTAGCCAACAAGATCAAAGGAAGCCCTCTTTGGATACCAAATGCCAAAATTTGGTGTATGTGTTAAGTATCTCACTATCCTCTTCACGGCCTTAAGATGACATTCCTTAGGAGAAACTTGATATCGTGCACACATGCACACACTTAGCATGAGATCGGGACGTGAAGCACATAGATATAACAATGAACCAATCATAAAGCGGTAAACTTTTTGATCAACCGATTCACCATCTTTGGTCAAATCAAGATGTCCACTAGTAGGCATGGGTGTAGTCATACCTTTGCATTCTTGCATATTGAACTTCTTGAATAAGTCCTTGGTGTACTTCGTTTGAGAGACAAAGGTGCCTTCCTTAGTTTGCTTGATTTGCAAACCAAGAAAGAATTTGAGTTCACTCATCATAGACATCTCAAACTTCTCCGACATTAGCTTCCCAAACTTTTCACTAAAATGAGGGTTAGTTGATCCAAATATAATATCATCGACATAAATTTGGCATACCAATAGTTCTCCATTAACCCTTTTAGTAAAAAGAGTAGAATCTATTTTTCCAATTTCAAAGCCTTTTTCAATAAGGAACTTGGTCAAGCATTTATACCATGCTCTAGGAGCTTGTTTAAGACCATAAAGGGCTTTGTGAAGTTTGTAGACACGATTAGGTTTCTTAGGATTGACAAAGCTGGGAGGTTGCTTAACATAAAATTCCTCCTCAATTTCACCATTTAGAAAAGCACTTTTAATGTCCATTTGGTACAAAGTGATATCATGGTGATTAGCATAAGCAAGTAAGATGCGAATGGACTCAAGTCTAGCAACGGGAGCATATGTCTCACCATAGTCCATACCTTCGACTTGTGTGTAGCCTTGGGCGACGAGACGTGCTTTGTTGCGAACCACTTGTCCATCTTCATCTTGCTTGTTGTGAAACACCCATTTGGTACCGATGATGTTGTGGTTGTTGTCGGGCTTCTCGACCAATGTCCACACTTGATTTCTCTCAAAGTTGTGTAGCTCTTCATGCATAGCATTTATACAGTCCGGATCCTCCAATGCTTCTTCAACCTTCATAGGTTCAATGCTAGAGATGAATGAGTAATGTTCACAAAAGTTAGCCAAACGAGTTTTAGAGTGAGTGATTCTCCCGGTTTGGATATCATTGTAGATTTGCTCCACGGGATGATCTTTAGCAATTCTTGCTCGAACTCGTGAAAGCTTTTGCTTGGGTCTTGGTTGAACATCTTCTTCATATTGTTCTTCTTCTTGGCCTTCTTCATTGTTAGCGTTGTCATTCTCTTGTCGTGGTGGAGAAGGATGTTGTTGACGTTCATCTTGGTGCACTTCCTCGTTTTCTTCATCTTGGTGTGTCCCACTCGTGGATGCTTCCGTATCAACTCTTGGTTCACCTTGTCATGAGGTAGAAGCTTCCACTTGGATGGATGGGGTACTCTCCTTTATCTCCGTTGGACGAATCTTGCCAATAGACAAGTCTTGGATTGCTTCTGAGGGATCTTTGTCTCCTACATCAATTGGCAATTGCTCTACTTGCGAGCCGTTAGATTCATCAAACTTCACATCTACCGTTTCTTCAACCTTTCGGGTGAAATTGTTGTAGACACAGTATGTGTGAGAGTTTGAGCCATAACCAAGTAGGAAACCTTCATGAGACTTAGGAGCAAATTTAGAACGACGATGCTTATCAAGAATGTAGCACTTTGAGGCGAATACTCAAAAGTATCCAACTTGGGGTTTGTTACCGGTGAGGAGCTCGTATGCCATCTTGCTGAGTAGCTTGTGAAGATACAAGAGATTTATTGCATGACAAGCTGTCTCAACCGCTTCCGCCCAAAAGTGTTTTGGTGTCTTGTACTCATCAAGCATCGTTCTTGCCATCTCGATAAGAGTCCAGTTCTTCCTCTCAATGACTCCATTTTGTTGAGGTGTGTACGTAGCCGAGAACTCATGTGTAATCCCTTCTTCGTCAAGAAAGGTGTCTACATTTGCGTTCTTGAACTCCGTTCCGTTGTCGCTCTGAACCTTCTTGATCTTCACATCAAATTGATTTTGGGCCTTCCTAGCAAAGTTTTTGAAGATCTTTTGGACCTGTGAATTGTCATCCAGAAAGAACACCCACGTAAATCTTGAAAAATCATCAACTATGACTAGACCAAATGAGTTACCACCGTGACTCTTGTAGGCATTTGGACCAAAGAGATCCATGTGAAGTAGCTCGAGTGGTCTTCTTGTGGTCATGATGTTCTTAGCGTGGTGACTTCCTCCAACTTGTTTCCCTACTTGACAAGCACTACAAAGTCTATCCTTGTCAAATATGACATCGTTAACGCCAAGGATATGATTTCCTTTAATGAGTTTGTCAAGGTTTCGCATGCCCACATGGCCTAGCCTTCTATGCCACAACCAGCCTTTAGAAGATTTAGCAATTAAGCAAGTTCTAGGTTGAGCCTTTTTAGTGAAATCAACAATGTAAAGATCTCCTCTACGTATACCGGTAAAGACCATTTTATGATTATCTCTACGAAACACTTGGCAGTCTACTTCAGTAAATAGGACATTGAAACCGAAATCAGCAAGTCTAGATACTGAAAGTAAGTTGTAGCCAAGAGATTCAACGAGCATGACATTTTGTATGGAGCTATCATGTGAGATGGCCACCTTACCAAGGCCAACCACCTTACCCTTTGAATTATCACCAAAAGTGACATACTTTCGAGGGTCGTCGTTTCCAGCAAGCTCACGGAACATGTCTTTATCTCTGGTCATATGATCAGTACATCCACTATCAAGGACCCATTCCTTTCCTCCAGCCATGTAGCTGCGAAGATTTTCCATAAGACCAAAGTGTCTCATCGCATCACCGAGATCATAGTCACTATCATCATCATCATCATCATAGTATCCATGTTCAACACCATTTTGTGATTGATCAATTCATAGAGAGGGTAATTCATTAGACAAATGATCATCACAATGGTCACCTTTATGAATTCTAATAGCTTCGGATATGATATCGCTAATGATCCCAACATTTCCTATGGCACGCATGAGATCGGTAAGCTCAAATAGACAATCACCAAAGCTAGGATCACTAGAATTCATCTTACTCAAAGCAATAGACTTATGGAGAATTTCGTCTAAAATTTTCAAGGAATAATCTGGAAATCGTTCCTCAAGAAATTTCCATATAGTATAGGCACAATAGAGAGTAGGCAAACTAGCAATCAAATTTTTGGGCAATCCTCTTATGATAATATTGATGGTTCTAAGATTGCGAATCATGTCAAGATCCTCTTCGGGTGTGGGATGCAAGGGATCAATATGAGGTGCACAAGGGCTAGCAATGTACTTGTTCAAGTGATATTCATTGAAAATCTCAAGCATTTCATTTTTCCACTCATGAAAATATTCTCCATCAAGAATAAGCACTCTATGTCTAAGACTCCCCAAAGTAGACACATCCATCTTCCTCCAAAGGTGTTTAAACCAAGGCAATGGAGATCAAGGCTCTGATACCAATTGAAAGGATCGAGAAGAGGTGTCTAAAGGGGGGTGATTAGACACTAAGTACCAAAAGTTGCATTTTTTAATTTCTTTAAGTTGAAGTGGAGTTTTGGCACAAGTTTAACAAACACAATACATATCAAGCAAGCATGCAAAGAGTATATGAGTAGCGGAAAGTAAAGCATGCAACTTGCAAGAATGTAAGGGGAAGGGTTTGAAGAATTCAAACGCAATTGGAGACACGGATGTTTTTGTCGTGGTTCCGGTAGGTGGTGCTATCGTACATCCACGTTCATGGAGACTCAACCCATGAAGGGTAACGGTTGCACGAGTCCATGGAGGGCTCCACCCACGAAGGGTCCACGAAGAAGCAACCTTGTCTATCCCATCATGGCCATCGCCCATGAAGGACTTGCCTCACCAGTGGTAGATCTTCACGAAGTAGGCGATCTCCTTGCCCTTACAAACTCCTTGGTTCAACTCCACAATATTGTCGGAGGCTCCCAAGTGACACCTAGCCAATCTAGGAGACACCACTCTCCAAGAAGTAACAAATGGTGTGTTGATGATGAACTCCTTGCTCTTGTGCTTCAAATGATAGTCTCCCCAACACTCAACTCTCTCTCATGGGATTTGGATTTGGTGGAAAGAAGATTTGAGTGGAAAGCAACTTGGAAAAGGCTAGAGATCAAGACTCATATAATGGGAATGGAATATCTTGGCCTCAACACATGAGTAGGTGGTTCTCTCTCAGAAAATGTGTATTGGAAGTGTAGGTATGTTCTGATGGCTCTCTCCATGAATGAAGAGTTGGTGGAGGGGTATATATAGCCTCCACACAAAAACTAACCGTTACACACAATTTACCAATCTCGGTGAGACCGAATTGAGAAACTCTGTCGGACCGATTTAGCAAACCTAGTGACCGTTAGGATTTTCGATGGGACTGAGATGCAACTCGGTAGGACGGATATGGTTAGGGTTAGGGCATAACGTAATCTCGGTGAGACCGATTACACAAACTCGGTGGGACCGATTTTGGTAATAAGCTAACCAGAGAGTTGGTCAGACAAACTTGGTGACACCGATTACACAAACTCGGTGGGACCGATTTTGGTAATAAGCTAACCAAAAAGTTTGCATTGTAATCTCGGTAGTACCGATTGCTCAATCTCGGTGGGACCGATTTTGGTAATGGACATACACAGAGAGATTACAATACCATCTCGGTGAGACCGAGATCCCTATCGGTGAAACCGATTTTCCTAGGGTTTGTGGCAGTGGCTATGACATCTGAACTCGGTGGCGCCAGATAGAAAGAATCGGTGGGGCCGAGTTTGACTTTTGGTTTAGGTCATATGTGGATGTGGGTAAGGTAGTTGAGGGTTTTGGAGCATATCACTAAGCACTTTGAGCAAGCAAGCCATTACGCAACACCTCATCCCCTCTTGATAGTATTGGCTTTTCCTATAGACTCAATGTGATCTTGGATCACTAAAATAGAAAATGTAGAGTCTTGATCTTGAAGCTTGAGCTAATCCTTTGTCCTTAGCATCTTGAAGGGGTTCCACATCCTTTAGTCCATGCCACTTAATTTGTTGAACTTGTCTGAAACATACTAGGTAAAAGTATTAGTCCAACAAGAGATATATAGTCATTAATTACCAAAATTACCCAGGGAGCACTTGTGCTTTCACAGTGGTTCCGGACTCGGGCAGGCGGCCCCCTTCCAAAAGGGGTAAGACGCCCGTGCCGGTGATCTCTGTCCATCCAGAGGCATCGGACAACCTGCTGGGAGCGCTTCACGGCGCTTCCATCGACGAAGAGCACCGCACTATTATGAGTGCGGTGATCAAGAAGGTTCAGTCCGCCAAGAGCGGACTGACTGGAGCCTGTGCCAGCCTTCTAACAGGATTTGAGGTAAGTATTTAAAATATAGGGAAAATATTACCGCATAGATAGTAGCCCCTGATGCTTTGTTTGGTGTTCACAAAGAAAAGCCGAATAGAGGATCAAATAATATCTGCAAGAGTCTAATATAAGTATGTCTATATGCGTATGCAGGCTTCGCTGCTGACCTCTGTCGCACTGACTGCGGAGGTCGCCGCACTGAAGCAGGACCTCGAGGGGTCCGAGAAAGAGCTCGGCCTTGCCAAGAGGCAGCTCGAGGAGAACAAAGGTAAGTAATACCTTGTCTATAGATATATATATATATACAAAAAAGATGCGATTGCAAAATGACAGGATCATCATGAATTTGCCAGGGGCCACGACCGAAGTGGCGACCCTGAAGCAAGCATTGTCCGAGGCCGAAAATCAAGTGGCCCAGGAGCACACCGAGCGGGAAAAGCAAGAGGCACGGGTGGGCGAGGTGCAGCAAGAGCTCCAAGCTCTCGTGACGAAGCACGAGGCATTGGAGCTTGACTCGAAGACGCGAGAGTCTGAGCTTGCCGCGGCCCTTGAGAGCGCAAAGAATGCCAAGGCTGAAGCCCAAAATGCCCTCTAGGAGATTGAGGCGATGAGGAAGATAGCGGTGGGTAAGGCATTCAATATGCAAAGCAAGCATGTGAAAGTAAATTACTTGTTATTTACCCGAGTCCGGAGCTCTCCAAGAGCATTCGCAGATTTGCCCCGCAGCGTGTCGGATGCCACAAAGTTTTACCAGGCCGAGGAGGGAAGCTCGACGGAGAAGCTGTTCTGGTCTCAGTATACTGAGACCGAACACCCGATGCCTATGAGCGACCAGCTGAAGCAACTGGTCGAGCTGTACAAGGCGGCCGAACAGGCCATGAAGGGCTTTATAGTCCGGATGTGGCCTGGCGACGCCTTCCCAACAGCTACTTCGGCCTGGTGAGGCGGCTTGTGGATGCCTGCCCACGGCTGGAAGTCATCAAGCGGTCCATCTGCATCGAGGGTGCACGTCGGGCTTTTGCCCGTGCGAAGATGCACCGGGCCAAGATGGACGCCGAGAAGCTGGTGAAGGAGGGGCCGCCGCAGGTCAAGGAGAGCATCGCCACCCCGAGATGTATTATGAGGGTGTCCTGAAGGGTGCCCGTCTTGTAGCGGACGAGTGTGCGAAAGATGTAATATTTGAGTGAACTTGCTCGTGTGATCCTGTGGTATGAAAACTTGTTCATATGCGCTATGCAACGCTTGTTTGAATTTAAAATATTACCTTCTGTTTGGCTGTTTATCAAATCTGAGAGATGGCTAGTCGTCGGCTTCTGCCCCCATGCCACGAGTGCTGGGGTGTTCGGGGTAAACCTGAGCACTCTTGTTCCCATTTTTGGGTCCTTCGAGGGAGGTGCTCAGCGCAACGAACAAGGCAATCAGACTATAATGCTTTATCACTCTCACTTAGCCATAGAATTCTATAATTTTAAATTTTGGCGAAGCCCCTAGTATTCGGAAGGCCGAATTTGGGGCGCTATACACGCCTTAAGCCGGACAAAGCCGACTCCTCGCTCTAAGAGGCATAAGTCTTTAGGGACTCGAAACCTCTCGAACAGCGACCAGTCTCTCGCCTTATCATGACAGTCAGTTTTAGCTTTCTCTACTGAGGTGCTTAGCCCAGCTGAACCGGGGCACAATCGCAGTAGTTCTCCCAGTGCTACATTAGCCGATATAGCGGAACGTAAGGTACCAAAACATGGGAGCCGGGCAAACCCAACTATTCACCCAAGACATGATTCGGAGCTGATGCATATAATGCTATAAGTTCGGGGTGCCGCACTGTCTAAAGTGTTCGGACTTCTCACGCTGTATTATGGGGTATGCTTAAGCCCCTAGCGTATTGGCCGTACTAGAGTGTACGGGTGCTGGATGTCATGAATGAACATATGTATATATAAAAAAAGGAAGAATAAAGAATGCGATAATAGTGTAGTGCTATGCATTGTTTATTCAAAAAGGTGCGTTAAAGCAGAATGAGACAAGTGGTGCGGTAAGCAAAAAGTAGGACTATTTGACATGTCCCCTCCAAGGGCAAGCTGAGGAATGGTATTTAGAGCGAGTATTTCACTCGTTGTCAGAGACCACCTGAGAGTTCCGTGGTGCGATGTAGCTTTCTGCCTCCTTGGTTGCTGCATCATGTGTTCGGCAATCATACTTCCGGACAGGGTTTCCAGAGATTAAGGTCCTAAAAGAGAGAAAAATAACAAAGCGGGAATCCCCTAGTGCGGTTGAGCCACGTCTTGGGGCGTGTCGTAGTCGTGCCCCCCTCCCCACCTGTGCCCATGGTATTTTCAATGCGTAATTATGTACGCGTGGCACGGATTTCGCCGTTTGGCTGGTACTGGGGTGGGGGCCGCAT
Source organism: Triticum dicoccoides (assembly GCF_002162155.2). Lineage (NCBI taxonomy): Eukaryota > Viridiplantae > Streptophyta > Magnoliopsida > Poales > Poaceae > Triticum > Triticum dicoccoides. The sequence goes on along the minus strand of NC_041392.1, from coordinate 87,708,138 downwards.
TGCTATGCGAGCTCGGAACATGCCAGGCGGTCTTGCTATCGATTACTCCGGGCGTGCTTGAAGGTGTCCGGGTCCTTATTCGCCGAACTAGTGGATTGCCTTAAGAGGCTGCTTTGCGCTTCTGCTGTGAGGGCCGTAGTGTGCTCCTCCGTGCAAAGAGAGCGCTCTGTGTTTCCATTAACTGTGATGACCCCCCAAGGTCCTGGCATCTTGAGCTTGAGGTATGCATAATGCGGTACCGCATTGAGTCTCGCAAATGCGGTTCGCCCGAGCAGTGCATGATAGCCACTGCGGAACGGGACTATATCGAAGATTAACTCCTCACTTCGGAAGTTATCCGGGGATCCGAAGACCACTTCCAATGTCACTGAGAATGTGCAATGGGCATCTACACCTGGTATGACGCCTTTGAACGTCGTTTTTGTGGGTTTGATCCTTGAGGGGTCTATACCCATTTTGCGCACTGTGTCCTGATAAAGTAGGTTCAGGCTGCTGCCGCCATCCATAAGGACTCGAGTGAGGTGAAATTCGTCAATGATTGGGTCTAGGACCAGTGCGGCGAATCCGCCATGACGGATACTAGTGGGGTGGTCCCTGCGATCGAAGGTTATCGGGCAAGAGGACCATGGGTTGAACTTTGGGGCGACTGGCTCCAACGCATATACGTCCCGTAGCGCACGCTTCCGCTCCCTCTTGGGGATGTGGGTTGCGTATACCATGTTCACCGTCCGCACTTGTGGGGGAACCTCTTCTGTCCTCCGGTGTTCGGCTGCTGGGGCTCCTCCTCGTCATCGCTATGCGACCCCTTATCTTTGTTTTCGGCATTTAACTTGACGGCCTGCTTGAACACCCAACAATCCTTGTTGGTGTGGTTGGCTGGCATGTCAGGGGTGCTGTGTATTTGACACGAGTGATCGAGTATACGGTCCAAACTGGACGGGCCCGAAGTGCTTCTTTTAAATGGCTTTTTCCGTTGATCGGGTTTAGAGCATTTGAATCCGGCATTGACTGTCGTATCCTCCGTATTGTCGTTGTTAATGCGGTGCTTGTGTTTGTTGCGACGTGACCTGCCATTGCCATCCTTTGTATCCGAAGTACCATGGTTCTTTGATATGTTATTGTTGCGAGCCAGCCAGCTGTCTTCTCCCGCACAAAAGCGGGTCATGAGTGTCGTGAGGGCTGCCATAGATTTCGGCTTTTCCTGGCCAAGGTGCCGGGCGAGCCACTCGTCGTGGATGTTATGCTTAAAAGCTGCTAGGGCCTCTGCATCCGGACAGTCGATGATTTGATTCTTCTTTGTTAGGAACCGTGTCCAGAATTGCCTGGCCGATTCCTCTGGCTGCTGAATTATGTGCCTCAAGTCATCGGCATCTGGCGGTCGCACATAAGTGCCCTGGAAGTTGTCGAGGAATGCGGCTTCCAGATCTCCCAATAGCCAATGGACTCTGCTGGCAAGCTGTTGAGCCAATGCCGAGCTGGTCCTTTGAGCTTGAGTGGGAGGTATTTGATGGCGTGTAGATCATCACCGCGGGCCATGTGGATGTGCAGGAAGAAATCCTCGATCCATACCGCAGGATCTGTTGTGCCGTTGTATGATTCGATATTTACGGGTTTGAAACCCTCTGGGATTTGGTGATCCATTACTTCGTCTGTGAAGCATAGGGGGTGTGCGGCGCCTCTGTACTGGGATATATCGCAACGCATCTCAAATGAGTCTTGCCCGCTGTGTTCGGCCCGGCCGGATTTACTTTTACTGTATCCGGCGTGACGGTTATCGTCTCGCATAGTGGTGCGCCCTCGTGATCCATAGATTGATCTTGCATGTTTTGCTTTGTCCTCCAATATGTCTCGCAGGTCTAGCATGTTTCCCCGTGCCTTGTCATTTTTATTTGAGTGGCGTCAGGGTGCGGGCTGAGTTTTTGGCTGAAATGCCTCTCTGTCGCGGCCACGAGATGGCCGGTCAGCGGCATCATATGCTGGAGATGTAGATTTGAGTGCTTCCTCCTCCAGTTGGGGTAGCAACCTATGCTTTGGGTAACTCTTGGAGGGGCGTTCGAGTTTATATTCCTCGGCCGCAAGGACTTCAGTCCATCTGTCAGCTAGCAAATCTTGATCAGCTTGAAGCTGTTGTTGCTTTTTCTTAAGCCTATTTGCCGTGGCTATAAGCCGACGCTTGAAGTGCTCTTGTTCGACGGGATCCTCAGGCACGACGAATTCGTCATCGTCGAGGCTTGCCTCGTCTTCGGAGGGAGGCATGTAATTAGCATCCTCTGCCTCTCCATCTGCCGCTCTCTCTGGAGGGCTGGCTTCTCCATCCTCCTGCCCTAAATCTTGCTGGAGGGGATTGTTGTCGTCTTCGGCACTGTCTGAAGTGCTATTATCTCCTATGCTGGGGTCACCGCTTTTGCTTTGGCGAGACTTAGAGCGGCACCGCTGATGCCTGCGCTTGGGTTGCTTCTTGGAGGGGTCATCCTCCGCTATCTCGTCGCCATTGCCTTCTTTGGGTGTGTCCACCATGTATATATCATATGATGAGGTGGTTGTCCAGTGCCCTGTGGGCAGTGGTTCCTCTTCGCCTCCCGCATCGTCGTCCATACCGTCGATGTCTTCGGAGTCAAAGTCGAGCATGTCGGTTAAGTCCTCGACAGTGGCTACTAAGTGGGTGGTGGGTGGGCGGCGAATTTTCGTCATCCGCATCCCAATCCTGCCGGACATAGTTCGGCCAAGACTCCCCTGACAAGGAGAGAGACCTTAATGAGTTCAGTATGTCACCGAAGGGCGAGTGTTGAAAGATATTCGCGGAGGTAAACTCCATGATCGGCGCCCAATCAGATTCGATAGGCACGGGCGCAGGCGGTTGGGAGTCCGTGGCCGGGGAGGAATCCGGCAGTTCGGCATCACGGCTCTCGTGAAGGGTAAGATCGATACTCGGCTCGATCGCTGATGAGAGTGCGGCCTCCGTGGCGGGGTCTATCCACCCGTCCATGGATGGCGCAGCTGGTTCTGAATTGAAGGTCGGAGCGGTTGCCGGTGCGATCTCCTGAACACTGTCTGATGGTAGAGCTAAATCATACTTATCGTGACCGTGTGGCGCACAAGGCAGGGGCTCGAATCCGTCGAAGATCAAGTCTCCGCGGATATCGGCCATATAGTTTAAGCTTCCAAACCTGACCTGGTGGCCAGGGGCGTAACTCTCGATCTGCTCCAGATGGCCAAGCGAGTTGGCCCGCAGTGCGAAGCCGCCGAACACAAGGATCTGTCCGAGGAGAAAAGTCTCACCCTGGACAGCATCGCTATCGATGATCGAAGGAGCCATCAAGCCTAACGGCGATGACACAGAGGAACTCTCAATGAAAGCACCAATGTCGATGTCAAAACCGGTGGATCTCGGGTAGGGGGTCCCGAACTGTGCGTCTAAGGCGGATGGTAACTGGAGGCAGGGGACACGATGTTTTACCCAGGTTCGGGCCCTCTTGATGGAGGTAAAACCGTACGTCCTGCTTGATTATTCTTGATAATATGAGTAGTACAAGAGTTGATCTACCACGCGATCGGAGAGGCTAAACCCTAGAAGCTAGCCTATGGTATGATTGTCTGTTGTCCTACGGACTAAAACCCTCCGGTTTATATAGACATCGGAGGGGGCTAGGGTTACACAAGGTCGGTTACAAAGGAGGATATATACATATCCGTATTGCCTAGCTTGCCTTCCACGCTAAGTAGAGTCCCATCCGGACACGGGACGAAGTCTTCAATCTTATGTCTTCATAGTCCAACAGTTCGGCCAAAGGATATAGTCCGGCTGTCCGGAGACCCCCTAATTCAGGACTCCCTCACCCGGGCTTAGCCGGCACATGTCTCTGGGGACGACGAGGTGGAGGAGGATGGGGGAGGACATCGGCCGGGGAACTAGGGTTGGCCCCCTGATCGCCCTGGAGGGAGCGATCGAGGGAGCCTGGAGCGATAGGTCTTTTCGACTGTGCTTCTCTTAATCTTCCATCTTCTATGTTTAGTCTCACTGTCAGAGATTGATCCGACGTGCCTACCTTTCTTCTGCCTTTTCGTCAGTGCTTCCTCACTTTCGAACTTGACGCCACTATCTTGTTCTTCTTTCTCATCTTTGGATTCAAATCTTCACTCCTCTGTTGTCCTGCGCTGTGCACTGACTCTAGTTCTTTGCTCGCTTGGTTTGCTTCCATTTCTTCTGACTGCATGATCATCCTCACTTAAATGGCTATGCTTTCTCTTCCTTTTGTTGCGTACTGTCTGGTCAGACTTAGTTTGTGCAGTTTCGGTTCCTTCTTTTAATAGCTTCCATTTTTTCATAGAATGAGGAGATGTCAGTATACATAATTAATTTCCGAAGCTAAATTCTTCAATAAGATCAACTAGTCAATATGCTATTTACATTTTAGATTCCACTGGACTAGTGATACAACATGTACTGCATATGGAAAGATTGATTACCTGCCTAAAACGTTCACTGTCTCAACAAACACGACATTTTGAAATACATATGATACATTAAGGGCATGTTTGGCAGCTCTCCGCTCCGCAGCTCCGCTCCAGGAGCAGCCCGCATCCTATTTGCGCGGAGTGGCCAAAGTGGCGCTCCATGTACTCTCGTATTTTGAGGAGCTAGATGAGTGCCGAACAGGCCCTAAGTATCGTGGCGTGCCCACTTTGTGAAAATAGCTATTGGTCTAATTGCCATTTCCTATAATCCTAGCCAACTAATGTTGGTCCGATGTACTCATTATATGCTGCTGACTTTGTTTGCCAATGTTCATATGCTTCTGCTAAACAAATCCCTAATGGAATCACTAGCAGTTAATGTACATATAAACATAAAAAATCATTACCACTCCCATTTATCATCCATATTGAGGTATCCGTGCGTGTCCATCCATGAGTAGGTGTTATAGTTAGCAACTCTGAGGCACTTCCTAACCCTAGGAATTGCGGCGCGAACAAAAATGCATATGCTGAAAATGTTCAACTGGCAAACCAAATATATGGAACAGAGCAGAGCAGAGACTCCAGTTCCTTACCTCCTTTTTACGGCAGACAATCTAGTATGCGCTGCCAAATGTGGCGATGGTGGCGAGCGGAGCTGATGAACTATGAGAAGCAAACGGCGA
>NC_041392.1:87652900-87702863 GCF_002162155.2 Triticum dicoccoides | reverse complement strand
TACCGAACTGAATGTGTGGACCGCACAGGCGTCTTGCATTCATACACACTCATGCCGATACGGTATCGTTGTGTACGCCTACACACTTGAGCCCAAGAGTGGGCTTGACTACAATATAAGTACGTTCCAATCTTAGCATCATCCGATGGCAACGAGATACCCGGTAGAAACTGGTTCCACTAGAAAACCCACTCTTCCATAACCCCAAAAAGATAGTGGGCAATCGAGGCAGTCACAACGACTCCATTAGGCCGGTGTTTTCACCATGGTCGGCATAATAACAGTCACTTTAAAGACCGGAAATGAAAACTAGTGGCGCCGGTTTCTACCGGGGTCCTGCATGCTCGCCATGTGTGCAGGTGTACACAATGCATACGAGTACTCTGCTGAAGTACTCTACTGAATTCAGTTGATTTATATTGTTTTCGTGGGACCATCCATTGTATAGGAACATAGCATTTATTGCACTCATACTATTTTACTCTTTCATCCCACGGTCCATCCACCCATACTTTTAATCTGATTCTAAATGTTGTAACACTTTTAACGTTTGAACCAATGATCTGATTTAGAATCCGTTTGCAGATTAGTATTGATGACATTTAAATCTTGAACATGTTTTGAACAAGTTCAAATTCAAATTTGATACCATAATGAAACTCATGTGAAATGTGAGATGATACGACAACGAAACTGAAGTGAAGCAATAATAAAAACACGCAAAAGATAATGTAATAAAACTTATATCAAATCCGAGATGGGACATAGATGAATTGTGGAATGAAACAATAATGTAAATGTATGAATAAATACTTAAAACATGTAAAATTGTTATGATATAAAAATGATATCGTATAGAAACTATGTGAAGAGAACACTTTTAGTGTCTAGCCCAACCATGAAAGATATTTTGACAAAATGATATGAAACTTATTTGAAAGCTCCAAAAATATAAATGAAACCTGAATGAAATAGTACTGAAATCCGGAATGGAAAAGTAGCGCAACCATGTAGTGAAAAATAATAATGAAACATGTAAAAATACGATGAAACACACATGCAATAGCTTCATATAAGTTTCAGTATGATTTCATAATCCGAATCTGATTTTTCTTCAAAAGCTTTCAAAATTGATCTCGTTTTGAAGATTTAAATATCATGAATACTAATATCCAAACGCATTGTCTTGGTTCAAAATATATAATCGGTACAACTATGTAATCAAACTGAAAAGCGTGGGTGGGTGAGATGTAACTATGCCGTGGGTTGGTTCAAAAGATGGCATACTGCCTTTTGACTATAAAACATAGCCACTAGTCATTTTGTTGTGCGGTCTCCTCGCTAGCTGTCCCACATGTCACGGGAAGAAGGTAATATGGTGCACATGTGTCACACAACGCATGGTATAACAACACACAATACATATCCCATGTGTGTATGTGCACATATGGCGTGCACGTAGAACCCCGATAAAAACCGGCACCGCTAGAAAAAACCGCACTCCTTTAAAGATGGACTGATTTCGGTGATTTGGGAGAGTTGCTCTTATACGCTAGAGCACCCAATATGCCCCCGGCGGTTTGGTAGGAGGGGACCAAAGTGATCACCGGGCTGAGCTTTATACAGATTTCCTTGTGCGTGAGAAGGGAGGCATGGAGCGTTGCGTGAAGAGCGAATACTCAGCAGTGAATATATTATTAGGTACGATGTGTAAGCAACGTGTGACTTTCAGTGATTCGTTTCCAAAAGACGACACGCCGACGGGCACTCAATCGCCATGCATGCATGATACCATCCCACATGCACACGTAGAGCACAGCACACGGCGGCCGGACTACCCGCGGAGCAGAGCACACTATATATAATGGTATATGTAATGTACATGCTGCTCCGATCGTGCACAGTCAGTGCAGTGCAGTATACACGCTGCGGTCCCAGCCAAGAATCATGACGGCGAAGGAACAAGAAGACCTGGAGTTCCTGTGGAAGTGGCGCAAGTACCTGCTGCTGCTGGCCACACTGGTCGCCAGCGTCACCTACGGCGCCGGCCTCAACCCGCCGGGCGGCGTGTGGTCCGAGGACAACTACGCCCCAGCGCGCCACGTCGGCGCCGTCCACCCGCGGGCGCGAGCGCCGGTGTCCCCGGATGCGGCGGTCTACCCGAACCGCGTCGGCGACCCGGTGCTCGTGTCCACCTACTCGCGCAGGTACAATGCCTTCTTCTACTGCAACGCCGCCGCCTTCGTCTCGTCCCTGGTCGTCATCATGTTCCTGCTGGACCGCCGCATCAGCGGCAACCGAGCCGGCCTAGCCGTGCTCCGCATCGCCATGCTGCTCGACCTGCTTGCCCTCATGGCCGCCTTCGCCGCGGGGAGCTGCCGTGACGTGGTCGCCTCCATCTACGTCTCCGCGCTCTTCGCCCTCGTCTTCGCCTGCGTCGCCATCCTCGTGGTCGTGGAGAGACTCTGCAAGGAGCCGCCGGACTCCGGACCTTTCTCGATCACGGTAGAGAACCTTAACCTCAAAGAGCGGCGCAAGATGCTGCTGCTGCTCGCCACCTTCGCGACGCCGCTGACGTACGCCGCGGGCCTGGCGCCTCCGGGAGGCTTCTGGAGCGAGAGCGTGGCCGAGCACCACGCCGGCGCGCCGCTGCTGCACGACGGGCGCTACAAGATCCGCTACCACGCATTCTTCTACGCCAACGCCAACTCCTTCGTCGCCTCCCTCGTCATCATCATGCTGCTCATGAGCAGGACGCTGAGCGACCGCCTCACCCGGTACCACGCGCTGTTTGTGTGCGTCATGGTGGAGCTGCTGGGCCTCATGGCCGCCTACGCCGCCGGGAGCTGCAGGCGGCCCACCACGACTGTGTACGTCGTGTCCCTCGTCGGCGCCGTGCTCCTCTACATTGTGCTGGTGCCGGTGTTCACCTTGGAAGCATTCAGGGGACGGCGGATATCTCGGATCACCACGTACGTAATCAAGCTCAGACACACTCCGCTAGCTTCGTTTCCATAATTATTTTTCTCCATATAATTAGTTGAGCTAATTCATGTCACTTGGATTGTAAAGTGAAAGGAGGACAACCCCCGTCCATGATGGGCAGGAAGAGAAGCTGGAGCAGTCGCGGTCGCTGGTTCTGCTGATGGCCACGTTGGCGGCGACGGTGACCTACCAGGCAGGGCTGAGCCCGCCGGGCGGCGTCTGGCCGGAAGGGCATCCGGATCACACCGCGGGGAACCCGGTTCTCCAGGACATGCACCCCACGAGGTACAAGGTGTTCTACCACTGCAACACGGCGGCGTTCGTGGCGTCGGTGGTCGTCATCATCATCGTCCAGAGCAAGGAGCTGAGCGCCGCCGGGCGCTTCGCGCTCAACACGGTCATGATACTGGACCTGTTCGGCCTTATGGGCGCCTACGTCGCCGGGAGCTGCCGGGATAACACCACCACCATCTACGTGTCCGCCCTGGCCGTCACCATCTTTGTCTACATCATCGCCAAAGTCGTGGCGTTCGCGGTTGGAGGCCGGGAGAGCGAGCCCACACGGTGGGCGCAAAGAATGTGGGGTAAGGTTGTACAAGCGTTGCTCCGCCTGTCGCGGCGGCAAGGAGGAGAAGCAACTCATTCTCCGGCCTCCGAGTCCGAGAGGAAGCGTATTGAAGAAAAAGCGCTCGAGAGGAGGCGTAAGTTCTTGCTGCAGCTCGCCATCCTCGCCGCCACCGTCACCTACCAGACCGGACTGAACCCTCCCGGCGGGTTCTGGCCAGAGACAGAGAGCAACGGCGAAAGATCGCTAACCGCCGGCGACCCGGTTCTCCTCGACCACTACGGGAGCAGGTATGAGGTGTTCTTCTACTGCAACGCCACGGGCTTCATGGCGTCCCTCGCCGTCATTCTCATCCTGGTGAACCAGAAACTATACAAGAAGAGCATCCAGAGCAACGCTCTTCACATGTGCATCATCGTTGGGCTGCTCGGCCTCATGGGTGCCTACGCTGCCGGTAGCTGCCGGCTGCTGCGCACCTCAATCTATGTCTTCGCGCTCGTGGCCGCGGTGGTCGCGTTCCTCGTCCTGCAGATCCTCTTCTGGGTTGTACGCCGACTGCCCACATTTGTCACAGAGGATATGCCTGAAGGGGCTGCTCGAGCAGCTGTCGCCGTCGTCGGCACCGATGGGGGCGGGCGACGAGGGCGAAGGCGACTGGCGTCAACAAGAACGATACCAACTGCGCAAGTCCCTGATGCTGCTCGGCATCCTCGCGGCGAGCGTGACCTACCAGGCGGGTCTCGCGCCTCCCGGCGGCACGTGGGGCGACGATGATACGGCGTCCTCCCCGTCGCCGTCGCCGTCGCTTTCACCACCGCCGTCGGCTGCATACCTGTCCCATGCCGGCAACCCGATCCTACTCGACACCAACCCGCAACGGTACCAGGCCTTCTTCTACTGCAACGCGACGTCGTTCGTGGCCTCCGTCGTGTGGTCATCATGCTGGCACTGCAGTACACCCTCAAGGAGCGCTTCGCCCCGCCGTGGGCGATGCATAGCCTGCAGACCGCCATGGTGCTGGACCTGCTCGGCCTGCTGGGCGCCTACGCCGCCGGCAGCTGCAGGGACTGGGAGACGTCCGCGTACGTCATCGCGCTCGTGGCCGCGGTGGTCGCCTTCATCACGATCTACATCCTGCTGTCATTTGACGAAGTGCGAGGGACGGCCGAGGAGCTCGCGGTGTGGAAGTACTTTTCTGGAAAGAAGGAAAAGGTGCTGAATTGCTTGGGAGCAAGCAATGATGATGATGATGATGATCAATCAGCCGCAACCGTAACGGTCACCCGTGTGTAACTAATTAGTTTTACTACTTGTTTACGTCCCTTTGATTTGCAATTTTTTCCTGATAATTCCCTTGATTTGCAGTGCTGCTAATCAGGAAATTTATGCCTGATTTTGATTGTACACTTTATGTCTGTGTGCTTCCTATGTGATCTATAAATTATGTTTGATTTGGCTTGGCTAGGATATGAACTATTTAAAATTTTAGTAGTAATTCTATTCAGTTGTTCAATTGTTTAGACTTTTTGCATGATAATACGTTTTCTTACTCGAAATTTGCGTAAGGTCATAGTAGAAGTAACATATTCATTGACCTGACAAAACTGAAAAGACAGTTGAACACTATATTTTATGCAAAGGAACATCAGCCAAGAAGAAAAAATACAATCAGAACAGTAAAACCCCTTGAGCTTGACACCAACGTCTGTCACCTGCCTCCTACACCACCACAGTAGCCACCAAAGAAAAAAAATGACAAATCACCTCGTCACCCGAGCTTGGCGTGGCTCCATCGCTCATATGCAGCTTTGCAGACCTCCAAGGTGGCTCACCAAAGGTGAGGTCATTGTCGTTGAAGGAATCAGACCGGGGCAACACACCAGACACATCATCGAACTCCAGATCTGACACCTCCGAATTACTAAGATGTCGGAGAAGGAAGTCATACCTGCCAGCCACGTTCCAGATGCCGCCAATGCATACCACAATCTGCATCCGCTCCTGGACTATCTCCCAAGCTCCGCGCCGGTGCTGAAGCAAAAGTCGTCACAACAGCGGAGCCCAAGGGCACAAGTCCACCATGAGAATGCTGCCACTGTCACGCCATCCTACTTGAACAGACTGATTTCCAAATTCATGCCCAACCATAGAACCAATCGCCTCGTCGGGGAAGGATCTGAAGCTTCTTTATTCAGCGGCGACATCACTGCCGCCGAAGCCGAGAAGATGAACGACCCAAAAATCTAAGGTACTAAGGCCTAAACCTAAAGCTAAACGGCGAGGGATGAAAATACAGCGTGGCCCGATTGTTTTTCCACAGAGACACCAACTTTTTTAAGAAAAGACGCCAAAGGATATCCCAGATTTAATGCTTATATTAATTAAAACAAAAGTCAGCACAATGAAAACACAAATGAACATTTTCGTACATTGTATAAACTGTGCGGACATTATTGCTCAAACTTTTTTAAACTGTGCGGACATTTTTGTACATTTTATAAACTTTTTTCTAACATATCATGAACATGTTTCTGAAATGTGTGAACATTTATTAAGTTTTATCGTATTTTTTAATACTAAACAAAATTTTATTTACACAAACATTTTTAAACATTGTATGAACGTTTTTAAAATGTTATGTACATTATTTTTGAAACACGTGACATTTTAAAATGTCACAACACTTTTTGGAATGCTATCAACATTTTTTAAAATTACATTAAAATTATTCTACCGCTGTTTTAGAAAATATGAACAAAAAAACTAACAAATAGAAAAACAGAGAAGAAAAATTAGCGCAAATGCATTAACAACTTGCACGGCACGTTAGCAGCGACGCCTGAGGCAAGATGGGCTTGTGTCTCGCTATAAGCCAGACAAAGCTGCTCCCCTATTTCTCGCCCATTGAGAGACCTAATTTTTTTTGAAGGAACAACACACTTTATTCAAACTTCAAGGTTCAAAGGAATACAAATATTGGGGGGAGGGTTACATAACCAAACATGCCAGGCAACCTCAAGTGAGGTCGCCATTCTAGCTAATTTGTGAGGCTCCTCATTACATGTGCGCTGCCCATGGCATTTTTTTTTTGCGGGATATCTTCTGTTGTTTTTCATGTGTAGATCTTTTACCAGCTCCAAGCAATCGGAAGCAACTCTAATCTTGGTAAGAGCCAGGTCTTCTCCCAGAGCAAAAGCTTCTCTGCAAGCATACTGGGCCAGTCTAGTACTGTAGCTGACGTGCAAGATTTTCCTCTATTTTTTTATCGTTTTTCTAACGTTCTTACCTAGTTTCCTTCCATTTTTTTCTTTTTTTCTTTTTTTTCGGGTTTCATTGTTTCTTTCTCCACTTTTCACCAACTTTCTTTGGGTTTTCCTATTTATTTATTTATTTATTTTCAACACGTGCCTAATTTTTTTCATACATACCGTACATTCTTCGTATATACCAGGAACATTTTTTACTCACATTTCCCATTTCCCAAACACATGATTAGCATTTTTTTCAAACATATTTATATCATCAACTTTTTTTCATAGATAACAAATTTTTCGTATACAACTAAAAAAATTCTATACACATTTAACATTTCCAAATACACAATTACATTTTTCCAAATACATATTTTCAAACCTTTTTGTAGTGCGTGTTAAAAAATTTGCGAACATGTTGAATCATTTTTTTAATGATATGAAACATTTTATTTAAACTATGCTAACATTTTTACATTGTATAAACATTTTTCTTGAAATGTCATAACATATTTCTGAAACGAATGAACATTTTTTTAAATGTGTACACATTTTTTAATGGCACGAATTTGTTTTGAATTACACGAACATTCTTCTTTGCATTGTATAACATTTTAAAATGTAACATACACATCTTTGCATGGTACGAATCTGTTTTGAATTACACGAACAATCTTTTTTACATTGTATAACATTTTTAAAATGCAACATACACATTTTTGAATGGTACAAATTTGTTTTGAATTACACAAACAATCTTTTTACATTGTATAATAAAAAAAATTAAACGTAACGTACACATTTTTGAATTGGTACGAATTTGTTTTGAATTACACAAACAATGTTTACATTGTATAATAGTATTTTGAAAAATGTCACATACATTTGTTTGAAACGTGTGAACATTAATTAAACGTAACATAATTCTTTTAACTGTACAAACATTTTCTAAAAGTTTGGCGAAGATTTTTTTAAACTGCATGAACATTTTTAAGTGTATCGTGAGCACTTTGAAATAATTAAGTAAATTAGTCTTTTTGCAATATACTGTATGTATTTTTTTATTTTTAAATATAAACAAAAGTGAAAAAAGAGCATGTGAGTACTAGGCCGGTGCACTGCCAGCAAATAGTGAGACATAGCCGCACCCTCTGCGTGGTGCTTATCATATTTGGCTTTTTTCGCAATGATTTGAAGTTGGAAACAAACTTTTAGGGACTCTAGCACGCCTATGTCTCTACGTGCTAGTGTTTTAGCCCTTTTGCGATGATTTCCTTTTTCTTTTTTCACTGCCTAGGTTGGACTGTTTCGGTGAAAGTCGTTTAAAATGGACCCTAAATTCTGTGATCAGTATGTCACTGTCTCATGAGCTAGGGCTTGGGCCTAGCTTAGGACAACATGATAGCAGGAAATGTCACTGTCTCATGAGCTAGGGCTTGGGCCTAGCTTAGGACAACATGATAGCAGGAAATAGGATAGGCAGAGCTTCTTACAGACAGAATATGATCATCTCTTTTCGCCAAACACACGCAAGACAGACAGAGCAAAAGCTCAGCCATGAAAATCCTGCAAAATGAAGAACCTGCAAAAGCAAAGACAGGAAAACTGGCCTGCAAAGGGCTAATTGTCAGGAAGGAGAGAGCATGATCATCCAGTCATCTGCATTCAGTTGTATATGCGAAGGAAATTTTGTTTACAGTAACCAACACAGTTGACAACAGGATGAAGCATGCCCAAACATCTGGGGAGTATACGGGCCTTCCACCCAGTGCACACAAAAATCACTTTCTATAAAAAGCCAACTCACCTCTCTACATCTCCCCCTCTCTCAAAAAAGGGAGGAGTTCATCATAAATAACAAACCAATCCTATACATTTCAGTCAAGCCAAACCATGCAGACCAAGCTCCAATTCAGCAAGAATATCCACTCTACCAATACCTAGGGGCTAGTCCAGGGTACCAACCAACCCATCAAGCCCCAGCCAGCCCTTCATCATTCTTAAGAATGCAGTCGGTGCTCCCTTCCGGAGTCGTTCCGACGGAACTAGCTATCGAGTCTGGCCTAAATAGCTCCTCCTTTTCAAGCCTCAGAAGCATCTCTTTCGATTCACCTTTCAGCAGGGACACTACCTCAAGCATCGTCGGTCTCTTATCGGGTTCTCTGTGTGTGCACGCTAGTCCAATCAGCACCACCCTTTTTAGTTCAGACTCAGAATACTTATCATTGAGTTTTGAGTCCGCGATTTCATCGTATCTACCCTCTTTCGCCAGCGGGAGCATCCAGTTTCGGACCCCGAGCATTTTCTGGGAGCCTGATTTTTCTACTGGCTTTCTCCCACTAGTGAGCTCCAGAAGTATTATGCCAAAGCTGTAGACATCACAACCTGTTGTAGGCTTGCCAAACATGACGTACTCAGGAGCATGATAGCCTCGTTGGTTTTCACCGATAATCTTATCATGATCTATTTCATCTGAGATGAGCTTCATAAGACCAAAGTCACCGACGTGTGCTTGGAAATCCGAATCAAGTAACACATTGGTCGATTTGATGCTTCCATGGATTATCGGAGGTGTCTCATGGTGGTGAAGATACCTGCAAGAAAGCACCCATGAGGTTATCTCAAACTGCTTACCGGAAGTAAAAACAAAAGAATTATCTATGTCATGCTACTACGAACAAAGAAGACGTTTACTCACGCAATAGCCCGAGCAGCACCAATGGCAATAAATGTTCTCCGCCGCCAGTCAAGAAGGCACTCCGAAGAGTGTGTTCCGTGGAGATGTGCAAAAAGACTTGAGTTCGGCATATAGTCATACACCAGAATGCGTTCAGGCCCATCAGCACAATATCCCCGCAAACTCAGGAGGTTTTTGTGCCTTACTCTTCCCAAAGATTCGACTTCTGAAGCAAACTCCATTTCTGTCCCATTTCTTGCATTCTTTAACTTTTTAACAGCAATCTGCATCCAAAGATATTTATCAAAAATTAACTTGACTAAAAACTATCGGTGTAAGCAGAGTTAACATGGTAAGAGCAGAACTGGTGCACCTTTGAAAATATGTTATTTTAGGGTGGTCAGTGAGTGATTTCTTTAATAAAAAACAGACGTGTGACGCAGTAGTTGGGGCCAAGTCAGGGCATGTGCTGGATTGTTTTTTCTATTCAGCAGATGTATACTTGCAAATCTGTAGCAAGTTGTCTAAGTTGACCTGCCTACGAGAGGATATCCTACCTAACGAATGCTACCGCAATCAAAGATCAGTGTTCCAGAGCAGACTAAAGTAGTTATAAATGACAGTTGGTTGTTGTTTAGTTAGGCAGCTATCGAATAGCATTTGCCCAACTGTGCAAGTAAAGCAATGAACTACTAGCCCAACTAGACAGCAAGGAACATCAAGGCGATAAAGCTGGCATTCTTCTTCCCATCATGGGAAAGGGAATTGGGAAATGTATAGAATGGATCAGCATGTAGAGAGCAGTAACCTGAGAGCCATCCCAAACTTGTCCCCAGTAGACGCTCCCAAGCGAGCCTTCTCCGATCTTGTTGTCGTAATTGAATCTATTTGTCGCCGACTGGAGCTCCCTCAGCGAGAACACCCACCTGATGGATCCATTCCGCTCGTCGTTCCTGAAAAAACAAAGCCGTTAGTTACATGGTGAGCATGAACTCTCCTGGTACAGAATCAGAGGTCCAAGTCAGTTCCCGTTTTCAACCAATGACAATTCACTCGTGCTCCTAAATCCTGAACCAATCCTGCCTAACTCCCAAGAACAGAAAATCAGAGGAACGCTACATCGAAGTAACATCCCATCCCAATTATCGTTCTATGTCCATTTGTGAGCATAATACACTTGGCTTCGGTCTGGGACAACAATTGCGAAACTGTTAGCATCGCAAAGAGACAAGAGGGCTTAAACAAGGGACAGATGCGTCCTCCAACGCCAAACTAACACAGCACGTTTTGGACCTTCCGGAGATGAGATTCGCCCCCAATCGCGTGCCGTAGCATCTACTTGCCCAGTCCCGACGAGCCTCACCGGCCGCCGCTGCTCCTACAAACCAAACCAGGCCGGACCAAGACTCTTTCAAAGCGAAATTGAGCAGCGCCTCAACAGAATTACTCGTCCCAGGGCGCCGTGGGCGGCACCCTCGCGTAGCACAACCTAGCCAGACAAGGCGGCACGGCGAAATTCCCACCCAGGTTAGAGCGAGCGAACTCGAATCGAGGGTGCTCACGCGACGCGCCGATCGAACTCCGCGCCCCGCCGAACTCGCCGACGAGGCCACCCAGGTCGAAGCGAAAGCGGGGACGGGGGGAGAGCTTTGGTGTCGGTATACTTACAGATCGTCCCCGGAGGCTTGCCTGCCGCAGCAGAGGACCCTGTGGGCGACCCGCGAGAGCCGGTGGTGCATCGGTGCCCGCCCGCGCGCGCGCGCGCGCCGGCCGGTCTCCTGCCGCTGCCGCGCCTCCCGTGCCCCGGCGTGAACAGATTTGGCGCGCGCGCGCGCGGAGGGGGGAGCAGTCGTCGCTTGGAGGGTAAGGAATGGCGTGGTGGACTGGTGGGCGAGGCGAGGGGAGGAGGAGGAGGACTTGTTGGAGAGCCAGGACGTGACAGCCTCGCAGCCTGGAGTCCTGGACTTGCGGTGATCTGGTGTGGTGGGCTGGTGGCTTTGCTCCCCTGCCCGCTTTCTTGACCCGTCGGTGTTGGCGTTGGTACGCGTGGTTGCCGTGCGGTCGAGAGAAACCGCGTTGCGCTTGCGCCACCGCGGCGCCGTTAAGGCGGCCTCCGCTGACAGCCTGATGGGGCTGG
The DNA here is from genome assembly GCF_002162155.2 of Triticum dicoccoides. Lineage (NCBI taxonomy): Eukaryota > Viridiplantae > Streptophyta > Magnoliopsida > Poales > Poaceae > Triticum > Triticum dicoccoides. The sequence continues at coordinate 87,691,248 of NC_041392.1, read as the reverse complement.
CGGCGGCCAGTGGCTAGTACGTACTGTTTGGGCTGGCAGGGGACGCACTTTCCATTCTAACCGGACTGTTGACCCCGGTCGGCGGGGTTCGGTTTACGGCGCCGCGCCCGTCAAAACAAAAGAAGGTTTGGACTGGCACGGTGCAACTGCGATGGCTTGTTTATTTTGGAAGATTTATGAGGTAATAGCATCCCAGGTACCCTAACTTGCATTCAATGTAATGATTTAGTTTCAAAGTTGCAAAATTTGACCAAACCATACCCCAACTTGCACCTCATGTGATGATTTAGTCCCAGTTTTGCAGAAAACCCCCTGCCGTTTCCAATTATCAACTCGCAGTCACCCTCACCTGAATTAAATCTGTCGACGGCGCCCCCACCGCCACCGCTGCGGACGCGGGTGCCACGCTCGGCGAGCTCGCCTCCAACCTCTGACGCGTACGCCGACGCCGACGCCACGATGCGCTGCTCACGCAGCAGTTCCCGGTCCGCCCTAAATCCCAGGCCCATGCCCTCGACCGCGTCATGGCCATCAAGCTGTTGGAGGAGCACCTCATCCCGCGCTGCGTCGAGTGCCTCGCCAGAGGCAAGGCCCCCGTCCCCGGCAAGACCCCCGACTCCTCCACCTCCTAGCCGGACAGCAGCCCCGACAGGGACGACCCGGACCCGGTCGCGGCCGCCACCGAGGCCCTCGCCAAGGTCGACCTCTCCGACGACCCGGACACCACCGCCACCGCCAAGTCCGGCTCCAGCAAGCCCCGTCAGGCAGCCAGAGGCGGCGGCGGTGACGTGGGCAAGTCACTCGACTACCTGTACCGCGCGTGCAGGATCGCTCGCCGTGAAGCACATCGACATCGCCGTCTCCGTCCTCTCCCTCTTCATGGAGCCCAAGAAGCTCGCTAGCCTCGCCGAGTGACGCGTACGTGAGTCATCTTGCTCTATTATGTTTCTAGCCGTGGAGGATTTACTGCTAGTAGTGTTTAGTGGTTTGGATGAGTGATTTGGGTAATCGTTTAGTTCAATAGAGGTTCAAATGAGAGATGAGCACTGTGTTCTGTACTTCTGATTGCATTATGTGGCACCGAATGGTTGTTGCCTAGCTTATCCAGTGCGACTTGAATGAATTTTGGTGCGAATTTGGTTGATCTTCTTGTGCTCTGTTCCGACTGTTTGTTCAACTTCTGTTGTTGCTTGTGCTAATTTTTTTCCTGCATGCATCAGTTACTGTTTAGATGGCTCAATTCACTTTCAGTTTTTACTCTGAATCATCCTATGCATATAAGGAATGTTGTTCAGTTGTTAGAATTCTGTTTGAAAAGCGTGAGGGTTTGATGATCAGGCACAGGACCGGATGCCACAAACTCACTGCAATGATCATTTCGTTCTTCTATTATGATATACTCCGAAGTACGGCATATTTATGTGTTTTGTCAGTCCCCTGGAGGTCCTGCAGGCGGTGCTGGAGTTGCAGGAGGCGGTCGCGGTGTCCTGCGGGCTAAATTGCTAACTGAATGTCTTTGTCAGTCCCCTTTCGGTTATGGCTCATGAACTTAATTACAGTGTTCATCTTGTTTCTGTTCTGTTAAGGTGTGCATGATTGATGGACTGCATGTTCTGTTTTTGCACCGTGGATCATGTAGGACGAATGTCATTCAGATACAGGATCAGCCTTACTGAAACTCTTTGATATTCTCGCCTTTTCGGTTTTGACTGATGAACTCACCTCGGTTAAATTCTAGCTTATGACAGAAATGTTGGTAGCTGCGCTAAGCTTTAGGATTTTATCAGTACTTAGGATTGATCAACTACTGAACCTGACTAAAGTTACTTTAATTGTGTCCCATCAAACAGTTTTTGGAGAGTTGGTTGCTGGGCTAAGTTAGTTTCTGTTGGTTGCTAGGCAATTTCCTAGTTGTGTCTGATCAAGCAGTTTTCTAGAGTTGTGCAAATGCAACTTAATGTTGGTCAGGTTCTGTAGAATTATGCACTAATAAACTTGTCATCGTACATGGTCTTTATTTATCGTGTTACCACTCTCGTTTAAATGCATTTGTTTTTGGAGACAAGGCAGTGAAAGGAGGTGCAGAGTAACATGTTTGAGATTACATGCATGTTAAGTACACAAGCCCTACTTTGCATTTTGCCCAGCGACGTTGCCTCTATACCATGTTTTAAACTGCTAATTCTGCTGTATATGCCCTTCCTAGGGTCATTAATTTGTGAATCACAGAATATGAGTAGTGTTGTATTCGAGCTCTGAATTTCGTACAGTAGAGCACACACACATGACACATGTACAAGTAGAGTAATTCGTACCGTCGTGCTCATCTCGGTCGCCGACGCGGCCGGCGTCGCCCTCATCGGAGTCATCGTGGTGTACATATACTGGAAGCTGCGCGACCGGCGCGGGGACGACGACGACGAGGACGAGGAGGGGCGAGGGCTCTTCGCCTGCCCGTGCATACACGCAAACACCTGCGGGGACTCGTCGGACAGGTCCGACGCGGGCGGCGGCGAGAAGAAACGCGGCAACGGTTCCGGGGCGGAGGCGGCTGCGAGGACAGGGAGCTGGTGGCGATCGACAAGGGGTTCCGGATGGAGCTGGACGAGCTGCTGCGGTCGTCGGCATACGTGCTGGGGAAGGGCGGGAAGGGGATCGTGTACAAGGTGGTGGTGTGGTAGTGGGCAACGGGACGGCGCCGGTGGCCGTGCGGCGGCTGGGCGGCGGCACCACGGCCCCAGAGCGGTACAAGGAGTTCGCGGCGGAGGCCGGCGCCGTCGGGCGCGTGCGGAACGCCAACGTGGTGTAGCTGTGCGCCTACTACTGGTCGCCCGACGAGAAGCTCGTCGTCACCGACTTCATCAACAACGGCAACCTCGCCTCCGCGTTGCGCGGTACGTAACATCCTCTTCTATACAATTCGCGCTCTTTTTTCCAACGGTTTGCTCTGCTCTGAAGAACAGAATGGGTTGATAATTGGAAACGGCAGGGGGGTTTCTGCAAAACTGCGTGCGCCGACCGGTCCAGCCACTTGGCAGCCAATTGGCGAGTTGTGATTGGCCTGGGACTAAATCATCACATGAGGTGCAAGTTGAGGTATGGTTGAAGGAAATATGCCCTAGAGGCAATAATAAAATTATTATTTATTTCCTTATATCATGATAAATGTTTTTTATTCATGCTAGAATTGTATTAACCGGAAACATAATACATGTGTGAATACATAGACAAACAGAGTGTCACTAGTATGCCTCTACTTGACTAGCTCGTTAATCGAAGATGGTTATGTTTCCTAACCATGAACAAAAGAGTTGTTATTTGATTAACGGGATCACATCATTAGAAGAATGATGTGATTGACATGACCCATTCCATTAGCTTAGCACCCGATCGTTTAGTATGTTGTTATTGCTTTCTTCATGACTTATACATGTTCCTATGACTATGAGATTATGCAACTCCCGTTTGCCGGAGAAACACTTTGTGTGCTACCAAACGTCACAACGTAACTGGGTGATTATAAAGGAGCTCTACAGGTGTATCCAAAGGTAAATGTTGGGTTGGCGTATTTCGAGATTAGGATTTGTCACTCCGATTGTCGGAGAGGTATCTCTGGGCCCTCTCGGTAATGCACATCACATAAGCCTTGCAAGCATTGCAACTAATGAGTTAGTTGCGAGATGATGTATTACGGAATGAGTAAAGAGACTTGCCGGTAATGAGAGTGAACTAGGTATTGAGATACCGACGATCGAATCTCGGGCAAGTAACATACCGATGACAAAGGGAACAAAGTATGTTGTTATGCGGTCTGACCGATAAAGATCTTCATAGAATATGTGGGAGCCAATATGAGCATCCAGGTTCCGCTATTGGTTATTGACCGGAGACGTGTCTCGGTCATGTCTACATTGTTCTCGAACCCATAGGGTCCGCACGCTTAAGGTTTTGATGACAGTTATATTATGAGTTTATGCATTTTGATGTACCGAAGTTTGTTCGAAGACCCAGATGTGATCAAGGACATGACGAGGAGTCTCGAAATGGTCGATACATAAAGATTGATATATTGGAAGCCTATATTTGGATATCGGAAGTGTTCCGGGTGAAATCGGGATTTTACCGGAGTACCGAGAGGTTACCGGAACCCCCCGGGAGGTATATGGGCCTTAGTGGGCTTTAGTGGAAGAAAGGAGAGGTGGCCAGGGCTGGGCTGCGCGCCCCTCCCCCCTTAGTCCGAATAGGACAAGGAGAGGGGGGCGGCGCCCCCCCCCCCTTCCTTCTCTCTCTCCTCTTTCCCCCTCCCGAATCCTATTCCAACTAGGAAAGGGGGGAATCCTACTCCCGGTGGGAGTAGGACTCCTCCTGGCGCACCCTCCTCCTGGCCGGCCGCACCTTCCCCTGCTCCTTTATATACGGGGGCAGGGGGCACCCCTAGACACACAAGTTGATCCACGTGACCATATTCTTAGCCGTGTGCGGTGCCCCCTTCCACCATAATCCTCGATAATATTGTAGCGGTGCTTAGGCGAAGCCCTGCGACGATAGTACATCAAGATCGTCACCACGCCGTCGTGCTGACGGAACTCTTCCCCGACACTTTGCTGGATCGGAGTCCGGGGATCGTCATCGAGCTGAACGTGTGCTAGAACTCGGAGGTGCCGTAGTTTCGGTGCTTGATCGGTCGGGCCGTGAAGACGTACGACTACATCAACCGCGTTTGTGCTAACGCTTCCGTTGTCGGTCTACAAGGGTACGTAGATCACACTCTTCCCTCTCGTTGCTATGCATCACCATGATCTTGCGTGTGCGTAGGAAATTTTTTGAAATTACTACGTGTAGGGTTTCGTAGTAATTTCAAAAAATTTCCTACGTACACACAGGATCATGTGATGCATAGCAACGAGAGGAGAGTGTTGTCTACGTACCCAACGCAGACCGACTGCGGAAGCGATGACACGACGTAGAGGAAGTAGTCGTACGTCTTCACGATCCAACCGATCAAGCACCGAAACTACGGCACCTCCGAGTTCGAGCACACGTTCAGCTCGATGACGATCCCCGGACTCCGATCCAGCAAAGTGTCGGGGAAGAGTTTCGTCAGCACGACGGCGTGGTGACGATCTTGATGAACTACAGCAGCAGGGCTTCGCCTAAACTCCGCTACAGTATTATCGAGGAATATGGTGGCAGGGGGCACCGCACACGGCTAAGGAATAGATCACGTGGATCAACTTGTGTCAACTTGTGTGTTTAGAGGTGCCCCTGCCTCCGTATATAAAGGAGGAGAGGAGGGGAGGCTGGCCGGCCAAGGGGGGGGAGGCGCAGGAGAGTCCTACTCCCTCTGGGAGTAGGATTCCCCCTCCAATCCTAGTCCAACTAGGATTCCTCGGAGGGGAAAAGAGGAGGAGGGGGCCGGCCACCTCTCCTAGTCCTAATAGGACTAGGAGAAGGGGGGCGCGCAGCCCATCTAGGGCAGCCCCTTCTCTTTTCCACTAAGGCCCACTATGGCCCAAATAGCTCCCGGGGGGTTCCGGTAACCCTCCTGGTATTCCGGTAAAATCCCGATTTCACCCGGAACACTTCCGATATCCAAATATAGGCTTCCAATATATCAATATTTACGTCTCGACCATTTCGAGACTCCTCGTCATGTCCGTGATCACATCCGGGACTCCGAACAACCTTCGGTGCATCAAAATGTATAAACTCATAATTAACTGTCATCGTAACCTTAAGCGTGCGGACCCTACGGGTTCGAGAACAATGTAGACATGACCGAGACACGTCTCTGGTCAATAACCAATAGCAGGACCTGGATGCCCATATTGGCTCCTACATATTCTACGAAGATCTTTATCGGTCAGACCGCATAACAACATACGTTGTTCCCTTTGTCATCGGTATGTTACTTGCCCGAGATTCGATCGTCGGTATCCAATACCTAGTTCAATCTCGTTACCGGCAAGTCTCTTTACTCGTTCCGTAATACATCATCTCACAACTAACATATTAGTTGTAATGCTTGCAAGGCTTATGTGATGTGTATTACCGAGAGGGCCCAGAGATACCTCTCCGACAATCAGAGTGACAAATCCTAATCTCGAAATACGCCAACCCAACATCGACCATTGGAGACACCTGTAGTACTCCTTTATAATCACCCAGTTACGTTGTGACGTTTGGTAGTACCCAAAGTGTTCCTCCGGTAAACGGGAGTTGCATAATCTCATAGTCATAGGAACATGTATAAGTCATGAAGAAAGCAATAGCAACATACTAAACGATCGAGTGCTAAGCTAATGGAATGGGTCATGTCAATCAGATCATTCTACTAATGATGTGACCTCGTTAATCAAATAACAACTCATTGTTCATGGTTAGGAAACATAACCATCTTTGATTAACGAGCTAGTCAAGTAGAGGCATACTAGTGACACTTTGTTTGTCTATGTATTCACACATGTATTATGTTTCCGGTAAATACAATTCTAGCATGAATAATAAACATTTATCATGATTATAAGGAAATAAATAATAACTTTATTATTGCCTCTAGGGCATATTTCCTTCAGTCTCCCACTTGCACTAGAGTCAATAATCTAGATTATACTGTAATGATTCTAACACCCATGGAGCTTTGGTGCTGATCATGTTTTGCTCGTGGAAGAGGCTTAGTCAACGGGTCTGCAACATTCAGATCCGTATGTATCTTGCAAATCTCTATGTCTCCCACCTGGACTAGATCCCGGATGGAGTTGAAGCGTCTCTTGATGTGTTTGGTCCTTTTGTGAAATCTGGATTCCTTTGCCAAGGCAATTGCACCAGTATTGTCACAAAAGATTTTCATTGGACCCGATGCACTAGGTATGACACCTAGATCGGATATGAACTCCTTCATCCAGACTCCTTCATTTGCTGCTTCCGAAGCAGCTATGTATTCCGCTTCACATGTAGATCCCGCTACGACGCTTTGTTTAGAACTGCACCAACTGACAGCTCCACCGTTTAATGTAAACACGTATCCGGTTTGCGATTTTAGAATCGTCCGGATCAGTGTCAAAGCTTGCATCAACGTAACCTTTTACGATGAGCTCTTTGTCACCTCCATATACGAGAAACATATCCTTAGTCCTTTTCAGGTATTTCAGGATGTTCTTGACCGCTGTCCAGTGATCCACTCCTGGATTACTTTGGTACCTCCCTGCTAAACTTATAGCAAGGCACACATCAGGTCTGGTACACAGCATTGCATACATGATAGAGCCTATGGCTGATGCATAGGGAACATCTTTCATATTCTCTCTATCTTCTGCAGTGGTCGGGCATTGAGTCTTACTCAATTTCACACCTTGTAATACAGGCAAGAATCCTTTCTTTGCTTGATCCATTTTGAATTTCTTCAAAATCTTGTCAAGGTATGTGCTTTGTGAAAGTCCAATTAAGTGTCTTGATCTATCTCTATAGATCTTAATGCCTAATATGTAAGCAGCTTCACCGAGGTCTTTCATTGAAAAACTTTTATTCAAGTATCCCTTTATGCTATCCAGAAATTCTATATCATTTCCAATGAGTAATATGTCATCCACATATAATATCAGAAATGCTACAGAGCTCCCACTCACTTTCTTGTAAATACAGGCTTCTCCGAAAGTCTGTATAAAACCAAATGCTTTGATCACACTATCAAAACGTTTATTCCAACTCCGAGAGGCTTGCACCAGTCCATAAATGGATCGCTGGAGCTTGCACACTTTGTTAGCTTCCTTTGGATCGACAAAACCTTCTGGTTGCATCATATACAACTCTTCTTCCAGAAATCCATTCAGGAATGCAGTTTTGACATCCATCTGCCAAATTTCATAATCATAAAATGCGGCAATTGCTAACTGTTGGGTTTCGTAGTAATTTCAAAAAATTTCCTACGCGCACACAGGATCATGTGATGCATAGCAACGAGAGGAGAGTGTTGTCTACGTACCCAACGCAGACCGACTGCGGAAGCAATGACACGACGTAGAGGAAGTAGTCGTACGTCTTCACGATCCAACCGATCAAGCACCGAAACTACGGCACCTCCGAGTTCGAGCACACGTTCAGCTCGATGACGATCCCCGGACTCCGATCCAGCAAAGTGTCGGGGAAGAGTTTCGTCAGCACGACGGCGTGGTGACGATCTTGATGAACTACAGCAGCAGGGCTTCGCCTAAACTCCGCTACAGTATTATCGAGGAATATGGTGGCAGGGGGCACCGCACACGGCTAAGGAATCGATCACGTGGATCAACTTGTGTCAACTTGTGTGTTTAGAGGTGCCCCTGCCTCCGTATATAAAGGAGCCAAGGGGGGAGGAGGCGCCGGCCAGGAGGAGGTGGCGCAGGAGGAGTCCTACTCCTACCGGGAGTAGGACTCCCCCCCAATCCTATTCCAACTAGGATTCCCAAGGGGGGAAGAGGGAGAGGGGTGGCCGGCCACCTCTCCTAGTCCTACTAGGACTAGGGGAAGGGGGGAGGCGCGCAGCCCCCTTGGGCTGCCCCTTTCTCCTTTCCACTAAGGCCCATGATGGCCCATATGGCTCCCGGGGGGTTCCGGTAACCTCCCGGTAACCCGGTAAAATCCCGATTTCACCCGGAACACTTCCGATGTCCAAACATAGACTTCCAATATATGAATCTTTATGTCTTGACCATTTCGAGACTCCTCGTCATGTCCGTGATCACATCCGGGACTCCGAACAACCTTCGGTACATCAAAATGCATAAACTCATAATATAACTGTCATCGTAACCTTAAGCGTGCGGACCCTACGGGTTCGAGAACAATGTAGACATGACCGAGACACGTCTCTGGTCAATAACCAATAGCGGGACCTGGATGCCCATATTGGCTCCTACATATTCTACGAAGATCTTTATCGGTCAGACCGCATAACAACATACGTTGTTCCCTTTGTCATCGGTATGTTACTTGCCCGAGATTCGATCGTCGGTATCCAATACCTAGTTCAATCTCGTTACCGGCAAGTCTCTTTACTCGTTCCGTAATACATCATCTCACAACTAACATATTATTTGTAATGCTTGCAAGGCTTTATGTGATGTGTATTACCGAGAGGGCCCAGAGATACCTCTCCGACAATCGGAGTGACAAATCCTAATCTCGAAATACGCCAACCCAACATCGACCATTGGAGACACCTGTAGTACTCCTTTATAATCACCCAGTTACGTTGTGACGTTTGGTAGTACCCAAAGTGTTCCTCCGGTAAACGGGAGTTGCATAATCTCATAGTCATAGGAACATGTATAAGTCATGAAGAAAGCAATAGCAACATACTAAACGATCGGGTGCTAAGCTAATGGAATGGGTCATGTCAATCAGATCATTCTGCTAATGATGTGACCTCGTTAATCAAATAACAACTCATTGTTCATGGTTAGGAAACATAACCATCTTTGATTAACGAGCTAGTCAAGTAGAGGCATACTAGTGACACTTTGTTTGTCTATGTATTCACACATGTATTATGTTTCCGGTAAATACAATTCTAGCATGAATAATAAACATTTATCATGATTATAAGGAAATAAATAATAACTTTATTATTGCCTCTAGGGCATATTTCCTTCAGTCTCCCACTTGCACTAGAGTCAATAATCTAGATTACACTGTAATGATTCTAACACCCATGAAGCCTTGGTGCTGATCATGTTTTGCTCGTGGAAGAGGCTTAGTCAATGGGTCTGCAACATTCAGATCCGTATGTATCTTGCAAATCTCTATGTCTCCCACCTGGACTAGATCCCGGATGGAGTTGAAGCGTCTCTTGATGTGTTTGGTCCTTTTGTGAAATCTGGATTCCTTTGCCAAGGCAATTGCACCAGTATTGTCACAAAAGATTTTCATTGGACCCGATGCACTAGGTATGACACCTAGATCGGATATGAACTCCTTCATCCAGACTCCTTCATTTGCTGCTTCCGAAGCAGCTATGTATTCCGCTTCACATGTAGATCCCGCTACAACGCTTTGTTTAGAACTGCACCAACTGACAGCTCCACCGTTTAATGTAAACACGTATCCGGTTTGCGATTTAGAATCGTCCGGATCAGTGTCAAAGCTTGCATCAACGTAACCTTTTACGGTGAGCTCTTTGTCACCTCCATATACGAGAAACATATCCTTAGTCCTTTTCAGGTATTTCAGGATGTTCTTGACCGCTGTCCAGTGATCCACTCCTGGATTACTTTGGTACCTCCCTGCTAAACTTATAGCAAGGCACACATCAGGTCTGGTACACAGCATTGCATACATAATAGAGCCTATGGCTGATGCATAGGGAACATCTTTCATATTCTCTCTATCTTCTGCAGTGGTCGGGCATTGAGTCTTACTCAATTTCATACCTTGTAATACAGGCAAGAATCCTTTCTTTGCTTGATCCATTTTGAATTTCTTCAAAATCTTGTCAAGGTATGTGCTTTGTGAAAGTCCAATTAAGCGTCTTGATCTATCTCTATAGATCTTAATGTCTAATATGTAAGCAGCTTCACCGAGGTCTTTCATTGAAAAACTTTTATTCAAGTATCCCTTTATGCTATCCAGAAATTCTATATCATTTCCAATCAGTAATATGTCATCCACATATAATATCAGAAATGCTACAGAGCTCCCACTCACTTTCTTGTAAATACAGGCTTCTCCGAAAGTCTGTATAAAACCAAATGCTTTGATCACACTATCAAAACGTTTATTCCAACTCCGAGAGGCTTGCACCAGTCCATAAATGGATCGCTGGAGCTTGCACACTTTGTTAGCTTCCTTTGGATCGACAAAACCTTCTGGTTGCATCATATACAACTCTTCTTCCAGAAATCCATTCAGGAATGCAGTTTTGACATCCATCTGCCAAATTTCATAATCATAAAATGCGGCAATTGCTAACATGATTCGGACAGACTTAAGCATCGCTACGGGTGAGAAGGTCTCATCATAGTCAATCCCTTGAACTTGCCGAAAACCTTTTGCGACAAGTCGAGCTTTGTAGACAGTAACATTACCATCAGCGTCAGTCTTCTTCTTGAAGATCCATTTATTCTCAATTGCTTGCCGATCATCGGGCAAGTCAACCAAAGTCCACACTTTGTTCTCATACATGGATCCCATCTCAGATTTCATGGCTTCAAGCCACTTTGCGGAATCTGGGCTCACCATCGCTTCTTCATAGTTCGTAGGTTCATCATGATCTAGTAGCATGACCTCCAGAACAGGATTACCGTACCACTCTGGTGCGGATCTTACTCTGGTTGATCTACGAGGTTCAGTAGTATCTTGATCTGAAGTTTCATGATCATTATCATTGGTTTCCTCACTAACTGGTGTAGGTGTCACTGGAACAGTTTTCTGTGATGAACTACTTTCCAGTAAGGGAGCAGGTACAGTTACCTCGTCAAGTTCTACTTTCCTCCCACTCACTTCTTTCGAGAGAAACTCCTTCTCTAGAAATGATCCATTCTTAGCAACGAATGTCTTGCCTTCGGATCTGTGATAGAAGGTGTACCCAACAGTTTCCTTTGGGTATCCTATGAAGACACATTTCTCCGATTTGGGTTCGAGCTTATCAGGTTGAAGCTTTTTCACATAAGCATCGCAGCCCCAAACTTTAAGAAACGACAACTTTGGTTTCTTGCCAAACCACAGTTCATAAGGCGTCGTCTCAACGGATTTTGATGGTGCCCTATTTAACGTGAATGCGGCCGTCTCTAAAGCATATCCCCAAAATGATAGCGGTAAATCAGTAAGAGACTTCATAGATCGCACCATATCTAGTAAAGTACGATTACGACGTTCGGACACACCATTACGCTGTGGTGTTCCGGGTGGCGTGAGTTGCGAAACTATTCCACAGTTTTTCAAATGTACACCAAACTCGTAACTCAAATATTCTCCTCCACGATCAGATCGTAGAAACTTTATTTTCTTGTTACGATGATTTTCAACTTCACTCTGAAATTCTTTGAACTTTTCAAATGTTTCAGACTTATGTTTCATTAAGTAGATATACCCATATCTGCTTAAATCATCTGTGAAGGTGAGAAAATAACGATATCCGCCACGAGCCTCAATATTCATCGGGCCACATACATCTGTATGTATGATTTCCAACAAATCTGTTGCTCTCTCCATAGTACCAGAGAACGGTGTTTTAGTCATCTTGCCCATGAGGCACGGTTCGCAAGTACCAAGTGATTCATAATCAAGTGGTTCCAAAAATCCATCAGCATGGAGTTTCTTCATGCGCTTTATACCGATATGACCTAAACGACAGTGCCACAAATAAGTTGCACTTTCGTTATCAACTCTGCATCTTTTGGCTTCAACATTATGAATATGTGTATTACTACTATCGAGATTTAATAAGAATAGACCACTCTTCAAGGGTGCATGACCATAAAAGATATTACTCATATAAATAGAACAACCATTATTCTCTGATTTAAATGAATAACCGTCTCGCATTAAACAAGATCCAGATATAATGTTCATGCTCAACGCTGGCACCAAATAACAATTACTTAGGTCTAATATTAATCCCGAAGGTAGATGTAGAGGTAGCGTGCCGACTGCGATCACATCGACTTTGGAACCGTTTCCCACGCGCATCGTCACCTCGTCCTTTGCCAGTGCCCGCTTATTCTGTAGTCCCTGTTTCGAGTTGCAAATATTAGCAACAGAACCAGTATCAAATACCCAGGTGCTACTGCGAGCTCTAGTAAGGTACACATCAATAACATGTATATCACATATACCTTTGTTCACCTTGCCATCCTTCTTATCCGCCAAATACTTGGGGCAGTTCCGCTTCCAGTGACCAGTCTGCTTGCAGTAGAAGCACTCAGTTTCAGGCTTAGGTCCAGAGTTGGGTTTCTTCTCTTGAGCAGCAACTTGCTTGCCGTTCTTTTTGAAGTTCCCCTTTTTCTTCCCTTTGCCCTTTTTCTTGAAACTAGTGGTCTTGTTAACCATCAACACTTGATGCTCCTTCTTGATTTCTACCTCCGCAGCTTTCAGCATTGCGAAGAGCTCGGGAATAGTCTTGTTCATCCCTTGCATATTATAGTTCATTACGAAGCTCTTGTAGCTTGGTGGCAGTGATTGGAGAATTCTGTCGATGACGCAATCATCCGGAAGATTAACTCCCAATTGAATCAAGTGATTATTATACCCAGACATTTTGAGTATATGCTCACTGACAGAACTGTTCTCCTCCATCTTGCAGCTATAGAACTTATTGGAGACTTCATATCTCTCAATTCAGGCATTTGCTTGAAATATTAACTTCAACTCCTGGAACATCTCATATGCTCCATGACGTTCAAAACGTCGTTGAAGTCCCGATTCTAAGCCGTAAAGCATGGCACACTGAACTATCGAGTAGTCATCAGCTTTGCTCTGCCAGACGTTCATAACATCTGGCGTTGCTCTAGCAGCAGGCCTGGCACCCAGCGGTGCTTCCAGGATGTAATTCTTCTGTGCAGCAATGAGGATAATCCTCAAGTTACGGACCCAGTCCGTGTAATTGCTACCATCATCTTTCAACTTTGCTTTCTCAAGGAACGCATTAAAATTCAACGGAACAACAGCACGAGCCATCTATCTACAATCAATATAAACAAGCAAGATACTATCAGGTACTAAGTTCATGATAATATTTAAGTTCAATTAATCATATTATTTAAGAACTCCCACTTAGATAGACATCCCTCTAATCCTCTAAGTGATTACGTGATCCAAATCAACTAAACCATAACCGATCATCACGTGAGATGGAGTAGTTTTCAATGGTGAACATCGTTATGTTGATCATATCTACTATATGATTCACGCTCGACCTTTCGGTCTCCGTGTTCCGAGGCCATATCTGCATATGCTAGGCTCGTCAAGTTTAACCTGAGTATTCTGCGTGTGCAAAAACTGGCTTGCACCCGTTGTAGATGGACGTAGAGCTTATCACACCCGATCATCACGTGGTGTCTGGGCACGACGAACTTTGGCAACGGTGCATACTCAGGGAGAACACTTCTTGATAATTTAATGAGAGATCATCTTATAATGCTACCGTCAATCAAAGCAAGATAAGATGCATAAAAAGATAAACATCACATGCAATCAATATAAGTGATATGATATGGTCATCATCATCTTGTGCTTGTGATCTCCATCTCCGAAGCACCGTCATGATCACCATCGTCACCGGCGCGACACCTTGATCTCCATCGTAGCATCGTTGTCATCTTGCCAATCTTATGCTTCCACGACTATCACTACCGTTTAGTAATAAAGTTAAGCATTACATCGCGATTGCATTGCATACAATAAAGCGACAACCATATGGCTCCTGCCAGTTGCCGATAACTTGGTTACAAAACATGATCATCTCATACAATAAAATTCAGCATCATGCCTTGACCATATCACATCACAACATGCCCTGCAAAAACAAGTTAGACGTCCTCTACTTTGTTGTTGCATGTTTTACGTGGCTGCTACGGGCTTAAGTAAGAACCAATCTCACCTACGCATCAAAACCACAACGATAGTTTGTCAAATAGACTCCGTTTTAACCTTCGCAAGGACCGGGCGTAGCCATACTTGGTTCAACTAAAGTTGGAGAGACAGTCGCCCGCAAGCCATCTCTGTGCAAAGCACGTCGAGGGAACCGGTCTCGCGTAAGCGTACGCGTAAGGTTGGTCCGGGTCGTCTCGTCCAACAATACCGCCGAACCAAAGTATGACATGCTGGTAGGCAGTATGACTTGTATCGTCCACAACTCACTTGTGTTCTACTCGTGCATATAACATCAACATAAATAACCTAGGCTCGGATGCCACTGTAGGGTTTCGTAGTAATTTCAAAAAATTTCCTACGTACACACAGGATCATGTGATGCATAGCAACGAGAGGAGAGTGTTGTCTACGTACCCAACGCAGACCGACTGCGGAAGCGATGACACGATGTAGAGGAAGTAGTCGTACGTCTTCACGATCCAACCGATCAAGCACCGAAACTACGGCACCTCCGAGTTCGAGCACACGTTCAGCTCGATGACGATCCCCGGACTCCGATCCAGCAAAGTGTCCGGGAAGAGTTTCGTCAGCACGACGGCGTGGTGACGATCTTGATGAACTACAGCAGCAGGGCTTCGCCTAAACTCCGCTACAGTATTATCGAGGAATATGGTGGCAGGGGGCACCGCACACGGCTAAGGAATAGATCGCGTGGATCAACTTGTGTCAACTTGTGTGTTTAGAGGTGCCCCTGCCTCCGTATATAAAGGAGGAGAGGAGGGGAGGCTGGCCGGCCAAGGGGGGAGGCGCAGGAGAGTCCTACTCCCTCTGGGAGTAGGATTCCCCCTCCAATCCTAGTCCAACTAGGATTCCTCGGAGGGGAAAAGAGGAGGAGGGGGCCGGCCACCTCTCCTAGTCCTAATAGGACTAGGGGAAGGGGGGGCGCGCAGCCCATCTAGGGCAGCCCCTTCTATTTTCCACTAAGGCCCACTATGGCCCAAATAGCTCCCGGGGGGTTCCGGTAACCCTCCCGGTATTCCGGTAAAATCCCGATTTCACCCGGAACACTTCCGATATCCAAATATAGGCTTCCAATATATCAATCTTTACGTCTCGACCATTTCGAGACTCCTCGTCATGTCCGTGATCACATCCGGGACTCCGAACAACCTTCGGTATATCAAAATGTATAAACTCATAATTAACTGTCATCGTAACCTTAAGCGTGCGGACCCTACGGGTTCGAGAACAATGTAGACATGACCGAGACACGTCTCTGGTCAATAACCAATAGCGGGACCTGGATGCCCATATTGGCTCCTACATATTCTACGAAGATCTTTATCGGTCAGACCGCATAACAACATACGTTGTTCCCTTTGTCATCGGTATGTTACTTGCCCGAGATTCGATCGTCGATATCCAATACCTAGTTCAATCTCGTTACCGGCAAGTCTCTTTACTCGTTCCGTAATACATCATCTCACAACTAACATATTAGTTGTAATGCTTGCAAGGCTTATGTGATGTGTATTACCGAGAGGGCCCAGAGATACCTCTCCGACAATCAGAGTGACAAATCCTAATCTCGAAATACGCCAACCCAACATCGACCATTGGAGACACCTGTAGTACTCCTTTATAATCACCCAGTTACGTTGTGACGTTTGGTAGTACCCAAAGTGTTCCTCCGGTAAACGGGAGTTGCATAATCTCATAGTCATAGGAACATGTATAAGTCATGAAGAAAGCAATAGCAACATACTAAACGATCGGGTGCTAAGCTAATGGAATGGGTCATGTCAATCAGATCATTCTGCTAATGATGTGACCTCGTTAATCAAATAACAACTCATTGTTCATGGTTAGGAAACATAACCATCTTTGATTAACGAGCTAGTCAAGTAGAGGCATACTAGTGACACTTTGTTTGTCTATGTATTCACACATGTATTATGTTTCCGGTAAATACAATTCTAGCATGAATAATAAACATTTATCATGATTATAAGGAAATAAATAATAACTTTATTATTGCCTCTAGGGCATATTTCCTTCCCTACGTTCCCCAACAGTGGTATCAGAGCCTAGGTTTTATGTGTTGATGTTATATGCACGAGTAGAACACAAGTGAGTTGTGGGCGATATAAGTCATACTGCTTACCAGTATGTCATACTTTGGTTCGGCGGTATTGTTGGACGAAGCGGCCCGGACCGACATTACGCGTACGCTTACGCGAGACCGGTTCTCCCGACGTGCTTTGCACAAAGGTGGCTAGCGGGTGACAGATTCTCCAACTTTAGTTGAACCGAGTGTGGCTACGCCCAGTCCTCGCGAAGGTTAAAACAACACCAACTTGACAAACTATCGTTGTGGTTTTGATGCGTAGGTAAGATTGGTTCTTGCTTAAAGCCCGTAGCAGCCACGTAAAACTTGCAACAACAAAGTAGAGGACGTCTAACTTGTTATTGCAGGGCATGCTGTGATGTGATATGGTCAAGACATGATGCTAAATTTTATTGTATGAGATGATCATGTTTTGTAACCAAGTTATCGGCAACTGGCAGGAGCCATATGGTTGTCGCTTTATTGTATGCAATGCAATTGCGCTGTAATGCTTTACTTTATCACTAAGCGGTAGCGATAGTCGTGAAAGCATAAGATTGGCGAGACGACAACGATGCTACGATGGTGTTCAAGGTGTCGCGCCGGTGATGATGGTGATCACGACGGTGCTTCGAAGATGGAGATCACAAGCACAAGATGATGATGGCCATATCATATCACTTATATTGATTGCATGTGATGTTTATCTTTTATGCATCTTATCTTGCTTTGATTGACGGTAGCATTTTAAGATGATCTCTCACTAATTATCAAGAAGTGTTCTCCCTGAGTATGCACCGTTGCGAAAGTTCTTCATGCTGAGACACCATGTGATGATCGGGTGTGATAGGCTCTACGTTCAAATACAACGGGTGCAAAACAGTTGCACACGCAGAATACTCAGGTTATACTTGACGAGCCAAGCATATACAGATATGGCCTCGGAACACGGAGGCCGAAAGGTCGAGCGTGAATCATATAGTAGATATGATCAACATAGTGATGTTCACCAATGAAACTACTCCATCTCACGTGATGATCGGACATGGTTTAGTTGATTTGGATCACGTGATCACTTAGAGGATTAGAGGGATGTCTATCTATGTGGGAGTTCTTAAGTAATATGATTAAATTGAACTTAAATTTATCATGAACTTAGTCCTGGTAGTATTTTGCAAATTATGTTATAGATCAATAGCTCGCGTTGTTGCTTCCCTGTGTTTATTTTGATATGTTCCTAGAGAAAATTGTGTTGAAAGATGTTAGTAGCAATGATGCGGATTGGATCCGTGATCTGAGGTTTATCCTCATTGCTGCACAGAAGAATTATGTCCTTGATGCACCGCTAGGTGACAGACCTATTGCAGGAGCAGATGCAGACGTTATGAACGTTTGGCTAGCTCAATATAATGACTACTTGATAGTTTAGTGCATCATGCTTAATGGCTTAGAATCGGGACTTCAAAGACGTTTTGAACGTCATGGACCATATGAGATGTTCTAGGAGTTGAAGTTAATATTTCAAGCAAATACCCGAGTTGAGAGATATGAAGTCTCCAACAAGTTCTATAGCTAAAAGATGAAGGAGAATCGCTCAACTAGTGAGCATGTGCTCAGATTGTCTGGGTACTACAATCGCTTGAATCAAGTGGGAGTTAATCTTCCAGATAAGATAGTGATTGACAGAATTCTCTAGGCACCATCACCAAGTTAGTAGAACTTCGTGGTGAACTATAATATGCAAGGGATAACGGAAACAACTCCCAAGCTCTTCGTGATGCTGAAATCAACGAAGGTAGAAATCAAGAAAAACATCAAGTGTTGATGGTTGACAAGACCATTAGTTTCAAGAAAAGGGCAAAGGGAAGAAGGGGAACTTCAAGAAGAACGGCAAGCAAATTGCTGCTCAAGTGAAGAAGCCCAAGTCTGATCCTAAGCCTGAGACTAAGTGCTTTTACTGCAAAGGGACTGGTCACTGGAAGCAGAACTACCCCAAGTGATTGGCGGATAAAAAGGATGGCAAAGTGAACATAAGTATATTTGATATACATGTTATTGATGTGTACTTTACTAGTGTTTATAGCAACCCCTCAGTATTTGATACTAGTTCAGTTGCTAAGATTAGTAAGTCGAAACGGGAGTTGCAGAATAAACAGAGACTAGTTAAGGGTGAAGTAATGATGTGTGTTGGAAGTGGTTCCAAAATTGATATGATCATCATCGCACACTCCCTATACTTTCGGGATTAATGTTGAACATAAATAAGTGTTATTTGGTGTTTACGTTGAGCATGAATATGATTTGATCATGTTTATTGTAATACGTTATTCATTTAAGTAAGAGAATAAATTGTTGTTCTGTTTACATGAATAAAACCTTATATGGTTACACACCCAATGAAAATAGTTCGTTGGATCTCGATCGTAGTGATACACATAAACATAATATTGAAACCAAAAGATGCAAAGTTAGTAATGATAGTGCAAACTTATTTGTGGCACTGCCGTTTAGGTCATATTGGTGTAAAGCGCATGAAGTAACTCCATGCTGATGGGCTTTTGGAATCACTTGATTATGAATCAGTTGATGCTTGCGAACCATGCCTCATGGGCAAGATGACTAAGACTCCATTCTTCGGAACAATGGAGCGAGCAACAGATTTGTTGGAAATCATACATACTGATGTATGTGGTCCGATGAATATTGAGGCTCGCGTCAGGTATCATTATTTTCTGTTCTTCACAGATAATTTGAGCAGATGTGAGTATATCTACTTGATGAAACATAAGTCTGAAATATTTGAAAAGTTCAAAGAATTTCAGAGTGAAGTGGAAAATCATCATAACAAGAAAATAAAGTTTCTACGATCTGATCGTGGAGAAGAGTATTTGAATTACGAGTTTGGTCTTCAGTTAAAACAATGTGAAATAGTTTCACTATTCACGCCACCTGGAACACCACAGTGTAATGGTGTGTTCGAACATCGTAATCGTACTTTATTTGATATGGTGTGATCTATGATGTCTCTTACAGATTTGCCGCTATTGTTTTGGGGTTATGCATTAGAGACAACTACATTCACGTTAAATAGGGCACCATCTAAATCCGTTTGAGATGACACCGTATGAACTATGGTTTAGCAAGAAACCTAAGCTGTCGTTTCTTAAAGTTTGAGGTTGCAATGCTTATGTGAAAAAGTTTCAACTTGATAAGCTCAAACCTAAATCGGAGAAGTGCGTCTTCATAGGATATCCAAAGAAAACTATTGGATACACCTTCTATCACAGATCCGAAGGCAAGACTTTTGTTGCTAAATTTGGAAACTTTCTAGAGAAGGAGTTTCTCTCGAAAGAAGTAAGTAGGAGGAAAGTAGAAAACTTGATAAGGTAATTGTACCTTCTTCCTTATTGGAAAGTAGTTCATCACAGAAATCTATTCTTGTGACTACTACACCAATTAGTGAGGAAGCTAATGATGATGATCATGTAACCTCAGATCAAGTTACTATCGAATCTCGTAGGTAAACCAGAATGAGATCCGCACCAGAGTGGTATGGTAATCCTGTTCTGGAAGTCATGTTACTAGACCATGACGAACTTGCGAACTATGAGGAAGTGATGATGAGCCCAGATTCCGCGAAATGGTTTGAGGCCATGAAATCTGAGATATGATCCATGTATGAGAACAAAGTATGGACTTTGATGGATTTGCCCGATGATCGGCAAGCCATAGAAAATAAATGAATCTTCAAGAGGAAGACGGACGCTGATAGTAGTGTTACTATCTACAAAGCTAGACTTGTCGAAAAGGTTTTTGATAAAGTTCAAGGTGTTGACTACGATGAAATTTTCTCACTCGTAGCGATGCTTAAGTCTGTCCAAATCATGTTAGCAATTGCCGCATTTTTATGAAATCTGGCAAATGGATAAACAAAATTACATTACTTAATGGATTTAAAGAAGAGTTATATATGATGCAACCAGAAGGTTTTGTCAATCCTAAAGGTGCTAACAAAATATGCAAGCTCCAGCGATCCATCTATGGACTGGTGCAAGCATCTCGGAGTTGGAATATACGCTTTGATAAGTTGATCAAAGCATATAGTTTTATACAGACTTGCGGTGAAGCCTGCATTTACAAAAAAGTGAGTGGAAGCACTACAACATTTCTGATAAGTATATGTGTATGACATATTGTTGATCGGAAATAATGTAGAATTATTCTGCAAAGCATAAAGGAGTTTTTTGAAAGAAGTTTTTCAAAGAAAGACCTCGGTGAAGCTGCTTACATATTGAGCATCAAGATCTATAGAGATAGATCAAGACGCTTGATAAGTTTTTTCAATGAGTACATACCTTGACAAGATTTTGAAGTAGTTCAAAATGGAACAGTCAAAGAAAGAGTTCTTGCCTGTGTAACTAGGTGTGAAATTGAGTAAGACTCAAAACCCGACCACGGCAGAAAATAGAATGAGAATGAAAGTCATTCCCTATGCCTTGGCCATAGGTTCTATAAAGTATGCCATGCTGTGTACTAGACCTATTATATACCCTACACTAATTTTGTCAAGGGAGTACAATAGTGATCTAGAAGTAGATCACTGGACAGCGATCAAAATTATCCTTAGTGGAATAAGGATATATTTCTCAATTATGGAGGTGACAAAACGGTTCGTCGTAAAAAGTTACGTCGATGCAAGTTTTGACACAGATCTGGATGACTCTTAGTCTCGATCTAGATACATATTGAAAGTGTGAGCAAATAGCTAGAGTAGCTCCGTGCAGAGCATTATAGACATAGAATTCGCAAAATACTTACGGATCTGTATGTGACAGACCCATTGACTAAAATTATCTCACAAGCAAAACATGATCACACCTTAGTACTCTTTGGGTGTTAATCACATAAACGATGTGAACTAGATTACTGACTCTAGTAAACCCTTTTGGTATAGGTCACATGACAATGTGAACTATGGGTGTTAATCACATGGTGATGTGAACTATTAGTGTTGAATCACATGGCGATATGAACTAGATTATTGACTCTAGTGCAAGTGGGAGACTGAAGGAAATATGCCCTAGAGGCAATAATAAAGTTATTATTTATTTCCTTATATCATGATAAATGTTTATTATTCATGCTAGAATTGTATTAACCGGAAACATAATACATGTGTGAATACATAGACAAACAGAGTGTCACTAGTATGCCTCTACTTGACTAGCTCGTTAATCGAAGATGGTTATGTTTCCTAACCATGAACAAAAGAGTTGTTATTTGATTAACGGGATCACATCATTAGAAGAATGATGTGATTGACATGACCCATTCCATTAGCTTAGCACCCGATCGTTTAGTATGTTGGTATTGCTTTCTTCATGACTTATACATGTTCCTATGACTATGAGATTATGCAACTCCCGTTTGCCGGAGGAACACTTTGTGTGCTACCAAACGTCACAACGTAACTGGGTGATTATAAAGGAGCTCTACAGGTGTCTCCAAAGGTAAATGTTGGGTTGGCGTATTTCGAGATTAGGATTTGTCACTCCGATTGTCGGAAAGGTATCTCTGGGCCCTCTCGGTAATGCACATCACATAAGCCTTGCAAGCATTGCAATTAATGAGTTAGTTGCGAGATGATGTATTACGGAACGAGTAAAGAGACTTGCCGGTAACGAGAGTGAACTAGGTAGTGAGATACCGACGATCGAATCTCGGGCAAGTAACATACCGATGACAAAGGGAACAAAGTATGTTGTTATGCGGTCTGACCGATAAAGATCTTCATAGAATATGTGGGAGCCAATATGAGCATCCAGGTTCCGCTATTGGTTATTGACCGGAGACGTGTCTCGGTCATGTCTACATTGTTCTCGAACCCATAGGGTCCGCACGCTTAAGGTTTTGATGACAGTTATATTATGAGTTTATGCATTTTGATGTACCGAAGTTTGTTCGGAGTCCCAGATGTGATCACGGACATGACGAGGAGTCTCGAAATGGTCGAGACATAAAGATTGATATATTCCTATATTTGGATATCGAAAGTGTTCCGGGTGAAATCGGGATTTTACCGGAGTACCAGAAGGTTACCGGAACCCCCCGGGAGGTATATGGGCCTTAATGGGCTTTAGTGGAAGAGAGGAGAAGTGGCTAGGGCTGGGCCGCGCGCCCCTCCCCCCTAGTCCGAATAGGACAAGGAGAGGGGGCGGTGCCCCTCCTTCCTTCTCTCTCTCCTCTTTCCCCCTCCCGAATCCTATTCCAACTAGGAAAGGGGGGAATCCTACTCCCGATGGGAGTAGGACTCCTCCTGGCGCGCCCTCCTTCTGGCCGGCCGCACCTTTCCCTGCTCCTTTATATACAGGGGCAGGGGGCACCCCTAGACACACAAGTTGATCCACGTGATCATATTTTTAGCCGTGTGCGGTGCCCCCTTCCACCGTAATCCTCGATAATATTGTAGCGGTGCTTAGGCGAAGCCCTGCGACGATAGTACATCAAGATCGTCACCACGCCGTCGTGCTGATGGAACTCTTCCCCGACACTTTGCTGAATCGGAGTCTGGGGATCGTCATCGAGCTGAACGTGTGCTAGAACTCGGAGGTGCCGTAGTTTCGGTGCTTGATCGGTCGGGCCGTGAAGACGTACGACTACATCAACCGCGTTGTGCTAACGCTTCCGCTGTCGGTCTACGAGGGTACGTAGATCACACTCTTCCCTCTCGTTGCTATGCGTCACCATGATCTTGCATGTGCGTAGGAAATTTTTTGAAATTAGTACATTCCCCAATAATGATTTGGTCAAGTTTTATAACTTTAGGACTAAATCATCACGTTGGGTGCAAGTTAGAGTACCTGGAGTGCTATTACCTCAAGATTTATTGTGTGTGTGGGCCTCATCGACCTTTAGAGATTTCCTTTGACCAAACGGTTCTGCACCGACCATGAGGTGTGTACGGTTGCAGTGGGGCCCTCCTATTCGATTCCGAGCGTGATTTTCACGTTTCTTCCTGGCCATTGTTTGATTTCTTTGTTCTTTTTCTTTTGAGGGGAGCCATTGTTTTTTTTTTCTGGTGAAACGAGTATATATTAGTTAAGTAATATCGTTACACTCGTTTTCAGAAATCATACTTAAATCATCTGGCCCTGAATGAAACCAGATAGCAGTGCGTTGAGCGCCTCGTCCCATCTGCGCCATGCAATGTGCAGCAGCATTGCATGACCTTCCAGCATGCAGGAATTTGTGTGGCCGGATGCCAAGTAGAAGGCTTTTCAACTCGTGTATTAGACCAGCAACGGGTGATCTATTTGTGCCAGTATCATTCAGCTGCTCAACCCCTTCCTTGCAGTCCATCTCAATGATGAGATTCTTGTCTGTGTGTGCAATCGCCAGGCTCGTTTCCTCAAGGCAAGCAGTCAGCTCCGCTTCTATCGGTGAGGAGCACGAACGCAGGTAACGGCAGGATGAGAAGATGATTGCTCCTGTGTCATCTCTCATCTCTCAGCACCATTCCGGCCCCTCCCGTGGACTCGCCATGGATGAAGGAACCATCCACATTTAGCTTTGCCCAGCCAGCCGGGGCTTCAGGGGAGCCATTGTTTGATTTCGCTACTAATAAATTGGTGATCATGTCTGATTGTGCAGGAGTTATTCATACTCTTGAGAACGGAGGGTTCAGTTGCCACTCCAATCTTTGAGGACATTCGCATCCAGGCTTAGCTCTTTTCACGGAGTTTTGTTTAAATATTGTCCAAGGGAAGCAAACCGGGCGGCGCATACACTTGCCCATGAATGTAATTTAGATATTTGTGTGTTGGGCAGATGATCCCTCTAGTTTTATTTTGTCGTTGTTGATTGACGATCTAAGTCCGGTTTGAATTAATAAAGTAAGTCATCATGGCATTTTCTCAAAAAGGAAAAATTAGTTGTAAATGCTGGTTTGGCATGGTTTACTATAAGGAATCCTAAAAACAGATCTACTCAAAACTATATTGAAGGTAACTTTGAAAAAGGTCGCCCGCTGTTTAGCTCTAGGATGGTTGCAAAAAATAAGAGACACCCATCGAAGGTCATCGAAGGTAATTCGATGGTAAAAGAAATCGAGTTACCAAAAGAAAGTAATGGAAAGTACACCAGTAACAAGAATGTGGAGCCAAATACGACTTTTTAAACTAAACATTTTTAGATGTTTTTTTAAGTTTTGTTAGGACTTGTGTCATGCTCAAAAAGGTGAGAAGGCGGCAGCTCCCTGGAGAAGGAATAAGGTTCTCCCGGCCTAGCCCCATCACAATGATGCGTCTAGCATCGTCCAAGTGCATGTGGAGATGTGTCTCCGGTAAATCTCGCGAGATTCGTACGGTGGTTGTCTTTGGTGGATCTGCTCGAATCCATCCTTCGTTCAATTTCAGAAGGATCTGAGCTAATCCAGAAAAATATGGCCACCAAAGAAGGTACGAACTACCGCTCCTCTATCGCCAAAAGGCAGAGCGAAGCGGTTCCTGGGAGAGACAAGTAAACCAAGCTCTAGGCTGATTTATGATTGCTCTACACCGATTGTTCAATTTCACATCAATCCTACCATTCGTCGTCTTACCTCCTGTTGCAAAAAGAATGTGCAAAAGATACAAATTGTTATAAATATTCATCAGAAGTATAAAAACACCTCAAATATAATAAAAACTACTTTGGAGCAATGATGTTAGAATTTTTCATCACGTTGCGAGATTTGGTGTCACTTACTTATTGCAGATCTATACAAGAGTTGAACGACGACGACTGCGGCTCTAAACGATGGTTCTTGGGGCACATGCACAAAGACTTCCCGGCTGTCATCGACAAGGTCAAGCCGCCTTCGGTAGGGAAGCGGCAACAATGACGCATCGGCAGGTAGTGGTTGTTCGGGGGTATTGAAATCTCGATGCAACTTTTATTATGTTTGAGATTCTTCATGCAAAAAATGAAATATAAAACAACAATTGCCGCTAGAATGAGCTGAAGTAAATATAGGAAAATAGGAAAATGCACATCACCGAAAGCCATGGTGTAAATATAGAAAAATGCACACCGTCGAAAGGCCTGAAGTTAATCCAGAAAAATATAGCCACCAATGCCAAGTTTAGAACTTGAACCATGACGGGTTGGTTCCACTATAAAATCGTTACCATCTAGCTACGTTCAGTTCGCTGGTAACTTGGGAGTTGAGATATTAAGAAACGGGAAGATATTCCCTCGAAGAAAACTGTAAGATGTATTGGAATATATTTTTTGAGAAACATATAGATTGAGCTAGGAGCCACCGCAACAATTTCTTCTCCCCAATAACGGGGAGCTCCTATTCCGCGCAGTGCGCGCTGAGGAGACGCTCGATGTGCACCCCCTTCCACCCAGGTGCCCTTTTGGGACAACACCTGTTTTTTTAATTCGTTCCTTTAAAAATAATTCGGGTTAAAAAGTTCCAAATAAAAAAAAGAATTCTAAAAAAATTGTTTGAGAAATCAATAAATGCTCACAAACTCAAAAAACATTGGGAAATCACAAATAGTTCATGAATCCAAAAAATATTTGTATTCTTTCGGCATGTTCAAAACAAGTTCTTGATTTTAAAAAATGTTCGAAAGGTAAGAAAATGCTCATCATTTTGAAAAAAAAATGTCCACATGTTCATGAATTTGAACGAAATATTTGTGAATTCAAAAAATGTACATGATTTTTTTCGATGTTCACAAAATTGAATAAATGGTTGTGAATTTCAATTTTTTCCCAAATTTCAATGAAGTCCATCGATTTAAAAACTCTTCGCAGATTCAAAAAATGCTTATGAATTTTAGAAAATTGTTCTAAATCTTTTAAAATGTGCGTCAATTCAAAAAATGTTCATGAGTTTCAGAACAAACCACAATATTAAATCTATTTGTGGATTTGGTAAATGTTCATGAATTAAAAAAAATATTGACGAATTCAAAGAATGTTCGCAAAATGAAAAGAAGCAGTGTTTGCAAAATGAAAAGAAGCAGTGTTCGCAAAAATATTGACAAATTCGAAAAATTGTGCTTCCATAAGAAGCGGTGTTGTGCTTCTCAGAAAGAGAAAAATAGTGAAGACTCGCAACCGTGCTTCCAACTTAGATTTTTCTTCCATTTGTTTTTCTATCAGTTTGTTTTTATTATTTGCCTCGGTTTTTCATAAAAATAGTTCATCGTAACCTACTAACATGATACTAGTTTCAAAGATATCGACGCGAGAAATCTAGTGGTGAGAACGGATCGAGATTTTGACGCATGGTTTAAGAGGTAAAATGTTTTGAATAAACAAATATAAAAAGACTTTTAGGTTGTGACAAGTGACGCATATGCAGTGACTTCGTAAGAGGCAACTCTTAACTTGTGATCTCGTAAATAGGATCTTCCCCAATAGTGTGTGGACCACTTCCTTGGGAGCTCCTATGTGGCGCTTTCAATGCCACTTGGCAAACCTGCGCCCGAACGCCCCTTCTCATGGGCCAGCCCATGTAGAGCGAGGTTGACCATTAAAAATAATACGATCTAGTTCTTTTACTGCTTGTAATTTCATCCATGAATTTATAAGTTTGAATTTCGAGGCTCACAATCTCACGAAGCACGCTCTTTCACCCGGGTTTGGTCGCCATGTCTGGTCAGGCCAACCCGGGGATTTGAATTTTATTCCTGTAAATGTTCAGATGTTTTGAATAAAGCTTAGTGAGAATGTCTTAAAAAAACAAAAAAACGAAAAACTGGAAAAAAAGGAAAAAATTGTGAATTCTAAAATGTTCATGGATTTTGGAAATAAGTTCAAGAATTTGAAAAAGGTTCAACAATTCTGAAAAAAAGTTCATAGAATTTGAAAAAATATCACTGAAATTTGAAAAAAAACATTGATTTTGTAAAAAGTTCAACGCTTTTGAAAAATAGTTCATCAATTTTGAAAAAAGTTCAACGCTTTTGCAAAAAATCACCAAAATTGAAAAAAAAACATCCAATTTGGAAAAGGTTCATTGATTTTAAAAAAATTCATCAAAATTCAAAAAAAGTCATGGATTTGAAAAAAAAAGTTCATCGAATTTCAGAAGAAGATCATCAATTTGAAAAAAAAAAGTTCACGTATTTGCAAAATGTTTCATCAGGACAGGAAAAGAAGAAAAAAGGAAAAAAAAGAAAAAGAAAGAAAGAATATAATACAATTTTTTTGAGAAGAGAATATAATACAAATAGGTTAAAAGTTAGCACATCCGTGCTAGTTGATGCCATGGTTACAGCAGCCAACCTTCAACGAGGAGGTCGCAGATTTGAATCATTCATGGCGGATTTTTTTCTCTTCTCTTTTTAACAAAAAAAAGGAGGAACGGAGATGGGCCGAGTCCAACTAGCACACTTGTATGCGCCCGTTTGCAGAAACAATAAAAACGGGCGCCTACAATGCTAAATAGGAACCGCGCACTTCCTTGTCCAACTCAATCTGTACTAAATTTTCTTAAAAATGTATATCCAAGAATAAGTACTATAACTTCCCACCAATTTTGAACAATAACTACACACATAGTTGAAGTTGACACACGATTTTTTATTTTTATTTTTTCAGTTATAATACAAATAAAAATGTGTTATTTTAATAATCATAATTGAGTTTTAATCATATACTTGATCATTATTGTATCTATATGTTTATAAAGTATAGATCACTCCATAGCATATGAACGGGTGGGTAACACGCATCATCATGATCTAGTATAGTGTTGAACTAGTAAGAAATCTTGGCAAAACTCATGAATAAGATAGATAAATTTTGGTTTTGATTAATTTTGTGGTTTTGACAATCTTTTTATCCATTCTTTGATTCACTCCTAATAATTTTTTTAAATGCCTATTTGGTTGTATATTACAAAGAAAAATCATAAAATAGATGTTCTCACTAATAGCTACTAAAGAATATGTATACTGAATTTTTTGCGAAAAGGACTCAGGTATATTAAAAGTTCATCAAAAGTACAAAGCACCCACATAATAAAAATTACATCCTGATCCCTGAACCACCGAATGACCATTGCCAGAGAACAAGTCGTCGTTCCTATATTGGAGCCAGTTTGGCCTTGTTGATGACAGGTGGAAAGTCTTCGTGCACATGCCCCTAAGAACCAGTGCTCCGGAGCCGCAGTTGTCATTTGTTGAACCCTTGAATCGACCAGAAGAACATAACAGCAAATCTCGTCGGAAAGAGTCAATTGATTTGTGGCGACTGCACCCGGAACATTGTGCTCTGTGAGTGCTTGTAGTGGTTGGTGTTTGTGAGCTCCTCGCTTGTAATCTTTTGCTTGTTTCCTGTGTAATCAACACCATTGTGTCCTACGTAGTTGACGACTTCATTAAGTTGAAGTTGGCTTATTTTCCTTTTTACAAAAAGTAATAAACTTTCTTTTTTACAAAAAGTAAGAAACTAGTTTTCGATTAAGTGTAATAAACTTTTAGTAAACATACACATGCACCTGGAAGTATTCCGCAACACAAGGCGGACTGTTAAACTAGCAACTAGCATGCATGTGTAGGGTAGGGAGAATGAGTCGACTGGCCACAAATCAACTGACTCTTTCCCAACTAAAATTAGACACATGCATGACAACATAGCTAGTTTTATAAGTACCTATCACTCCTCTACAATTCTAGGGGCAATTAGAAATGAAATCAATCGCCTATCGATTGGCCACCTCACCACCATACCTTTCATGCTTCTATCTAGGCCTCACCATGGCTATAGTTTCCCAATCAGGTCCCAGTGTGCATGACGCCCGGCATTGACACGGGGTCTTGGCGTCATTAACGCTGGGCCCTGGTTCTGAAAACTGGAGTACATGCATATGAAGTTATGAACGCAATCGAGACGGATCTTAAGTTCAGTCGCCAATCGAAATGCCAGGACGCCAACCAAGGATACCCGGCGCACCATAACTAATTAAGATCATGCAGGTCAGGACATAATGGACAAAGTCCCCTCCATGCAAGCCGACACGGTGACATGAGCTAGTGAAGCAAACTGCAAGGATCCATGCAGTGATCAAAATGCCCACGATGAAGGTATGTTCACCTACTTATCGAGAGGGGGCAAAAGGAAATGCAGGTACGACTTCTTTCCAGTGACATATAGAGAACAGGGCACTTGGATTTTTTTACGACATCTTTAGTGTGATGCTTAACCTTCTGATTAGGAAAACTCTCTCCTGATCAGAAGGCGCAGTGACAAGCATAACACATTGAAGACATTGTCAAAAAAGAAAATACACAATGTAGCGCGTTGCTTGTGTAATTTCGCATCAGAGTAGTCCTTCCCACATTTCCTTTAGGATTCTTCGGCAAAAGAACGAATACATGAGTCCTAGGCGGCTTTCTTACTACGGGGAGCCTTGCAATTTAATTTGCTATTTTGATGATGTCACTGCCTCATCGGTTCAATCGATGAATCGCTTGGTGTGGTTTTGGTCCTTTGTGGCTTGCGAGATCATTGCCTTGGCCTTGGAGAAGAAGTGCTTTTTTAGCGATAGAAGAAGTTTTTTTTGAGAGATCTCGACATATTTATTCATTCAAAGCCATGGTCATAGGTACAAGGTTTGGGTCATGAGGAATGCCCAACCACACATGTCTACCTACGCGTAGGTTACAAGCAAACTTGGCAGGATTATGAGCTTCAAAATTAAAGTTCCTACATTCGAAAATAAAGGAACTAGAATTGAAACTATTACAACGGCTTATAATTTCATGTACTATAGCCGCATTTGGACCTCCTGTCTCCTTTGTAATATCGCTTCTTGGCAATCTGATGCGACACAAATATTTTGAATGGTGCTAACGATAATGCTTCACGACATGCAAACGTCTCCAGGATTAAAGGGTCATTAATACCTCGGAAGACCACAACCGAAGATCCCAAATATTGGCCCGTTTGATCTCTGCACAATGCCGCGACTGCTCCTCCACGTTGTGATCTCACAACAGCAGCATCTAGATTAATCTTCACAGAACCATTGGGTGGTGGAAGCCAACGTTTAGGCCGAGCCTGTGGTGGTGCTCTTTCCTCCCTACGTCCCTGTCCACTTTCAAGTTGGATTGTCCACAAAGCGAATGGTTTGATGAGGGCTCTGAAACAACGACTCATACACTGCCTTGCGTCTAGCATACCAGATTGACCACAAAGTGGCAACCATCCGTGTGAAGCTCGCCTGATCAAGTTCGTCGCTGAGCTAAAAAAGCCAAAGTCTAGCATTAGGTTCTGCATTTGCCGTCATGTGTGAGACAAGATCGTCGTCGGTCAGCGCCCATATGCACCTGGACATAGTGCATGTCAGCGCCCATATGCACCTGGACACAGTGCAAGAGACGAGGGCATGCCTCCATGAGTCTTGACATCCACAAAGCGGACAAACATCATGTACTGACATCTTTCGCTTCTTCAAGACATCAGTGGGGGGGAGTGAGTGGTGTGCAAGTCGCCATAAAAAGATACGGACTTCGGCACCTTCAACTTCCACAAAGAACTCCAGGATTTTTCATCCCTGTGAGTGTTAGATGATCCACCTCGTCCTTCTAACCAATCCTCTCGTTGCAATTTCGTTTGAGTAAGAACTTATATGCCGAAGCCATTGAGAATTTCCCTTTCTTGTCCAGGTAGAAGAAGTGCTTTGTTGAGGGACAACGGAAGGCAGGGCCGATCGAAGGGGGGGAATACGTTCTCCACTCATCTTGGGCCTACATTCCTTCATCAACGATGTCCATTGGTGAATAATCAGATATTATCATTTGAATGAAAATGATAAACCGTCAAAGGGGATGTAGCTCAGATGGTAGAGCGCTCGCTTAGCATGCGAGAGGTGTGGGGATCGATACCCCACTTCTCCAAACTTTATTTTTTTTTCCTTCCATTTTTCCCTTCGTAAATCCACACTTTCTTTCTTCTTCCATTTCCCCCCTCGTAAATCCAGCAGGTATCACTGTATCAGGTTCAACGCCGGCCAGCTGCAACTTTATTTTTTTTCTTCCATTTTTCCCTTCGTAAATCCACACTTTTCTTCTTCTTCCATTTCCCCCCTCGTAAATCCAGCAGGTATCAGGTTCAACGCCGGCCAGCAGAATTGCTCGCCCGTGCAACGGTGCAAGCAGATACTTTGTCTGCCAAAATGTATGAGCGGACTGCGATCAAACTCCCAAGCATGTGCAACGGTGTAGGATTTTCGACTTCAGAGCCATTTGCGCCTTTTTTTCGGCAGTGGTCAATCCATCCTTCTTCCATCTGCAAAATGACGCTTCGTATAGGGAAGACGGGATCGGCCCGTCACAGAACAGCGGCATCCTCGGAACCAAATTACCTGGACGCGGATGCGAGGTTGCAGTCCAGAGAGAATGCTTCTTGAACGGGTTCGTGCGTGAGCGGACGCGATGCTTGGACGAGCATCCGCTCTCGTGCTCTGCTGAAGCCAGCTTCAAGCCTGAATAGAGAGAACTTCACAGGGCATACTACATAGAAAACTAACTTGGCTCACTGGGAGATACTCCCTCCGTTCCAAAATAGATGACTCAACTTTGTATTAATTTTGTACAAAGTTGAGTCATCTATTTTAGAACGAAGGGAGTAGTAGGCGTACATTTAGTAAACACGTACATTTAGTAAAACCCGTAATTCCAGGCATTCGTTTCAAATCGAGGATGTCTGCCTTGGATGCATCTGCTTGGTCGATGCCGCTCCTCATGACAGATTCCGCCCTTGTGTTGGCGTACCGATTTGTACAGATGATTGTTCAGGTGCTACCAAGTGTTTGATGGCAGACAGGTGCTTCCCCATTCTGGTCAGATCCACATGCTATGAATTTAGCCTGAATTGTACAGATAATTGAACCACATGTCTCCACAATACTGAAGCCCACAATGGCCGGCATCAGCCAATTTAGCCTGGAGTGGACATGCATGTTCCAAGCGAGTCGGAGTCACCGTTTTTAGTTACTCCAGCGGCCATGCGATGCACATCGTTTCCCTCATTCTTGCTGTTCACCGTCATGACCACCTGGTAAACTCATTCTCATGTCTGCTTCGCTGGTCAGCGCGCGCTAGCTCCTGCTTCGTCTTGCCCGTTTAGAGCCCAAGACTAGTTCCCGCTGAGACGGTCGCCATGGGCTAGGTCGCGACGAATGCGGCAGCATGATGGCCATTCAGTCGGCACCAAACCGCTGCGTGTTACCCCGATTGTGTCTTCTGATTTGTTCGTGGATACTCAGTTTAGTTTCTTCGTTCACGAAAAATGATCATTTTGGTTCCTGGTTTGTTCTACCATGTTTTGGGTTACAAGTTCACAAAGAGATCGGAGTGATACTACGCATCAATGGGGATGTAGCTCAGATGGTAGAGCGCTCGCTTAGCATGCGAGAGGTATGGGGATCGATACCCCACTTCTCCAATTACTATTTTCTTCGGCCCTGCGGGTGGGGAGACCAGAGGAGAGACGCTGTTTTCTTCTCCAATTACTATTTTCTTCGGCCCTGCGGGTGGGGAGACCAGAGGAGAGACGCTGTTTTTTTTGCCATTTTGGGAAAATATTTTAGAATCGATGACCTTTTTTTAAAAAAAATGATGAATTTTTTTAAGAATTGTTAATTTTTTGGTCAAAACCGGCACTTTTTTTTCAAATTGATATTTTTTTAGAAATCAATAAACCTTATTTAAAATTGATGAACATTTTCAAATATGTGACCATTTTTCAAAAAATGTAAATTTTTGATGAAATTTTCTTCAATACATGAACTTTTTGAATTTGGTGAACTTTTTTGAATACGCATTTTTGTGAACTTCGTTTGAAATCTGTGAACTATCAAATTTTGTTCACATTTTTCTTTAAAAACACATTTTCCTTTAAAAACACATTCTCCAAAAGGTTTAGAAATAATTCAAAAATATGAATGGAGGTATGGGGATCGATACCCCACTTCTCCAATTACTATTTTTAATTTTTTTTTCTTTGGCCCTGCGGGTGGGGAGACCCGAGGAGAGACGCTGTTTTTTTGCCATTTTGGGGAAATATTTTAGAATCGATGACCTTTTTTTAAAAAAAATTGATGAATTTTTTTAAGAATTGTTAATTTTTTGGTCAAAACCGGCACTTTTTTTTCAAATGGATATTTTTTTAAAAAAAATCAATAAACCTTATTTAAAATTGATGAACATTTTCAAATATGTGACCATTTTTCAAAAAACGTAAATTTTTGATGAATTTTTTTTCAATACATGAACTTTTTCAATTTGGTGAACTTTTTTTGAATACGCATTTTTGTGAACTTCGTTTGAAATCTGTGAACTATCAAATTTTGTTCACATTTTCCTTTAAAAAACACATTTTCCAAAAGGTTTAGAAATAATTCAAAAATCTGAATGGTAGGATGTAATGTGCAATAAATAGCGCATCCACTATTGTTCTTACACTTTGTTAGTCTAGTGGTTAGCCTGATAGAGTGCGACGGCACGAGTTCAGGGAGCCAATTTTTGTGGTGTGTTTTCCTGTTGCGCTGGGCTGCGCTGCAGTGCGTGCCCTTTGCCTTCCACGGCGCCTTCAGTGCGGAATAGGAGGTCCCGTCGCAGGCATCTCCTCCTATTTATGATCGCATGCCCTTATAAGTTTCTCGCAAAAATACGCATGCCCTTAAAGTAGTGTATGTTTGTCTAATGGAATATATGTGGTTTTTCAGTAACCAGTAAAATAAAAAAACGAATATATGTAGTTATTTTTAGAACAAAAAACGAAAGAAAACAACGATGTTGCGTGAGGTGCGTATGTATAGCGCGACGCCATGGAAGTGTGAGAGATCGCCGACAGGGCCGACCGGCCGGCAGACGCCCCGCCCTTCCTCCTCCGGGGGACATGCCGGCAGGTACCCAACTTCCCCTACCCCTCCCATGCATCGCCCGCTCCGCCTCCGGTCTCCCAGCCTCATATCATCCACAGAGGCCAACATATAGAAACCACGTATTATCCACGAGCATCCATGGAGCCTGGACCAACTGACCAAGGAATCTCTCCGTGCTCCGTGACGAGCGAGATGCAGCCGCTGATTAAACCAAGGGCAGAGGTAGCTAGTGCCGGCGTGCCGGATGATCAAGTCAATTAACTAACCGGCATAATACTTGTCATGCACGATTGCACGTTAGTTTTGCGGTCGCATCTCTACTCTCGGTGGAGAGATCGACTCGGTGCAAGAGGCGCCGCACGGAAAGACTGGTTGCGACGTAAACTGAAGCTGAAATGCTTTCAGCCTCTGAAGGACACATGTGGTTCCAGTCTTCCAGGCATAGACGGCTCTTTTTCATCGAACAGTGGAGTTCGCGGAACCTAATTACTACCAACCTTTGTTCGGCGATTCCCGGTGGTCTGGCTCCTTTCGTTTTTGCCGGGTCGGTGATTTGGAGTTTTTTGTTTTTGTTTTTGTTTTTTGCTATGAAGGATGAACGGTGGTCTAGACTTGATACTACGTACCTGCCTCGATCATTTGTACCCAAAGTTCAATGGAGCAGCTGCAGCTAGCACAAAGAAGTCAATCTAGCTGAGAGTTAAAAAACCTGATCCTGATTGACAAGGGTGTTTCTAGAGTCTAGGGTTGATTAGATATGGCTGTTGTGTGCATCATTTCATGTGTCCCTTGATGTTTCAAAGATATCTTCGATGGGATGACACATGCGCCGGTCAAATGACCCACGCAATCCGGTGCCTTAATGCCGACTAATTAAGCTACTAGCTACTCAATCACGGCGGTAATAGCACCGGTACTGCGCTTTCATCGGCCGTGTCGTGTCACACGGAAACTGATCCATGGTGCTACTTGGACAAAGCATTCATGCCTTTTGCTAGCGAGTGGAAATTGACGTTGCACTACGCCCAAACTTTTGACAAACGGCACACACTGTGTAATTATCCTGTCTCCCCTCAGAAATTGTACGGGGATGCATGCGTACCGTGCATAAGAGGAACTCCAGCCGCACCCCCCTCCTAAGACGATTTTTTAGGACTGGGATTAGGTGACATTGCTTCGCACTGTCACGCCGTAACATGCGGCTATGCATCTACCATTCAAGCAAAATCTAACGTCTCGCAATGACCCAACTGAAAAAACGATACGGACTTGGCTTTTTCAGTCATTCGTTTGCCAAATACTAGAAACTACATTCCTACACGCTGTACCAATCTACTCCCTCAGTCACCACGTGATATACGTGGTTAGCAATTCAAACTAATCCAAGAAAAATATCTACTCCCTCAGTTCCTAAATATAGGTCTTTTTAGAGATTTCAATATGGACTACATGCGGATGAATGTAGACGTAGTTTAGAGTATATATTCATTTATTTTGCTCCGTATCTAGTCCATATTAGAATCTCCAAAAAGACTTACATTTAAAAACAGAGCGAGTATATACATTTGTTTCGGAAAATAAAATATGTATACATTGAAATTGAGAACTGGACCGATCAAACTTGCATCAGCCAATTCATCAACGCATCCACCCATTAGAAACTGAAAAAGTAAATCATACTTAGAGCCTCTATAGTCGGGGGCCTCAAACCCTCTCAGACGTCCGGGCGGACGGCCCGGTCAAAAAAAAGGCCGACCCATCCAGACACCTCAAACCGGCCTCAGACGCTCGGGCTAACCGGCACATCTCATATCCAGCCCATATCTGGGGCGGCCCGAGCGTGCCGGGGCGCGTCCTATGTCGCATCCAATCCACGTCCTCCTCCGCCGCGTCATCCGCCATGGCCGCATCGGTGTTCTCCTCCGCTGCGTCCACCATGGTGGTGGTGGAACAGCAGGAGGAGGAGGAGGTTGACGCGACCATGGTGGAAGCAGCGGAGGAGAACACTGATGCGGCCATGGCGGAGGAGGAGGACATGGATTGGATGCGACATAGGATGCGCCCCGGCATTGCTCGGGCCGCCCTAGATATGGGTTGGATATGAGATGTGCCGGTCAGCCCGAGCGTCTGAGGTCGGTTTGAGGTGTCCAGATGGGTTAGGTTTTTTTTTGACCGGACCGTCCGCCCGGACGTTTGAAAGGGTTTGAGGCCCCCAACTATAGATGCTCTAAGTATGATTTATTTTTTCAGTTTCTGAAGGGTGGATGCGTTGATGAATTGGCTGATGCAAGTTTGATCGGTCCAAGTTATCAATTTCAATGTATAAATATTTTATTTTCCGAAACAAATGTATATACTCACTTCGTTTCTAAATGTAAGTCTTTTTAAAAATTCTAATATGGACTAGATACGGAGCAGAATAAATGAATCTACACTCTAAACTATGTCTGCATACATCCACTGAGGGAGTAGATTGGTACAACGTGTAGGAATGTAGTTTCTAGTATTTGGCAAACCGATCTTTTTTTTTGACAACTTTGCAAACCGATCGTTGTTTTGCTACTGTCGAATGACTGAAAAAGCCGAGTCTGAATCGTTTTTTCAGTTGGGTCACTGTGAGATGTTAGATTTTGATTGAATGGAAGATGCACAACTGCATGTTACGGCGTGATTGCGTGAAGCAATGTCACCTGATCCATCACCGGCATCCAAAAATCGGCCCAGTCACGCCCCCAGGATCTCGTTTGTCCTCGGTTTGGGCCGAAATAACAGCCGGCGAACCCGAGCCGAACCCAAGCCCCCGGGAGTCGCCAGGGGGCGCCGGCCAAAGTGAAAAGGGGCATGGGTCCGCTCTGTCGGCGAGAGAAGGCCCTTTTCCCGCCCCCCCCTTCCCCCCTCCATTTCCCTCCATTCCTCCTTCCTCCCGCCATTCTCCTCCCCCTCCCCTCCATCCGGCCGCCATGCCGCCGAAGAAATACATGGCCCCCCGCCGCTACCGATGCCAACTCCACCGTCACCACCCAGCCGAAGTAGAGGAAGTCGAGGGCGCCGCCGTCCAAGCCCCCAAGCATGTCTAATGCCGACTGGAAGGCCAAAGTTCAGCGCCGGGAGGCTGTCACCACCCACCGGCGGAATAGGGCCAATGCCAAGAAGGCCCGGGACAGGGCGGCGCTGGCGGTGGCGGTGGCTGCGGCCGTGGCGGAGCAGGCAGATCACGCGGCCGAACAAGCCGAGACGTCTCGCGCGGGGATGATGAATCCAGCCGGCTGTTGGGGAACGTAGCAGAAATTCAAAAATTTTCCTACGTAACACCAAGATCTATCTATGGAGAGACCAGCAACGAGTAGAAAGGAGAGTGCATCTACATACCCTTGTAGATCGCTAAGCGGAAGCGTTCAAGTGAACGGGGTTGATGGAGTCGTACTCGTCGTGATTCAGATCACCGATGATCAAGTGCCGAACGGACGGCACCTCCGCGTTCATCACACGTACAACCCGGTGACGTCTCCCACGCCTTGATCCAGCAAGGGGAGAGGGAGAGGTTGAGGAAGACTCCATCCAACAGCAGCACAACGGCGTGGTGGTGGTGGAGGAGCGTGGCAATCCCGCAGGGCTTCGCCAAGCACCTACGGGAGAGGAGGAGGTGTCACGGGAGGGAGGGAGGCGCCAAGGGCTCAGGTATGGATGCCCTCCCTTCCCTCCACTATATATAGGGGCAGGGGAGAGGGGGGAGGCGCAGCCTTGCCCCCTACTCCAAGAAAGGGGTGCGGCCAAGGGGGGGGG
>NC_041392.1:87543018-87652890 GCF_002162155.2 Triticum dicoccoides | reverse complement strand
GGGGGGGAGGAGTCCATCCTCCCCAAGGCACCTCGGAGGTGCCTTCCCCCTCGAGGACTCTTCCCTCTAGGGTTCCCTAGGCGCATGGGCCTCTTGGGGCTGGTGCCCTTGGCCCATGTAGGCCAAGGCGCACCCCCTACAGCCCATGTGGCCCCCCGGGGCAGGTGGCCCCACCCGGTGGGCCCCCGGGACCCTTCCGGTGGTCCCGGTACAATACCGATGACCCCGAAACTTGTCCCGATGGCCGAAACAGGACTTCCTATATATAAATCTTTACCTCCGGACCATTCCGGAACTCCTCGTGACGTCCGGGATCTCATCCGGGACTCCGAACAACATTCGGTTACCACATACAAGCTTCCTCTATAACCCTAGCGTCATCGAACCTTAAGTGTGTAGACCCTACGGGTTCGGGAGACATGCAGACATGACCGAGACGTTCTCCGGTCAATAACCAACAGCGGGATCTGGATACCCATGTTGGCTCCCACATGTTCCACGATGATCTCATCGGATGAACCACGATGTCAAGGACTCAATCGATCCCGTATACAATTCCCTTTGTCTAGCGGTATTTTACTTGCCCGAGATTCGATCGTCGGTATACCGATACCTTGTTCAATCTCGTTACCAGCAAGTCACTTTACTCGTTCCGTAACACATCATCCCGTGATCAACTCCTTGGTCACATTGCGCATATGATGATGTCCTACCGAGTGGGCCCAGAGATACCTCTCCGTTTACACGGAGTGACAAATCCCAGTCTCGATCCGCATAAAACAATAGATACTTTCGGAGATACCTGTAGTGCACCTTTATAGTCACCCAGTTACGTTGTGACGTTTGATACACCGAAAGCACTCCTACGGTATCCAGGAGTTACACGATCTCATGGTCAAAGTAAGAGATACTTGACATTGGCAAAGCTCTAGCAAACGAACTACATGATCTTTGTGCTAGTCTTAGGATTGGGTCTTGTCCATCACATCATTCTCCTAATGATGTGATCCTGTTATCAACGACATCCAATGTCCATAGCCAGGAAACCATGACTATCTGTTGATCACAACGAGCTAGTCAACTAGAGGCTCACTAGGGACATATTGTGGTCTATGTATTCACACGTGTATTACGATTTCCGGATAATACAGTTATAGCATGAATAAAAGACAATTATCATGAACAAGGAAATATAATAATAATACTTTTATTATTGCCTCTAGGGCATATTTCCAACAGTCTCCCACTTGCACTAGAGTCAATAATCTAGTTCACATCGCCATGTGATTAACACTCACAGGTCACATCGCCATGTGACTAATACCCAAGAGTTTACTAGAGTCAGTAGTCTAGTTCACATCACTATGTGATTAACACTCAATGAGTTTTATGTTTGATCATGTTTCTTGTGAGAGAGGTTTTAGTCAACGGATCTGAACCTTTCAGATCCGTGTGTGCTTTACAAATCTCTATGTCATCTCCTAGATGCAGCTACCACGCTCTATTTGGAGCTATTCCAAACAACTGTTCTACTTGGAGCTATTCTAAATTATTGCTCCATTATATGTATCCGGTCTCTCTACTCAGAGCTATCCGGATAGGTGTCAAGCTTGCATCGTCGTAACCTTTACGACGAACTCTTTTACCACCTCCATAATTGAGAAAATTCCTTAGTCCACTAGTTACTAAGGATAATTTTGACCGCTGTCCTGTGAGCCATTCTTGGATCACTCTTGTACCCCTTGACTGACTCATGGCAAGGCACACTTCAGGTGCGGTACACAGCATAGCATACTGAAGAGCCTACGTCTTAAGCATAGGGGACGACCTTCGTCCTTTCTCTCTATTCTGCCGTGGTCGAGCTTTAAGTCTTAACTTCGTACCTTACAACTCAGGCAAGAACTCCTTCTTTGACTGGTCCATTTTGAACACCTTCAAGATCATGTCAAGGTATGTGCTCATTTGAAAGTATTATTAAGCATTTTGATCTATCCTTATAGATCTTGATGCTCAATGTTCAAGTAGCTTAATCCAGGCTTTCTATTGAAAAACACTTTCAAAATAACCCTATATGCTTTCCAGAAATTCTACATCATTTCTGATCAACATGTATTCATCAGAAATTCTATAGTGCTTCCACTCACTTCTTTGGAAATACAAGTTTCTCGTAAACTTTGTACAAACCCAAAATCTTTGATCATCATCAAAGCACACATTCCAACTCCGAGATGCTCACTCCAGTCCTTAGAAGGATTGCTGGAGCTTTGCATACTTATTAGCATCTTTTGGGATTGACAAAACCTTCCGGTTGTATCACATACAACCTTTCCTCATTAAAATCGTCGAGGAAACAATGTTTTGACATCCTATCTGCAAGATTTCATAAATAATGCAGTAATCGCTAATATAATTCCAACAGACTCTTAGCATCGCTACGAGTGAGAAAATCTCATTGTAGTCAACTCCTTGAACTTGTCGGAAAACATCTTAACGACAAGTCGAGCTTTCTTAATGGTGACATTTACCATCATTGTCCGTCTTCCTTTTGAAATCCATCTGTACTCATTAGCCTTACGACCAGCGAGCCGTTCTGCCAAAGTCTACACTTTGTTTTCATACATGGATTTTCTCTCGGATTTTATGGCCTCAAGCCATTTATCGGAATCCGGGCCCACCATCGCTTCTCCATAGCTCGTAGGTTCATTGTTGTCTAGCAACATGACCTTCAAGACAGGATCACCTTACCACTCCGAAGTAGTACGTGTCCTTGTCGTCCTACGAGGTTTGGTAGTGACTTGATCCGAAGTTTCATGATCAATATCATAAGCTTCCACTTCAATTGGTGTAGGTGCCACAGGAACAACTTCCTGTGCCCTGCCACACACTAGTTGAAGAGACGGTTCAATAACCTCATCAAGTCTCCACCATCCTCCCACTCAACTCTTTCGAGAGAAACCTTTCCTCGAGAAAGGACCCGATTCAAGAAACAATCCATATTGCTTTCGGATCTGAATTAGGAGGTATACCCAACTGTTTTGGGTGTCCTATGAAGATGCATTTTGTCCGCTTTGGGTTCGAGCTTATCAAGCTGAAACTTTTTCACATAAGCGTTGCAGCCCCAAACCTTTAAGAAACGACAACTTAGGTTTCTCTAAACCATAATTCATACGGTGTCATCTCAACGGAATTACGTGGTGCCCTATTTAAAGTGAATGTGGTTGTCTCTAATGCCTAACCCATGAACAATAGTGGTAATTCGATAAGAGACATCATGGTATGCATCATATCCAATAGGGTGCAGTTATGATGTTCGGACACACCATCACACTATGGTGTTCCAGGCGGTATTTATTGCGAAACAATTTCCACAATGTCTTAATTGTGTGCCAAAACTCGTAACTCAGATATTCATCTCTATGATCATATCATAGACATTTTATCCTCTTGTCACAATGATCTTCTACTTCACTCTGAAATTACTTGAACCATTCAATAATTCAGACTTGTGTTTCATCAAGTAAATATTCTCAACATCTACTCGAATCATCTGTGAAGTAAGAACATAACGATATTCACTGCATGCCTCAACACTCATTGGACTGCACACATCAAAATGTGTTGCTTCCAATAAGTTGCTTTCTTGTTCCATTTTACTAAAACCGAGGCTTTTCAGTCATCTTGCCTAAGTGGTATGATTTGCATATCTCAAGTGATTCAAAATCAAGTGAGTTCAAACGGTCCATTTGCATGGAGTTTCTTCATGCATATATACCAATAGACATGGTTCGCATGTCTCAAACTTTTCAAAAATGAGTGAGTCCAAAGATCCATCAACATGGAGCTTCTTCATGCGTTTTATACCATTATGACTTACATGGCAGTGCCACAAGTAAGTGGTACTATCATTACTATCTTATATCTTTTGGCATGAACATGTGTATCACTACGATCGAGATTCAATAAACCATTCATTTTAGGTGTAAGAGCACTTTATTCAGGTTTAATACTAATCTTGATGGTAGAGAGAGCGTGCGATGTTTGATCACATCAAACTTGGAAACACTTCCAACACATATCGTCAGCTCTCCTTTAGCTAGTCTCCGTTTATTCCGTAGCCTTTTATTTCGAGTTACTAACACTTAGCAACCGAACCGGTATCTAATACCCTGGTGCTACTAGGAGTACTAGTAAAGTACACATTAACATAATGTATATCCAATATACTTCTATCGACTTTGCCAGCCTTCTCATCTACCAAGTATCTAGGGTAATTCTGCTCCAGTGGCTGTTCCCCTTATTACAGAAGCACTTAGTCTCGGGTTTGGGTTCAACCTTGGGTCTCTTCACTAGAGTAGCAGCTGAATTGCCGTTTCATGAAGTATCCCTTTGTTCCCTTGCCCTTCTTGAAACTAGTGGTTTCACCAACCATCAACAATTGATGCTCCTTCTTGATTTCTACTTTCGCGGTGTCAAACATCGCGAATACCTCAAGGATCATCATATCTATCCCTGATATGTTATAGTTCATCACGAAGCTCTTGCAGCTTGGTGGCAATGACTTTGGAGAAACATCACTATCTCATCTGGAAGATCAACTCCCACTCGATTCAAGTGATTGTTGCACTCAGACAATCTGAGCACAAGCTCAACAATTGAGCTTCTCTCCTTAGTTTGCAGGCTAAGAAAATCGTCGGAGGTCTTATACCTCTTGACATGGGCACGAGCCTGAAATCCCAATTTCAGCCCTCGAAACATCTCATATGTTCCGTGACGTTTCGAAAACGTCTTTAGTGCCTCAACTCTAAACCGTTTAACTGAACTATCACGTAGTTATCAAAACGTGTATGTCCGATGTTCGCAACATCCACAAACGACGTTTGGGGTTCAGCACACTAAGCAGTGCATTAAGGACATAAGCTTTCTACTGATCGCATAATCGCTACTGTCAACTTTCAACTATATTTTCTCTAGGAACATATCTAAAACAGTAGAACTAAAGCGCGAGCTACGACATAACTTGCAAAAGGTCTTTTGACTATGTTCAAGATAATTAAGTTCATCTTATGAACTCCCACTTAGATGGACATCCCTCTGGTCATCTAAGTGATCACATGATCCGAGTTAACTAGGCCGTGTCCGATCATCACGTGAGACGGACTAGTTAACGTCGGTGAACATCTTCATGTTGATCGTATCTACTATACGACTCATGCTCGACCTTTCGGTCTCCGTGTTCCGAGGCCATGTCTGCACATGCTAGGCTCGTCAAGTTAACCCTAAGTGTTTTTGCTGTGTAAAACTGTCTTACACCCGTTGTATGTGAACGTAAGAATCCATCACACCCGATCATCACGTGGTGCTTAGAAGCGACGAACTGTAGCAACGGTGCACAGTTAGGGGAGAACACTTCTTGAAATTGTTGTAAGGGATCATCTTATTTACTACCGTCGTTCTAAGCAAACAAGATGCATAAACATGATAAACATCACATGCAATCAAAAAGAGTAGTGACATGATATGGCCAATATCATATAGCTCCTTTGATCTTCATCTTCGGGGCTCCATGATCATCTTGTCACCGGCATGACACCATGATCTCCATCATCGTGTCTTCATGAAGTTGTCACGCCAACGACTACTTCTACTTCTATGACTAACGCGTTTAGCAATAAAGTAAAGTAGTTTACATGGCGTTCTTTAATGACACGCAGGTCATACAAAAATAAAGACAACTCCTATGGCTCCTGCCGGTTGTCATACTCATCGACATGCAAGTCGTGAATCCTATTACAAGAACATGATCAATTTCATACATCACATATCATTCATCACATTCTTCTTGGCCATATCACATCACATAGCATACCCTGCAAAAACAAGTTAGACGTCCTCTAATTGTTGTTGCATGTTTTACGTGGCTGCTATGGGTTTCTAGCAAGAACGTTTCTTATCTACGCAAGACCACAACGTGATATGCCAATTGCTATTTACCCTTCATAAGGACCCTTTTCATCGAATCCGTTCCGACTAAAGTGGGAGAGACTGGCACCCGCTAGCCACCTTATGCACCAGGTGCATGTCAATCGGTGGAACCTGTCTCACGTAAGAGTACGTGTAAGGTCGGTCCGGGCCGCTTCATCCCACAATACCGTCGAAACAAGATTGGACTAGTAACGGTAAGCATATTGAACAACATCAACACCCACAACTACTTTGTGTTCTACTCGTGCAAAGAATCTACGCAATAGACCTAGCTCATGATGCCACTGTTGGGGAACGTAGCAGAAATTCAAAAAAATTCCTACGTAACACCAAGGTCTATCTATGGAGAGACCAGCAACGAGTAGAAAGGAGAGTGCATCTACATACCCTTGTAGATCGCTAAGCGGAAGCGTTCAAGTGAACGGGGTTGATGGAGTCGTACTCGTCGTGATTCAGATCACCGATGATCAAGTGCCGAACGGACGGCACCTCCGCGTTCAACACACGTACAGCCCGGTGACGTCTCCCACGCCTTGATCCAGCAA
The DNA here is from genome assembly GCF_002162155.2 of Triticum dicoccoides. Lineage (NCBI taxonomy): Eukaryota > Viridiplantae > Streptophyta > Magnoliopsida > Poales > Poaceae > Triticum > Triticum dicoccoides. The sequence continues at coordinate 87,646,363 of NC_041392.1, read as the reverse complement.
GGGGAGAGGGAGAGGTTGAGGAAGACTCCATCCAACAGCAGCACAACGGCGTGGTGGTGGTGGAGGAGCGTGGCAATCCCGCAGGGCTTCGCCAAGCACCTACGGGAGAGGAGGAGGTGTCACGGGAGGGAGGGAGGCGCCAAGGGCTCAGGTATGGATGCCCTCCCTTCCCTCCACTATATATAGGGGCAGGGGAGAGGGGGGAGGCGCAGCCTTGCCCCCTACTCCAAGAAAGGGGTGCGGCCAAGGGGGGGGGGAGGAGTCCATCCTCCCCAAGGCACCTCGGAGGTGCCTTCCCCCTCGAGGACTCTTCCCTCTAGGGTTCCCTAGGCGCATGGGCCTCTTGGGGCTGGTGCCCTTGGCCCATGTAGGCCAAGGCGCACCCCCTACAGCCCATGTGGCCCCCCGGGGCAGGTGGCCCCACCCGGTGGGCCCCCGGGACCCTTCCGGTGGTCCCGGTACAATACCGATGACCCCGAAACTTGTCCCGATGGCCGAAACAGGACTTCCTATATATAAATCTTTACCTCCGGACCATTCCGGAACTCCTCGTGACGTCCGAGATCTCATCCGGGACTCCGAACAACATTCGGTTACCACATACAAGCTTCCTTTATAACCCTAGCGTCATCGAACCTTAAGTGTGTAGACCCTACGGGTTCGGGAGACATGCAGACATGACCGAGACGTTCTCCGGTCAATAACCAACAGCGGGATCTGGATACCCATGTTGGCTCCCACATGTTCCACGATGATCTCATCGGATGAACCACGATGTCAAGGACTCAATCGATCCCGTATACAATTCCCTTTGTCTAGCGGTATTTTACTTGCCCGAGATTCGATCGTCGGTATACCGATACCTTGTTCAATCTCGTTACCGGCAAGTCACTTTACTCGTTCCGTAACACATCATCCCGTGATCAACTCCTTGGTCACATTGCGCATATGATGATGTCCTACCGAGTGGGCCCAGAGATACCTCTCCGTTTACACGGAGTGACAAATCCCAGTCTCGGTCCGCATAAAACAATAGATACTTTCGGAGATACCTGTAGTGCACCTTTATAGTCACCCAGTTACGTTGTGACGTTTGATACACCCAAAGCACTCCTACGGTATCCAGGAGTTACACGATCTCATGGTCAAAGGAAGAGATACTTGACATTGGCAAAGCTCTAGCAAACGAACTACACGATCTTTGTGCTAGTCTTAGGATTGGGTCTTGTCCATCACATCATTCTCCTAATGATGTGATCCCGTTATCAACGACATCCAATGTCCATAGCCAGGAAACCATGACTATCTGTTGATCAAACGAGCTAGTCAACTAGAGGCTCACTAGGGACATATTGTGGTCTATGTATTCACACGTGTATTACGATTTCCGGATAATACAGTTATAGCATGAATAAAAGACAATTATCATGAACAAGGAAATATAATAATAATACTTTTATTATTGCCTCTAGGGCATATTTCCAACACCGGCGGCCATGACCCGTATGCGTCCTGGAGCCAGCAGAGCGTCGGGTCTCCGGCCGACTTCTCGTCGTCGCGACACCCCTGGGGTTGCACGCCCTCGCCTGGCTACACCGACGGCGACAGGCATGGCGGGTTCAACCCCAACATCACCTTTCCACATGGTCACCCGACCCAGCGCACCCCCTCGCCCGCGTCTAATACCCCCGTACACCTACTCGTCGCCGGCCTATGCATCCTTCCTGACGCCACCTCTGCGCTATGTCACGCCGCTCTTCCCACAAGCCTCCTCGTCGCATCTCGGCGACACCGACGTGACGGAGGCCCACATGGACGACATCATCACGACCGGCTCGGCCGCCGCCGCCGCCTCCCCCGGGTTCACTGCCCAAGAGGATACAATGGACCTCAACGACGACATGAACAGCGAGCTCGACTACGGCGAGGAGGAGGAGGAGGAGGAGGAGGAGCCGGCACCTGCTCCGGCGAGGAAAGGGAGAAAGAAGAAGAGGGCGGCCAGGACCGGCGAGCTACGCGTCAAGTGGGTGTCCAAAGAAGACGAGTGCCTCGCTGAAGCATGGAAAATCGTATGCCTCGACCCGATCACCGGCACGAACTAGAACGTCAACACGTATTGGGAGCGCATCAAGTCCGAGTTCGAGAGCGCAAGCTGGTCGACCCTTACTTCAAGGGCGTCCACATGGAGCACGGGTCGAATGCCATGGTGAATCATTGGGCGCTCATCCAAACGGCATGCAACAAATGGCATGGGATCCTCGAGGAGATCGCGGCTCGCCCGGAGAGCGACGCGAACATCGAGGGTCAGGTATGACGCCGGTCTCTCGCTCATTCTTTCGCTGTGCGCGCCGCCGACTGTTGTTCCTCGGCGCAGATGGTGCGGATGTTCGCCATGTATCGCGAGGACAGCAGCACCGACCAAGATTTCAAGTACCTCCATGTGTTCTCCCAGATCGAGAAGTGCGAGAAGTGGGCGGAAGTCCGACGCACCCTCGCCAAGGCCAAGGAGACGTACAATCCAGATGCGTCGACGCCGGGCGCGGTCGATGGGCGCCCGGACGGGAACAAGCGAGCCAAGTCGGTGAGGGACGCCGCACCGGCTACTACGCGCCTGCAAGAGTCCATCGAGCACTGCATCGCCGATGCCCAGACCCGAGTCGCCCAGAGAGAAGAGAAAATAGAGGCACGATGGTCGGCATTGATGACGAACAGCGCCGTCAAGCTCGACCTGCTCCGGACCAACGTCGCCGCGAAGAAGAGAAACACCGACCTGGCTTTCCTGATGGGGGATGCGGACATGTCAGTGATGGACGAGCAGGTCAAGATGTGGTACCTGGCGAAGCGTGGCCTCATCCTGAACCAGATGCCGTCGATGGCGGCGCCAACTCCCACGCCGACCCCCACGCCGCTGCTAAGCCCGAGCGATGATGCCTCCACGACGCCCAACACAGAAGTCGTGCCAACGCCGACCAGCCCGCGCACGCCAACTCCCGCCACTCCAACGCCAGAGGCCGACGCCGCCGTTTGATGCATTGCCTACGCGTCCTTTCTTTTGAACGCCAAACTTGTTATTGATCACCGAATTGTGGCAAGGTGATCGCTGATCACAGCGACTTTTGTGGCGCTGATCGCCGGACTTGTGACATTTTTAGGTAGCCGGAACGGATAAGTTTGAATTTACAACGCCTTGGGGGTGGCATCTGGGGACGTGGCTGGGACTTAGATCGCCCCCCAGGGCCTAAAAAGCGTCGGTCGAGGGTCTGAAATAGCGCCGGCCTATGCGCTGGGAGGCCGAACGAGTGGAGTTGCTCTAAACTTCAGTGTAGGGACGTGATAGACGGAAGCAACTTTTCAGTGGACGCGGGCTTGTGTGGACTTAATCTTGGCCGCAGGTGGATTCCTGGAGATGAGCAAACGTCAAGTCGCTGTCCCCCATGCTCTATCGCTAGTGATAGGTGGTAGGGGCCTTAGGGTATCTCCAGTCGTTGGCCCCCCCAGGACGCATAAAAATCGCCCCCTGGGGGCGAGCCGGCGATACACTCGGCGCTGGGGGCGGTTTTGCGCCCAGTCGTCGCCCCCAGCTCGCCCCCAGGCGCCGAAATTGGCCCACTTTGCAGCCCAATTTCGGCGAATAAACGACCCATATGGGCGAGAATAGGCCCATATTCGGCGTGGTTTCGCCGCGTCTCGGCGTCCAATTATCAACACAATTATTTCTTATCACATATTTTATCACAGAAAAATCAAATACTTCAACAAAATACTACAACAACAAATAGTTCAATATAAATTATATAGTTCCACAAATAAAAACTCGTATTTCATCACGCGGCGTCCCCCTTGAGCCTCCATAGGTGCTCACTCAGATCTTTCTGCAGTTGATGATGCACCTGTGGGTCTCGGATCTCCTGACGCATACTGAGATAGGCAGTCCAAGTTGCCGGTAGCTGGTGATCAACTTCGGCTAGAGGACCTTGCCTGTAGTATGGTTCAATATGAAACACTGGGTCTTCTTGCTCGCTCTTGATGATCATGTTGTGCAAGATGACACAGCAAGTCATGATCTCCCATATTTGATCTTTCGACCAGGTCTGAGCGGGGTACCGAACAACAGCGAATCGAGATTGGAGCACACCAAATGCCCGCTCGACATCCTTCCTGCAAGCCTCCTGAAGCTTCGCAAACCAGGCGTTCTTGCCTCCTGCCACAGGGTTTGAGATCGTCTTCACAAATGTCGACCATCTTGGATAGATGTCGTCAGCTAGATAGTACCCCTTGTTGTATTGGTACCCATTGATCTCGAAGTTCACCGGAGGAGAATGGCCCTCAACGAGCTTGGCAAAAACAGGAGAGCACTGCAGCACGTTGATGTCATTGTGAGTTCCTGGCATACCAAAGAAGAAGTGCCAAATCCAGAGGTCCTGTGTGGCTACCGCCTCAAGCACCACACTGCAACCGTCTTTGGCGCCTTTGTACATCCCCTGCCAACCAAATGGGCAGTTCTTCCATTTCCAATGCATGCAGTCGATGCTTCCAAGCATCCCAGGAAATCCTCTTGCTGCATTCTGGGCTAGGATTTGAGCGGTGTCTTCCGCATTGGGTGTTCTCAAGTATTGTGGCCCAAACACTGCCACCACTGCCCGACAGAACTTGTAGAAACACTCTATGCTGGTGGACTCGGCCATGCGCCCATAGTCGTCGAGTGAATCACTGGGAGCTCCATATGCAAGCATCCTCATCGCTGTCATGCACTTCTGGATGGAGGTGAATCCAAGAGCGCCAGTGCAATCCATCTTGCACTTGAAGTAGTTGTCGAACTCCCGGATGGAATTCACAATCCTGAGGAAGAGCTTTCGGCTCATCCGATAACGGCGCCGAAATGTTCTCTCGCCATGAAGTGGAGCATCGGCGAAGTAGTCGGAGTAGAGCATGCAGTAGCCTTGCAGACGATGCCGGTTCTTTGCTTTCACCCGCCCCGGCGCCGAGCCACCTCGCCGCGGCTTTTCATTGCTCGCCAGCAGCTGGGCGAGGGCGGCGAGCACCATCAGATGCTCTTCTTCCTGGACGTCGGCCGCGACTTCCTCCTCCAGCAGCACGGCGAGCTCTTCCTCCTCATCCGAGTCCATCGCCGAGACAGGCAAAACGCCGAACACCTTGCGCTCGGTGGGCGTGTACCCGCCGTTAAACCGCACCTTCGCGGCCGGAAACGGCGGCCGGAAACGCCCAGGTGCTGTGGGAGGGGCTGCCGCGGCGAAGTGCTGCTATTTTCCGGCGGGGAATGGCTATCTAGCGGAGTAGGGCGACGGCCGTCGCCGGGATATAGCTAGTGGTGGCCGAGGGCGCGGGGGGTGCGACGCGAGTCGGAGGAAGAAAACCTTGACTTGTTCCCTGTCGGTGTGGGCCAGGCATGCTTTTCCCTAGCGCCGGAGCCCCCAACGGCTCCCCAGCGTGCCGGGTTCGGTCTGTGACCGTCGGATAGAAAAAAGATCCGAACCGACAATTTTCAGCGTTCTGGGGACGCGACTGGGCCGTTTTTTCGGCGCCGGCGCCGAAAAAGTGGCCTGAGGGGCTTGTTAGGGGCGCGGCTGGAGATGTCCTTAGGCGTATCGCTTTGGAACAAACGTTTCGTGCTTTTGAGGTTGGACCAGCGAACAACGCGATGTGGTACTGGTGCAGCTCGTTTGGTGCATTTGCAGGATCACGTGACCCAAGTTGTGGGACAGCTTGTCCACACCAAACTGTTCAGCTATTCATTAATCAAAAGCAGGGTCGGTCCATCGGTGGTGACCCAGGTCGAAGCGACGACTGCCGCTCCTCTGTCCAGGTCGTCTTCTTCCTCGGGGTCAAGACTGGGCGACCAAGATCCAAGCGACGCCTGCTGCTCTTCTCTACACCTCGTTTTCTTCCTCCGGATTGAGACCTTGGATAGGGCTCCATGGACCTGTTCGTGCCGCCGCAGGGCGATTCAGAAAAGAGCTAATTAAACTGCCACTTAATCTCCCTCTAGGCGAAGGTTTGATTAGATCCGTTTGTTTATTGGATGTAGTAGCTGCGGATTGCTAAGATTACTTGGTCCCATTTTTTGCACGCAGGATTAGCCATGGGCAGATGGATTGTGCTGCTGTTGCGTGCCCTATAGAGTCCCAGGTATCTATCAGCGTCGCCGAGGGTGACATTCGCCGTGCCGGAGACCTCTGCAGCGGCGGCGGAAATGAGGGATCTGTCGGCGAGCGCCCGCTTTTGTAAGTGTGCTCCGAGGCTACCAGCGGATGGACACGCAGGTATTAGTAATTAATTTCTTTTGATTATCTGCTTGACTATATGCTTGGATGTCAGGCTCGCTAGCTGTATGATCTGTAGGAATTTACGCTCGATTTATCGTGTTCCTAAATTTTAACCAGGGTGTTCGGTCTCGAATTCTACAAGTTTTTGTAAACTGATGAAAATGTTTATATGAGCATCATGTTTGTAGTGCAATGGGCATTTGTTTTTGGTGTGTTCAACTTCTGTAATTGAAACGGACATAAGAAAAGGGAGTGGGTTGGATAATGGACTAATCCATTTTATGGTGGCTCTTTTCGTGGTGGTAATATCAGACAATGGGCATTCGATTTAATTAGCAGTTTTGTTGTCTTTGGAGCACTGATACTTCCAACGTATCTATATTTTTAATTGTTCCATGCTATATTATCTACTGTTTTGGACATTATTAGGCTTTATTATCCACTTTTATATTATTTTGGGGACTAACCTATTAATCAGAGGCCCAGTCCAGAATTGCTGTTTTTTTTGCCTGTTTTAGGGTTTTAAAAAAAGGAATATCAAACGGAGTCCAAACGGAATGAAACCTTCGGGAACGTGATTTTCTCAACGAACAAGACCCGGAAGACTTGGACCCTACGTCAAGAAAGAAAAGAGGAGGCCACGAGATAGGGGGCGCGCCTACCCCCCTAGGCGTGCCCTGCACCCTCGTGGGCCCCCTGTTGCTCCACCGACATACTCCTTCCTTCTATATATATCCACGTACCCCCAAACGATCAGAATAGGAGCCAAAACCCTAATTCCGGCACCGTAACTTTCTGTATCTACGAGATCCCATCTTGGGGCCTGTTCCGGAGCTCCGCCGGAGGGGGCATCGATCACGGAGGGCTTCTACATCAACACCATAGCCTCTTCGATGAAGTGTGAGTAGTTTACCTCAGACCTACGGGTCCATAGTTAGTAGCGAGATGACTTATTCTCTCTTTTTGGATCTCAATACAATGTTCTCCCCCTCTCTTGTGGAGATCTATTCGGTGTAATTTTCTTTTTGTGGTGTGTTTGTTGAGACCGATGAATTGTAAGTTTATGATCAAGTCTATCTATGAATAATATTTGAATCTTCTCTGAATTCTTTTATGTATGATTGGTTATCTTTGCAAGTCTCTTCGAATTATCAGTTTGGTTTGGCCTACTAGATTGATCTTTCTTGCAATGGGAGAAGTGCTTAGCTTTGGGTTCAATCTTGCGGTGTCCTTTCCCGGTGACAGTAAGGGCAGCAAGGCACGTATTGTATTGTTGCCATCGAGGATAACAAGATGGGGTTTTCTTCATATTGCATGAGTCTATCCCTCTACATCATGTCATCTTGCTTAAGGCGTTACTCTATTTTTAACTTAATACTCTAGATGCATGCTGGATAGCGGTCGATGAGTGGAGTAATAGTAGTAGATGCAGGCAGGAGTCGGTCTACTTGTCTCGTACGTGATGCCTATATACATGATCATACCTAGATATTCTCATAACTATGCTCAATTCTGTCAATTGCTCAACAGTAATTTGTTCATCCACCGTAGAATATTTATGCTCTTGAGAGAAGCCACTAGTGAAACCTATGGCCCCGGGTCTATCTTTATCATATTAATCTCCTACTACTTAGTTATTTCCTTTGCTATTTACTTTGCATCTTTATCATAAAAATACCAAAAATATTATCTCATCGTATCTATCATATCTCACTCTCGTAAGTGGCCCTATATTGACAACCCCTATTTGCGTTGGTTGCGAGGATTTATTTGTTTTGTGCAGGTGTGAGGGACTCGCGCGTAGCCTCATACTGGATTGATACCTTAGTTCTCAAAAACTAAGGGAAATACTTATACTACTTTGCTGCATCATCCCTTCCTCTTCGGGGAAAACCAACGCAGTGCTCAAGAGGTAGCAAGAAGGATTTCTGGCGCCGTTGCCGGGGAGGTCTACGCAAAAGTCAACATACCAAGTACCCATCACACACCCTTATCTCCCGCATTACATTATTTGTCATTTGCCTCTCGTTTTCCTCTTCCCCACTTCACCCTTGCCGTTTTATTCGCCCTCTCTCTCCCTATCCTCCCTCTCTATTTGCCTTTTTTGTTCGCTTGCTTTTTGTTTGCTTGTGTGTTAGTTTGCTTGCTTGTCATGATAGCTCAAGATAATACTAAATTGTGTGACTTCACCAATACCAACAATAATTATTTTATTAGCACTCCGATTGCTCCTCTTACCGATGCTGATTCTTGTGAAATTAATATTGCTTTGCTGAATCTTGTCATGAAAGATCCGTTTTCCGGCCTTCCTAGTGAAGATGCCACTACCCATCTAAATAGCTTCGTTGATTTGTGTGACATGCAAAAGAAGAAAGATATGGATAATGATATTGTTAAATTGAAGTTATTTCCTTTTTCGCTTAGAGATCGTGCTAAAGTTTGGTTTTCGTCTTTGCCTAAAAATAGTATTGATTCATGGAACAAGTGCAAAGATGCTTTTATCTCTAAGTATTTTCCTCCCGCTAAGATCATCTCTCTTAGGAACGATATTATGAATTTTAAGCAACTTAATCATGAACATGTCGCACAAGCTTGGGAGAGAATGAAATTAATGATACGTAATTGCCCTACTCATGGTTTAAATTTGTGGATGATTATACAAAAAATTTATGCCGGATTGAATTTTGTTTCTAGAAATCTTTTAGATTAGGCCACGAGAGGCACTTTTATGGAAATCACTTTAGGAGAAGCTACTAAACTCCTAGATGATATTATGGTTAATTATTCTCAATGGCATACTGAAAGATCTACTAATAAAAAGGTACATGCGATAGAAGAAATTAATGTTTTGAGTGGAAAGATGGATGAACTTATGAAATTATTTGCTAATTCGTGTTTCTTCTGATCCTAATGATATGCCCTTGTATACTTTGATTGAGAATAATAATGAATCTATGGATGTGAATTTTGTTGGTAGGAACAATTTTGGTAACAACGCGTATAGAGGAAATTTCAATCCTAGGCCTTATCCTAGTAATCCCTCTACTAATTATGGTAATTCCTACAACAATTCTTATGGAAATTATAATAAGATGCCCTCTAATTTTGAATCTAATATTAAAGAATTTATTACTTCGCAAAAGAATTTTAATGCTATGATTGAAGAAAAATTGCTTAAGATTGATGATTTGGCTAGGAACATTGATAGAATTGCTCTTGATGTTGATTCTTTGAAACTTAGATCTATTCCACCTAAGCATGATATCAATGAGTCTCTCAAAGCCATGAGAATTTCCATTGATGAGTGCAAAGAAAGAACCGCTAGGATGCGTGCTAAGAAAGATGCCTTTATAAGAGCATGTTCTTCTAGTTGCTATGAAAATAAAGATGAAGATCTAAAAGTTATTGATGTGTCCCCTATTAAATCTTTGTTTTGCAATATGAATCTTGATAATGATGGGACTGAATATGATCCACCTTTACCTAGAAGGCGTTCCAAGAATCCAGAATTTGTTGATCTTGATGCTAACTTTGATAAAAGTGGGATTGAAGAAATTAAAACCCTAGATGTTGCTAAACCCACTATTATGGATTTCAAGGAATTTAACTATGAAAATTGCTCTTTGATTAATTGTATTTCCTTGTTGCAATCCGTGCTAAATTCTCCTTATGCTTATAGTCAAAATAAAGCGTTTACTAAACATATCGTTGATGCCTTGATGCAATCTTATGAAGTAAAACTTGAATTGGAAGTTTCTATCCCTAGAAAACTTTATGATGAGTGGGAACCAACTATTAAATTAAAATTAAAGATCATGAATGCTATGCTTTATGTGATTTGGGTGCTAGTGTTTCCACGATTCCAAAGACTTTGTGTGATTTGTTAGGTTTCCGTAATTTTGATGATTGCTCTCTAAACTTGCACCTTGCGGATTCCACTATTAAGAAATCTATGGGAAGAATTAATGATGTTCTTATTGTTGCAAATAGGAATTATGTGCCCGTAAATTTTATTGTTCTTGACATAGATTGCAATCTTTCATGTCCTATTATTCTTGGTAGACCTTTTCTTAGAACGATTGGTGCAATTATTGATATGAAGGAAGGAAATATTAGATTCCAATTTCCATTAAGGAAAGACATGGAACACTTTCCTAAAATAAGATTAAATTACCTTATGAATTTATTATGAGAGCCACTTATGGATTGCCTACCAAAGATGGCAATATCTAGATCTATTCGTGATTGTTATGCCTAGCTAGGGGCGTTAAACGATAGCGCTTGTTGGGAGGCAACCCAATTTTATCTTTATTCCTTGCTTTTTGGTCCTGTTTAGTAATAAATAATTTATCTAGCCTCTATTTTGGTTGTGTTTTTTGTGTTTAATTAGTGTTTGTGCCAAGTAGAACCGTTGGGAAGACTTGGGGAAAGTCTTGTTGAACTTGCTGTAAAAAACAGAAACTTTAGCGCTCACGAGAACTGCTGTCATTTTTATTTGGAGAGTCCTATTTAATTAATTCTTTTTGAAGATGATTAATAGATAAATTCCTCACTTCCAGGATTTTATTTTAGAATTTTTGGGGTTCCAGATTTTGCGCTAGCTACAGATTACTACAGACTGTTCTGTTTTTGACAGATTCTGTTTTTCGTGTGTTGTTCGCTTATTTTGATGAATCTATGGCTAGTAAAATAGTTTATAAACCATAGAGAAGTTGGAATACAGTAGCTATAACACCAATATAAATTAAGAATGATTTCATTACAGTACCTTGAAGTGGTCTTTTGTTTTCTTTCGCTAACAGAGCTCACGAGATTTTCTACTTTAAGTTTTGTGTTGTGAAGTTTTCAAGTTTTGGGTAAAGATTTGATGGATTATGGAACAAGGAGTGGAAAGAGCCTAAGATTAGGGATGCCCATGGCACCCCCAAGATAACCTAAGGACACCTAAAAGCCAAAGCTTGGGGATGCCCCGGAAGGCATCCCCTCTTTTGTCTACTTTTATCGGTAACTTTACTTGGAGCTATATTTTTATTCGCCACATGATATGTGTTTTGCTTGGAGCGTCTTGTATTATTTGAGTCTTTGATTGTTAGTTTACCACAATCATCCTTGCTGTACACACCTTTTGAGAGAGCCATACATGATTTGGAATTTGTTAGAATACTCTATGTGCTTCACTTATATCTTTTGAGTTATATAGTTTTGCTCTAGTACTTCACTTATATCTTTTAGAGCATGGTGGTGGATTTGTTTTATAGAAACTATTGATCTCTCATGCTTCACTTAGATTATTTTAAGAGTCTTAATAGCATTGTAATTTTCTTAAAATCCTAATATGCTAGGTATTCAAGATTAGTAAAATTTTCTTAAGAGTGTTTTGAATACTAAGAGAAGTTTGATGCTTGATGATTGTTTTGAGATATGGAGGTAATAATATCAAAGTCGTGCTAGTTGAGTAGTTGTGAAATTGAAAAATGCTTGTGTTGAAGTTTGCAAGTCCCGTAGCATGCACGTATGGTAAACGTTATGCAACAAATTTGAAACATGAGGTGTTATTTGATTGTCTTCCTTATGAGTGGCGGTCGGGGACGAGCGATGGTCTTTTCCTACCAATCTATCCCCCTAGGAGCATGCGCGTAGTATCGAGGTTTTTGATGAATTGTAGATTTTTGCAATAAGTATGTGAGTTCTTTATGACTAATGTTGAGTCCATGGATTATATGCACTCTCATCCTTCCATCCTTGCTAGCCTCTTCGGTACCGTGCATTGCCCTTTCTCACATTGAGAGTTGGTGCAAACTTCGTCGGTGCATCCAAACCCCGTGATATGATACGCTCTTTCACACATAAACCCCCTTATATCTTCCTCAAAACAGCCACCATACCTACCTATTATGGCATTTCCATAGCCATTCCGAGATATATTGCCATGCAACTTTTCACCATTCCGTTCATCATGACACATTCATCATTGTCATATTGCTTCGCATGATCATGTAGTTGACATAGTATTTGTGGCAAAGCCACCGTTCATAATCCTTTCATACATGTCACTCTTGGTCCATTGCATATCCTAGTACACCGCCGGAGGCATTCATATAAAGTCATACTTTGTTCTAGTATCGAGTTGTAATCATTGAGTTGTAAATAAATAGAAGTGTGATGATCATTATTTTCTAGAGCATTGTCCCAAGTGAGGAATATAAAAAAAGAGAAAGGTCATAAAAAAAGAGAAAGGCCATAAAAAAGAGAAAGGCCATAAAAAAGAAAAGGCCCAAAAAAGAGAGAGAAAAAGAGAGAAGGGACAATGTTACTATCCTTTGCCACACTTGTGCTTCAAAGTAGCACCATAATCTTCATGTTAGAGAGCCTCTTGTTTTGTCACTTTCATATACTAGTGGGAATTTTCATTATAGAACTTGGCTTGTATATTCTAACAATGGGCCTCCTCAAGTGCCCTAGGTCTTCGTGAGCAAGCAAGTTGGATGCACACCCACTAGTTTCTTTTGTTGAGATTTCATACATTTATAGCTCTTGTGCATCCGTTGCATGGCAATCCCTACTCCTTGCATTAACATCAATCGGTGGGCATCTCCATAGCCCATTGATTAGCCTCGTTGATGTGAGATTTTCTCCTCTTTTCTCTTCTCCACATAACCCCCCCTCATTATATTCTATTCCACCTATAGTGCTATGTCCATGGCTCGCGCTCATATATTGCGTGAAAGTTTATAGGTTTGAGATTACTAAAGTATGAAACAATTGCTTGGCTTGTCATCGGGGTTGTGCATGATGAGAGCATTCTTGTGTGACGAAAATGAAACATGACTAAACCATATGATTTTGTAGGGATGAACTTTCTTTGGCCATGTTATTTTGAGAAGACATAATTGCTTTGTTAGTATGCTTGAAGTATTATTATTTTTATGTCAATATGAACTTTTTCTTGAATCTTTCGGATCTGAATATTCATACCACAATTAAGAAGAATTACATTAAAATTATGCCAAGTAGCACTCCGCATCAAAAATTCTCTTTTTACCATTTACCTACTCGAGGACGAGCAGGAATTAAGCTTGGGGATGCTTGATACGTCTCCAACATATCTATAATTTTTTATTGCTCCATGCTATATTATCTACTGTTTTGGACATTATTGGGCTTTATTATCCACTTTTATATTATTTTTGGGACTAACCTATTAACCGGAGGCCCAGCCCAGAATTGCTGTTTTTTGCCTGTTTTAGGGTATCGAAGAAAAGGAATATCAAACGGAGTCCAAACAGAATGAAACCTTCAGGAACGTGATTTTCTCAACGAACAAGACCCGGAAGACTTGGACCCTACGTCAAGAAAGAAAAGAGGAGGCCACGAGGTAGGGGGCGCGCCTACCCCCCTAGGCGCGCCCTCCACCCTCGTGGGCCCCCTGTTGCTCTACCGACATACTCTTTCCTTCTATATATATCCACGTACCCCCAAACGATCAGAACAGGAGCCAAAACCCTAATTCCACCGCCGTAACTTTCTGTATCTACGAGATCTCATCTTGGGGCCTGTTCCGGAGCTCCGCCGGAGGGGGCATCGATCACGGAGGGCTTCTACATCAGCACCATAGCCTCTCCGATGAAGTGTGAGTAGTTTACCTCAGACCTACGGGTCCATAGTTAGTAGCGAGATGACTTATTCTCTCTTTTTGGATCTCAATACAATGTTCCCCCCCTCTCTTGTGGAGATCTATTCGATGTAATTTTCTTTTTGTGGTGTGTTTGTTGAGACCGATGAATTGTGGGTTTATGATCAAGTCTATCTATGAATAATATTTGAATCTTCTCTGAATTCTTTTATGTATGATTGGTTATCTTTGCAAGTCTCTTCGAATTATCAGTTTGGTTTGGCCTACTAGATTGATCTTTCTTGCAATGGGAGAAGTGCTTAGCTTTGGGTTCAATCTTGCAGTGTCCTTTCCCGGTGACAGTAAGGGCAGCAAGGCACGTATTGTATTGTTGCCATCGAGGATAACAAGATGGGGTTTTCTTCATATTGCATGAGTCTATCCCTCTACATCATGTCATCTTGCTTAAGGCGTTACTCTATTTTTAACTTAATACTCTAGATGCATGCTGGATAGCGGTCGATGAGTGGAGTAATAGTAGTAGATGCAGGCAGGAGTCGGTCTACTTGTCTCGTACGTGATGCCTATATACATGATCATACCTAGATATTCTCATAACTATGCTCAATTCTGTCAATTGCTCAACAGTAATTTGTTCACCCACCGTAGAATATTTATGCTCTTGAGAGAAGCCACTAGTGAAACCTATGGCCCCCGGGTCTATCTTTATCATATTAATCTCCTACTACTTAGTTATTTTCTTTGCTATTTACTTTGCATCTTTATCATAAAAATACCAAAAATATTATCTCATTGTATCTATCAGATCTCACTCTCGTAAGTGGCCCTATAGGGATTGACAACCCCTATTTGCGTTGGTTGCGAGGATTTATTTGTTTTGTGCAGGTGTGAGGGACTCGCGCGTAGCCTCCTACTGGATTGATACCTTGGTTCTCAAAAACTAAGGGAAATACTTATGCTACTTTGCTGCATCATCCCTTCCTCTTCGGGGAAACCCAACACAGTGCTCAAGAGGTAGCAAGCACTAGGGGACAAGTTTTCACTCTGTTACGGAAATGTCACATATGGTAGTTGAAGCTGATTTGATTTTTCAACTACGTGCGAATAACTAAACTTATAATTGTACCATGACAGAGTAAGGATCAGGAAAGCCCCTGCAGAGCGAGAGCTAAATCCTAATCGGAAAAGTGCTCTTGAACTATCGATGAGGGCGTTTATAAGTAAACGAGATGGCAATGTAGTCAACCCAATAGTCGGCACTTCATTTGATTCATTGGATGAGGCGTATCAATTCCATAATTTGTATTCGTGGGAGGTTGGATTTGGCATAAGGTATTCGAAAAGCAGGCTAAATGTGGAGAGGGTGAAGTGCATGCAGGAGATTGTATGTGGATGCGCGGTGCGTTTCTTCATATTTCTGTCCCCGAGCAAAAAACAGGAGTACTATGCTATCAAAAAATGATTTGTACTGGCAATTGATTCCATGTACATTGGCAGGGTAAGCCGGAGAGGGAGAATACAAGATCAACTAGGCGTGGCTGTGCTACCAGGATTAGGCTACTGAAGTCGGATGACAATGGATGGTATATTTCAGAGCACATGCCTCTTCACAACCACTCTCTCTCAAGTACTTGTGGCGAGAAAATGCACTGTCCTTCACACAGGCTCATTGATCGCTACACTAAAGATCTTGTTAGGCAGCTGAGAGAAAACAATGTTAGCCTTGCAAAGGTTTTTAGCATAGTTGGTAGTTTTTTTGGATCAGTTGACAATGTGTCATTTATAAAAAGGTCACTCAAGACGCTGTGCTGCAAGCTGAACAAAGAACAATCTGATTCAGATGCCCAGAAGACAATGGACATACTTGCAGAGATGAAGGAAAACGATCCAGAATTCAACTATACTGTCCAGGTTGATGATGAGAGCAGAATAAAAACACTTATGTGGTTTAATGGGCGCAGTGTAGACCAGTACATGTGTTTCGGAGATGTTGTGACATTCGACACAACATACAGGACAAATCTATATGATATGCCATTTGGACTGTTTGTTGGAGTCAACAATCACTTCCAAAGCATTATTTTTGGAGGTGTCATGTTGCGGGATGAAAAGGAGGATACATTCAAGTGGGTTTTCCGTGAATTCATCAGGATGGTTGGCGGCAAACACCCGCAAACAATTTTAACCGGTACACCTATATTAGAAACAATTCTTATTTTGTTTTAATGTTAGATTGATGTTCATGCTATAATACTCTGACATGATGACATTATCCATTCATTTGCAGATCAGGCGCGATCAATGGAATTGGCTATAGAAGCATAAATGCCTAACACAACTCACAGATGGTGTAAATGGCATGTGCTGAAGAAAGCAAAGGAATCTATGGGGGCTTTGTGGAGCAAGAAGTCTGATTTCAAGAGTGAATTCCACAAGCTGGTGCATCATATGGTCACAGAACAAGAGTTCGAAGATGGCTGGTCTGCAATGCTTGACAAATATTCACTTAGAAGCATCCATATTTGACTCAAATATATGAGGTGCAGCATAAATGGGCAAAGCCGTATTTCAGAGGTGTTCTTTGTGCGAAAATGACCTGTACTCAACGTAGTCAAAGTGCCAATCACATGCTTAAGAGTTATGTCCCACCAGGGTGCCCAATGCATTTGTTCATTAAACAATACGAGAAGCTTCAGTTTGATAGGGACTCTGAGGAGAGTTTCCAGGAGAAATAAACTGCTCTGGTATGTTCCTGCCTTCAAGCCGATAGTGTTTTTTTCGTCCAGTAAAACAAATTGCAGAACATTATGCCCAATGCTCACTTGTTTGTGTATGTTTTCATATTTTTTAGAGTGGTGTTCTTTTGAAAGTAAATCTCCCAATTGAGAGGCACGCTAGCAAGATTTACACAAGGGCAATGTTTGAGCAATTTGGCGGTGCTCTTTACAAGGCAGGGGCTTATGAACTGGATGTTGCTATACCAAAAAGGTATACATTCTTACTCATGTGGATGCTGTCTCTCATGAGAAATGGAGCAAGGTCCAGTTCAAGGTTGAGGTTGATGATGATCAAACCTTCTTCAACTGTGAGTGTGGTATTTTTGACCATTCTGGAATGGTGTGCTGCCATGCACTGAAGGTAAATGTAATATCTTGCCATGTAAACCATGCAATGGTTGTTCTGGTGTCTAAATCATGTTTGTGTCAGCAGGTTATCACCGAGCTCAAGTTGAGCAAGATACCAGAAAAGCACATATTGAAGCGATGGACTAGGGATGCCCGTGATATCTTGCCTGATCATCTCGTTCGGTACCAGAAGGACAGAGGGCCACATGGCTTTGACACTTACATGCACAACACCATGTACATGAAGGCGCTGGAGTGTGTTCGACTTGGCGATAGTAACGTGAAGTGCTATGATGTTTTCATGGCAATGATGAAGGAGGTTCACACAACTCTTCTCCCACTAAGCTATGCCAAAGATGGTATGGGGCTCGAGGAGCGAGAGGCTACGGATCAGATAGCCAAAGAAGGTAACAATGGTAAGATAAATGTCGAGGCCAACATCGATATAGATGAGGGTGATGCAGTGTCAAACTGTTCTGGTATTGCCCCTGCGAAAGAAATGCGCCTGGCTGGCAGGCCAACCACAAGTAGAGATAAGGCTCCATATGAAGAGAAACTGAAGAGGTCAAGGTTCTGTACGATATGCCGGCTTAAGGGGCACAAGAGCACAACATGTCCAGATAGGGGAGATATTCCAAAAGCTCCGAGGAAGATTCCCAAGTGTGGCAAATGTGGAGTGGTCGGACATCGTCGAACTTCATGCGGGAAGCGGGCAGAACCATTTGTTCCTAATTTCCTGTAGTTTTGATGATGGCATGAGGGCATTTGTTTGTCTCTGATTTAAGATGGGATAGAAAAATATTGTTGATATCATAGCTTAAATGTGCTGAACTTATTGTTAGTTCTTTCAACTATTCTGGCTAATTTTCATTCATGTTTAGGGGCGTGTTTGAATCGTGTTTTCGCGCGGGAAAAATCTTTTTTAATAGAAAAGAAATACAAGTGCATTCACAAGCATCATGGGCCGCGTTATCTGATTCCAATGGGCCCTGTGTATGAAAAACTCCCACAGCTCTGGGAATGTTTTTTCTTTCATTGCCACAAGCCACAGGAGAAAGGTCAATGGAGCCGCGCGCGCGTGCTTGTTTCGTCAGAGGCATGGGAGAGCTGATGTGATAATTTGCTGATGCATGCACAGCAAGTTGATTTGACCAGACACGTCTCTCAGCGCGTCTCTTGATTTCTCAAGAGGCATGGGGGGCAAGGTCTGGGAACAGACTGACAAGGAGGAACACATGTGCCTGCATCTACCCACCCTAGTCTAGTTGATGAGCGTGCTGTCCTGGTTTTCTGCCCCGTCCTCTCCGGCAGAAATCACATATTTGACCTGAGGCAGAAATCAATTCACAAACTGACCTGCTTTCAAAAAAATTTCACTCTGCTGACCCTTCGGTGTGACGCCCGACAGCTGGGCGTCGCACCCTACTGTGCAGCGCCCATCACTTAGGCGCCACACTTGCTGCCAGCGTGGCAGCCCTGGTCCAGCTGCGGCCCCACACGCACCTGTGCAGCGCCTAAGTCTTAGGCGCCACACATGTAATGTGCAGCGCCTAGCTCGTGGGCGCTGCACAGTCTGTGTTCCACTTGGGCTGGCCCCACCCTCTCTCCCCTCCCACCCCCACCCCACACACCCCCACCCCACCCAAACCCTAAGGCTTGCGGCCCTCCTCTCTTCCCCTCTCCCCCCCTCTCAAATCCTTCTCAAATCTTGCAAATCCGGAGTATTTGACCGTGGATTTTGAAGCCAACCCCTCCCTTAAGGTAATCTCCTCCCATCCCCTCGTTTTCATCCATAGGAATTGTCACATTTGCTCAAATCTTGCTAGTTTGGGGGAAAACCCTAGTTTTGACTTGGATTTGCAAATTTGTGTTGAATGATGTTATGTTTCTTTGCTAACTTGGGTTGGTTAAGCTTCCATAGTATGCTAGGGTTAGGGTTATGTGTGTTTGATGTTGGTGTTAGGGTTATGCTATGGTTATGGTTGTTTTATATGTTAGGGCATATGTGTGCAAATATTTTTCTTAAGTATTTACTTGATATATGTGTGTTTTTGATTATTGTAGGGATGGGGAGAACATGTGTTTATGTTCATCATGTGGATAGAGAGGCCTTTTTGAAAGGCAATGTTGAGACGGACCCGAATGAGCTTGACATGGTGTTTGAGAGTAGTCCTAGCTATGCGGAGCTTTTGGAACAAGTGAGGAAAGATTTGAATTGGACGGACCCAAGTGACGTTGTTGAGTTCGAGGGAAGGCATAATGTTGGTTTTGGAATGCACATCCGTTGGAAGACAATGCGTGTGAACTCCGAGCAACGTTGGGTTGCATACAAGGAGACGGTTGCCGAATCTCTAGACAAGGCTCTTGAGTTATTTGTCTACAAGAAGGTTGAGTCTACTTTGAATTTAGACTTGAACCGTAACCCCTCCCCGTTGGTTGCTAGCACTCCCCCACCCATGAACCAAGATCAAATGAGTGAACCTCAATTCACGCAACAAGATTGGCCAACATTGAGCCCGACTCCAAACAACCAAAATGAAGGTTTTGAAGAGGAGAATGATGAGTACGAGGAGGATGACAACGAAGTTGACCTCCATGACAACAATGTGGGTGATCTCGACCAATATCATGTGCAAGAGACAATGGACCAATCCATCCCTTTTTCCCGTGCATATGCATCGGACTCGGATGACGATGGTCCCGATGAAGAAGTTGATGAGGAGGGGTTCACGCCGAAGGAGGCCGAAGCATTCAAGAAGGTATTCGGGCGGGATCCCAAGACACCATTGTTCAAGGATCTTAGTCTCGCGGATGAAGCTGTTGTGGATGGTGGCAAATACATATCTCTTGGAGCTAGGCCAAGTTCTCACCGTGATTTGGAAGACGGCAAGAACGGGATATATCCCGGTTGTGAGTTTCAATCCTTCTTGGAATTGAAGATGTGGCTCGACAACTACTCGGTTACACATTATCGTCCACATAAAGTGGCCAACTTGGATGTTAATGTGCGTTACACGGTCAAATGTGAAGTGCCAACATGTCCATGGATTGTGCGTGCAAGGCCATGGAAAGGAGGTCCCACTTGGCGCATAGTGAGTTGTCTACCAAATCACATGTGCCGGCACAAGAATGCGGATGGCAAGCTTGTGCACCAACAACACAGACAACTCACGTCCGAGTTCATTGCTTACAGGCTGTCCAACCAAATATCCACACTTCCAATAATGAGCATCAAGAGTGTCATTGACCTTGTGAAAGCCATCTTTCATTACAAGGTGAAGTACGGCAAGGCATGGAAGGCGAAGCAAGCCGCATTCAAGATGTTGTATGGCAATTGGGAGGAAGCATACAACCGACTCCCTAGGTTGTTGTTGCAGAAACAGATGCCATTTTGGGTGGGGTGCAGCAACACTCAAATAACTAAAACATCAATAAAAGTACTATAAACTGGACATGCTAAGCAAAGAGAACTAATAACTTGAACATCACATCATTTAAGACAATTCAAGTTTGCTTCAAGTTTGCAAACACAAATACCATAACATAACCTCACAAGTTAATCAACCTCACAAGCTCACAAGTTCATCATATAACATAACCTCACAAGTTCATCAACCTAACACAAAGCACTAATGCCTTCCACGCGTGTTCCTGGTGCCACGCCAGCAGGTAATCTTCTTCTTTTTAGGAGCACGAGGCTCCTCTTCATGCACTTCCTCCTCCGCCTGCGGCTCCGCCTCCGCCTCCTCCTCCGCCTCATCATCCAATCTAGCCATCCGCGAGGTCCCTACGACCACCTTTGGGTTGCCTCTGTTGTCATAGTCGTTGGGCGTGTACCGGCGTCTGGGCTGCCTAGGCTTGAACACATATGCGGACCGAGCTTGAGCGTCCGCCAAAGTCATGTCATCATCAAGCTCATCGCCCTATCACACAACGAAACAATATGGTGAAGGCCGATGTCGTAATCAAGTGAGAATCACATCTAAATGATTAGTCATACCTCTTGGGTGATCCCACCCTCATCATCCACATAAGCATATGAGGAACTCACATCGTCCCCCTCATGGTGAGGTGCGGGGTCTGATGGTGTACCAGACCTAGAGACAGATGGTTCATCATATTCAGGATCACGGCAACCGAGAAGGTTCGATAACCGCCTTAACTTCTTGGCCTGACGCTGTAACATGAACAAGTGTGTAAGATATCATACTTCGCAACATAGACTGGCTCTCATAGTGAATGCGATATGTACCTTGAGGAATGCTCGTAGTGAACCATCATCATTGCCAGTTCCAACCGGTGTCTTCTCCAGAATAGACTGGCTCTCATCAGCTGCTTTCTTGATCTCGGTGCACTGCGGATGAGAAAAAAATGAATGCGTTAGCCATTCAAACATGTGTAATACGGTCAACAGGAAGTAAAGAGGGGAACACTTTACCACATAGTTAATCACCGGAACAGCAGGCACTCCTTGCCCTAGCCTGACATCTCTGTTGTACTTCCCCTTTGCTAGATCCTCAAAGTTTACGGGTTCTTCAAGAATATCCTCATTATATGCCGGC
The DNA here is from genome assembly GCF_002162155.2 of Triticum dicoccoides. NCBI lineage: Eukaryota > Viridiplantae > Streptophyta > Magnoliopsida > Poales > Poaceae > Triticum > Triticum dicoccoides. Next base: position 87,624,759 of record NC_041392.1, on the reverse strand, counting down.
GGGCATATCTCAACTCGAGTAGTTCCAATAAACCATCGTACGTAGTTATCAAAAGCAAGTGAGTTGTGCTCACGAAGCGGGGCGCGTGCAGTGCTACGAGCTTGCTCCACACAAAGCTGGAAGCGGGTAACATACGCAGAATGATGCTTGGCCCAGTCCTTTATCTTCCGTTGCCTTCTCCTGTCCAACCTGCGTGGTATAAAACCAAACATTAGCACAATCAAAAGGAGTCCCGATGATTAGACAATACGCACACATGCTCTCTTACCTATGAAGTGCTTTATCCGTGTCCACCCAATCCGGCGGGTGAGGCTGGAAAAGACCAAACTGACGATACACGCGATGCGGCAAATGAAACTCAACCGCCCAGTTGCATATCAATGGGCACCGCATAAGCCAGAGATCCTTATCCCGCAAGCACATCGGGTTGAGGCGGAAGTCCGCGGTGTACCCCAAGCTCTCACCCGCGCCATATGGCTGCCATTCCACCTATGAAACAGGGCAACAATGCAAATTTGATAACTATTTTTCAAGCAAGCATGAGAAAGGACTAAAGTAATGACCTCCTTACCTGCTCAGGCGTAATCGTGTCCAACTCGGCAATGTACTTTTGGTACATGAGATTGACATCATTCATCATCTCGGAAACGATATCCCACTTGTAAGCCCACGTGGGGCGCCGTAATTCGTCATGTTCATCTGCATACCAAGGATCAAACCTGACGCTCTTCGGGCGTCCAACAGGCAGACGCTCCCAGCTCCATACAGAAAGTAGAAGCAGATTACCACCAATGCCTGCACTAGGTGTGATCCTGCAACACGCATCATCCAGCTACATATGAAAGAAAACAATGTTAACTTGACAGCAAGCTTGCATTGCTAATGAATAAATGAGTTGATCACAAAACAGACCAACTACCTGTCGGTACAAGTAGGCAAGAGTCGCTGAACCCCAGCTCCATTTGCTATCGAAGACGGTCAACGCCTTCAGCCACATCCATGGAGCGTTCTTGCCAGTGGAGTCAGGAAACAAAGTCCTCGACACAATGTACCACATATACACACGAGCATGTGTCTGGATCACATCATCAGTTGCATCCGGAGGGCACGTCGCAAAGTTATTTTGAATCCACGTGAAAGCAGCTCCAGCTGCCTTCCTTTCCCTCTTCTTCTTCTCTTCTCCCTCCTCTACATCATCCTCAGCCTCGGTAGGAGCCATACCGATAAGAGCAATCATCTGCTCGCGCCACCCATCAGAATCGGTGCTCATACATAGAGGCCTCCCGTCGATAGCAAGACCGGTGATCAACGAGACATCCTCGAGCGTCACAGTCATCTCCCCGGTCCGAAGATGGAAACTGTGGGTCTCTGGCCTCCACCGATCAACAAGAGCGGACACCAGTGGAGCGTTCAGATTCGGCGTGGACCGGCTGACCAACAGAATCCACGGGAGTAGTCCTGCCTGCTTGATGTACAGTGTGTACCGCTCATCGTAAGGCATGGCAGGACCAGAGACCCCGTGATACCGAATCTTCAGAGGTTCAAGCTTCTGCAAAAAAACAAGTAATGACAAATCTTAGGGCATGTAAATTTCAACTAAAGTCAAATTTGCAAAAGATTTAGAGTACTCATTATTACCTTATCCTTCTCGCGCATCATGTAGGACCGGTGTTGCACGTCGTAGACATCGTCCAGAAGCCAAACCATCCTTACAATTTCAAACAATAAACATACATGAGTTCATCTCAAATATCGGAAAACACTCAACATCTAATATATATCTAAAAAAACTCAACATCTCACATATAGCTACAAAACTCAACATCTCATAATTATCTACAAAACTAGGCATCTCATATATATCTAAAAAAATAAACAATCTAGGTTTAACTAACAAGAATCATATACTACCGGATATGACTACACATCCTCCATCGGCGAAAACGGGATCCATCCCGACAAAAGCCATTACCTATTTGCGCGAACACTATTCAGATTGATGAAGAACAGCTAAATCACTACTAATGGCGTGAGACTGATGCTGTTCATACCTTTGGATCGGCTGCCTTGGATTGGAGAGGAGCAGGTCCGTGAGAGGGCAAAGCATAAGTTGAGTGCTTCCGGCGGGGGATGTCAGCTCCTGTGCTCGACCATGGAGTTCTACCTCCTAGCTCGCGGCCTCGTTCTTCCTCCCTCTCTGGTGCGTGGGTGGGTGGGAGGAGGATGGTTGGAGAAGATGAACTCGGCGGCAGATGCAGTAATTGCGTGAAATGACTAGACCCCCTGGATAGAATTGATGTGTGGTGGGCCCTCAGCCAACATTTTGCACGTCGAGACGTGACGAAAACAGTGTGATGGCAGCTGTTCCATCCGGCCCATCGCGAATCTGGACCTCGACGTACTTAACCAACAAACTACACGGTCTAGCTGGTAAAAACAAATTACGTGTTTAATTACTGAGGCACAAGATCATGGTGGGAAAACAAGTCCAAAACGGTGTCATATTTATGATTAAGTACGATAGTTCGCGGGATATTGTCATTTTCCAACCGCGAACTCCTTTGATTATACATCAACGTAGGGTCGGTGACAATCCACAGCCGGTGCTCTTTGATTGAATTTGGTCCATCTCACGCTAATATGCTGTTAATGAAGCATTATCTGTACAGTCAGAACCATAACAGTGACGGGGGTAATGGAGTGGCTCACGTGCGAGGGTGAAATACTGTCCACATGGGCGATCCGCTGTTTGCTGCATGCGCATGCTCGAGTGTACCTGGTACATCAACACAGAGCTGGATTATGTCGCTACAACGCCATCGCTGGCAACCAGAATACGTGGGCGGGAATCGTCTAGGGGGGGACAGCTCCCGCAAATACTGTGATGAAGCTGGCCAATGTGTAAAACAGACGGACTGGATAAAGTCCTCATAGTGCTCGTCCGCCGTTCGGCATTTTCGCGTGATAGACACGCTCCAGTTTTCTACTGCTACAGTAGGAGAGAGCCGGCAGAGGAGTGGGCAAGCATGCACGGTGTCCATGGTCAATGCAGATCGATGCTGCACGTAATGGGTCGGAGACAGTCACATGTACTGTGACTGACTGGAGTGGGCGAAGCATGGACGAGTGGCGGTGGCTGGTTTGTCTCCGGCCCTTGACTTGGGGGCATACGTTGCGCCCATGTGGGGAACGTCCGGACCGGAGGACGAGGAGCCCCCATCATCAAGGGTCAATTAACAACTCACACGCACAAAAACACCCACGCGCGCATGCACACCCCGGCGCGACCGAGTATTGCAGGAAGTGATGCTTTCACATGCATGACACGGCGATCAACACCGATCGACATGCATGCTGATCCAACAACTCTAATCACTAGCCCATAAGCCATAACCATCGAATCACACAAGGCGTCTGCATGCATGCATGCATGCATAAAAAAAGAAGAAGAATGCAGCAGCGATTCCTGGACCTGGACCGTGTCGTGACTCGTGAGCCCGGGCGCGCGTGCACAACAAAGTGACTATCCAAGACACACCGATCGACGTAGAGACACGCATGGCTCGCTATCGATCGATCCACGTACTAGCTAGCGAGGCTCACGCAAGAGAGCGCCGCGGCAGCAGGCAGACAGCCCGCCCGCTGCTTGCAGCTTGGCCCCCTTGGGCCCCGACACCATGTCCCCCGCCGCCGCGAGTTCACCCTCTCCAGATCGACCTCCACTATCACCGAGCATCGTTCGCGGCCATCTATTACAGTATCTCCCTCTAGTCTCCACACCCGCATGTGCGTCGTCGGCCCCGGTGCTCCGCGCTCGTGCGTGTATATATAGGCCGCTCATCGATGCCGCTGTGTTGCCGGAGTAGCTAGCTTGACCACTGTCTTGTCCAAGGAGACAGCCAACTGCGGCCCTGCGCCATGGAGCTGGGGCTTGCACCGCCGGACCACGCGGGCTCGTGCGGCAAGAGGGGGACGAAGGAGGCGTTCGGGATCAACAAGGCCACGCTGCCACTCTTCCTGCGTGACGACGACGACGACGGTGACCACGGCAGCGGCGACGCCCGCGGCTGGGAAATGAGCAACAAGTGAGTTCTTCATCGATGGTGTACGTGCTCTTCGCTTTCGTGGAACTGACCGCAGGGTTGCCTGCAAGTCGTGCAGGAAGAAGAGGCTGATGGGGTGGCCGCCGGTGAAGAGCGCTTACCGCCCGCGCAGCCGCGGCAACGGACACGTGAAGGTGAAGATGGAAGGGGTGGCCATCGGGAGGAAGGTGGACCTGTCCCGCCACGCCTCCTACGACGAGCTCCACCACACGCTCCGCCTCATGTTCCCCTCCTCCACTTCTCACCAAGGTGATTCTGATGTACGGGAGGAGCCGGACCGGCATGGCTGCCGCCGTGGTCGCGCCCCATACGCGGTCACCTATGAGGACGTGGATGGGGACTGGATGCTAGTTGGAGACGCGCCGTGGCAGTAAGTCGTGGTTTCTTTTCCCCGTCTATGCATCGAATCCGGTTGAGCAACACAAAGTCGTTGGCGTCGCCACTAACAACATTATCGAATCGATCGATCTCTTGCAGGGACTTCACCAGGTCGGCCAAGCGGCTGAAGATACTGCTCGTCTAACCGACTACAGTACTTGACATTGCCAGCCGAGTTTGGGTGTCATGGACCTGCACCGCCCGGCGTGTGTGACTAGTTATTTTTTGCTCACTGAATAATTTTTGTACATGTTGCCGTCACGTCGACAAGTATGGGACTTACTAGTTATTTTTTGCTCACTGAATAATTTTTGTACATGTTGCCGTCACGTCGACAAGTATGGGACTTTCTGAGTTTCTCTCTCAGGTCCAATGTTTAATATTTCGGCAACAGAACAAATTCGGTCTTCACCGAAGTGTCGGAAAATTATTTCAGAATTCGATCCATCGAAATTTTCTCAATTTTTATGGATGTTGACCAAATTTGAATTTTGTTTGAAGTTAGTGAATATGACCCAGAATTTTGAGTTACAAATATTTCGGTACACGCGGAAATTACCAAAATATTGGAAAACTTGTTGATTTTTTAACCATGCTCATGTCTTTAGAGTTATTAACTGCAGTACTACCCAAAACCTCCTTTACACATGATGTGCAATAATCCGTCGTCCAAATTGCCTCCAGAGTTAGAATACAAGTTGTCTCAGTGTATTTTCAGAACTACTTCAATGACATTCGAGAGACATTTCACCATGAACTCGGACTGAATTTGTAGAACCAAAATGAAATTTCAGAAATATCCCAAAACAACAAAAGTACAACCAAACTGTACGTTGGAGACCCGTCGTTGCACCCTAAAAAAAAAGATCCGTCGTTGCAGTGGTGCTTTTGTATGTTCTGGACATGGACTTCTCCAGATCAAACAAATACTATTGTCCAGATTGGTGAACCTCACCAAAATCAAACTAAAATCATGCATGAAATTGAACAAAGAATTTATCAGAAAAGAACTGCAGAAGGTGGAGAGATCGAATCTAGACTCCTCTCGTGGCACGTCTTGTAGTTCATTGCCATCGATAACGCCGCTCACCTTCTTCGCCAATTTCGGAATGAAGCTTGGTTATCATATCGGCCTAACAAGCCACTGGTGGGCAAACGAGCTAGCACCGCGCACACTGGTGCCACCACACATCTAGCTTCCCGTGGAAAAAAAATCTTATACGACAGGGTCTTTCCTTCCATCATGTGAGACCCAACCAGGATGAAGCCACGTGTCATGACCAATCTCAAAGCATCTTCTTCTTCCTCAAAGCTATTCCCCACAAAACTACGCGAGTTTTTATTCATGATTTCACATCTCGGACGATGCTTCGTCGGTGCGGGGAGGTGCTTTGGTCGGAGTATTCCCTCCACCGCCGCATCCGAATTGCCATTGGAAGAGGAGGAGTTGGGGACAAGGCCATGGCGCACCGGTTGAGCTGCGCGCGCACAGGCAACGATCACAACTTCTTCCTCGCGGCGCAGCTCAAGGCTCTCTCCCACCCAAGAGAGAGAGAGAGAGGTGTATGTGTGCTGCAAGGAGGGGTGACACACGAAAATAGGAGGAATAAATCTTTGTCCCTCAAATATTATATATACTCCCTACGCCTTGAATTACCTGTCATTGAAATAGATAGAAATGAATGTATGAAGAACTAAAAATACGTCTCAATAATTGGCGACAAGTAATTCCAGATGGAGGAATTGTTATTTTTAACCGGTACCTTGGTTGGCCGTCCATCGCGACGCTTTTTCCTCTTCGGTACGATTTGGGAGTTGTGTCCCCTTACAGCTCCTTGGGTATGCCGGTGTCCCTGCTGCATCGCTCCCGGTGACCTGGATCTACATTCCCTCCCAGATCATGGCTCATCCGGGTTCCGGCCACCGTCGCATCCCCACCACCTTTTACTGCATTCAGCCACGCAACATCGTCCTCGCATCCGATCTGTACTCCGGCCTAGCCCCGACCCCCTTACATCCGATCTATGCCCCAACGGAGGGATTCTTCAGAATTTGGCTAGGGCGAAATCCCTGCAGCTCATGCTGGCAGCGGCGACACCCGCGGGTGTCGTCTCCTTCTCTGAGACGCTGCCATGGCCATTATCTACGCCCCTCTTCGAGCTTCAGGGGACCCATAGGTCCGGTTTTCCGGAATGGATGACGACGGCGTATCGGTGTCATTTTCCTTCGTGAAGGCGTTGCCTTGTTTTGCTCGTGGCATCCTCGGTGCTGGATTTGAAGATGTTGGTAGTTCGGTTGTTAATTGGATAGTTTCTCTAATCGTCGAGTTTACTTGTGTTCTTCTTTGTTTGGGTCGAACATTTCTTGTCTCTCAACTTCTGGCACTATGTTCATGCCCATTGTGTTCATGCATGTGTTATACCATCTCCTGTAGAGACTTTTTACGGTACATCATACTACCGGAAATAGTGAGTAGTATATAACTAATCCGATGGTCATTATTGATTCCTGATTTTTTTTTCTCCTTAGGACAGTTTGGTAATTTCGTACTATTAGGCAAAGGCGGGACTGGTTTAGTCAGAGCTGTAGATTTGTCCTTTCGCGTCATGTAAATAAACATTAATCAAGTAGCCCGGCCGAGCATTTGCCGTCGCCGCTGCATCGTCGCGTTTGCGCTCTCGCTAGCATCTCCAGGCGCGCCGCCGCAAGTCCTCGTGTTGCGCCGCGCCCCCATCCGGTGAGGCGTTGCTGCGCGGCTAGGTCAGAAAGAGGCGGCGCCTGGTGCGGGCCGCCGTGTCAGTATTGTCTCTGGACAGGTTTGATCTCATAAGCGATAATACAGCGCTTTATCGTGTCACATCATCCTGCCGCTGCCGTGCGAATGCCAAGACGGACTCCAATCAAGAACAAACGAACAAAATCAGCTGTGAAAAGATACCAGGAACGAATGTGACGTGCAAATAACTAACCGATTTGTCTACCGTAAAGATACATCAACACTAGGTACAATATCATGCTTCGTCATGGGATGATAATGAGCGAAAGATGGAGCGAGCTAGGTGAAAAGGAAGGAAAGCGCCCGCGCAGGCGGACAGGGCCGGACCGACAAAATCCGAGGTCCTGTGCGAAACTAAAAAATGGAGCCCTATTCATAAAAAAATGAACTAACGGGCAATTATAATGTATATATTTCTCACAAAAAAATTAACGTATATAATGTAATGCCTTACATAATAATTCGACATAGAAAAAATCATACCTATCCCACTCCTATTTGCTGATTATTTGAGCATCCTCGTTCTTTTAGTATTCTTTAAAATGAAATCTTCAACGATACCCTCGTATTATTTGAGAAATGAAACGAGGAAGGCAATGACGGCACCGTGGGAGCGGCCTGTCGCTTAGTCCGAATTCCGATCAATCTAAGGACCATGGAGTCAAGGAACGAGCCAGAGCCACCAAGGGACGAGGCGAGACGAGGAGTCAACATCAAGCAGGCGTCGAGGCACGAGGGCTCCATGCGACGAGCGGACGAGACGTTCTTTTCCTGTAGCGTAGCCATGATCCCGATTCCTGAGCGATCTAGTTTTTTTTTTGATAATGTAGCGATGGCCTCGTCACCTGAACCGTCGTAGGAGGAGTCCAGGATCGCGCTCGATGGCCTGGTCGCTCTCGCTCGATGGGCGTCGTCGCTCGATGCTTGGCCCAGTAGCGCTAACTATTACCACACCTATATAAAAAATATGGACCCCCCAGAATTTGGGCCCTGTGCGGGCCGCACCTTTTGTACCACTGTGGGCCCTGCCCTGTAGGCGGAGATGTCGTTCATGATTACCCGTGACGACGCGACGACGGGATGGCAATGGGTACCCATTACCTATGTAACCTGCGGGTAAAAACCATATTAGGGTAAGGGCATGTGACAAAAAGTTATCCATGGGTATGTAAACAGGGTAGAACGGGTACGGGTATGAGATCATATAACCCATACCCGCATACCCATGTACCCTTATAAATTCAATCAAGTACAGAATAATTACCTCTACCCTTTGTCTTGAGTTTGTGAACTTAAAATATATGACTACGTGCTATTGTTTATGACTATGTGTTAATGCTTTGATGCGTTGTTGTTTACAAGAAAGTATTGATGTTTATAAAATGTGTTGTTGTTTATAAGTATGTATTGATGTTATTATGTGTTGTTGTCAATAATTTGTGATTGTATGTTGTTGTTTATGATTATGTGTCGTTCAAATTGATGTCACTGAAACTTGGATATTTTTACCCATCGGTACACATTTACCTTGTTGGTTGACGGGTATGGAAAAATTTTGTACCCACTAGCGGATATGGGTACGGGTGGTGGGTAAGCTTAAATACGATGGGTAAGGGTATGGGAAGGCTCCACCCGTGGCCAAACCCTGCGGGTGCCATCCCTACGACGAACAGATCGATTGATCTCCCATGCAACCTTAGCTAGCACTACTGCACTATGTAGATGGATTGCCCACTCAGCAACACCGCATGAGATGCGAGCTGTAGCCTGCAAAGGCTCCCGCTCCGCACACATGGCTGCGCGAGTTTTAACAACTGCCCAAAATGCCCCTGTCGTCTTCATATACTACCTGAATTGTCACTACTGCAGAACCGGGCAATAGCACCGGTTCGTAAGGCCCTTTAGTGTCGGTTCGGTAACCGGCACTAAATTGTGGGCACTAAAGGCCCCCCCTTTAGTACCGGTTCAGCATGAACCGGTACTAAAGGGCAACCACGTGGCACGAGCCAGCTCCGTGGGCGCGTAGGACATTAGTACCGGTTGGTAACACCAACCGGTACTAAATGTTTGGGTGTGTTTTGGTTTTATTTTTTATTTTTACTTTAATTTTGTGTTTTCAATTTAATTTAGTGATTGTTTTACATTATAATGAGTTGTTAAATCATTAGGTGAATGTACCGCAGATTAGTTTGACTGGATGCATGTGGATCCTAGCTAAGTCATCAAGTATATGTCATATCCATATTATATATACTTGATCACCTAATTAAGTGATCGAGGTAATATGGATATGGCATATACTTGATCACTTAGCTAGAATCCATCCAGTTGAAACTAATATGCAGTTTCTTTCATAAATAATATAATAACTCATCATCATCATTATATTAATATAAAAACTCTTGCATCATATATATCATCACCAACAACAGTTTTCATAGCTAGCTAAAAATCATCATATAATAGTCGTCTCATTACCACTACTTAATCATCATATAGTCATTACCGCTATCTAATCACCACCAACACTAGCTTAAAGAAGAAACATTCACTTGTACCAGAAGTAAAGATATCATCGAGTTCAACATGGTAATGATATTATAAGCGTTCATAACACCACAAAAGCAAATCACTCTTTAATATTAAGTTCAGGACGAAGAACATGGACATGAGAGGACAAGTACTAAGAGCATGAACTAGCTAATGAATCACTCCTGCTGCTCTCTCTTAGGTAAAATAGCATAGAACATGTATAGCTTTCCTGATTCATCATATTGGAGCATGCAGATGAACCTGTCTCCTAATCGTGGGTTGCGCTTCTGATTGCTGCCGCCTAGTACTTCTCTGTGATTGTTCACAATTTTGCTCCAGTCTTTTACTATTAAGCATTCCTCGCTATTAGAAATCCTGAATGCACTAAAATGCATTGTAAGATATCTTGGCCGTAATCTAACAATATTCATGGTACCTTTAGTCTTGATCCAATCAGACACAACATTCATTGGGAGTCCCTGTTGAAGAACATCGTATGGTAACATATTTAGCAATGAAGTTTAGCAAAAAAAATAATATATGCAAAAGATGCACTGAGAAGAAATAGTAGAAATCTTACCATCTTTCCTAAATATATGTGACCGTAGTTCAGTACGAACACTATTGGTCGCACGTTTTGAGTACTAACATTTCTAAGTGCAGAATTTTTTTTGTCTTGACATCATCAAGATCCTCAAGCCATGAAACATAATGACTTGTCTCCTCGTAGTTTAGTTCAGCTCCGGGACAGTGGACGGTCCTGTCTATCAAGCGCCGGACATGTTTGCTTGATTGGAAGTAAGCTGTCAATATAAATTGAGATCTATTAATTATTCAACTGGTTCAAATAATCTCATATCGAAGACATAAATATGGTTGAGAAACTCACATAATGGTAGAACTGGAGGCGTCTGCACATCGACCCAGATGTCTCTATTACCTTCAATAACATCTTCCAGACGAATATCAAAGGTGATAACCATATCAGGCTCAAATGCATAAGCCTTGCATTGCGCTTGCCAAGTTTTGCATTCAAAATAGGTGTATGTGTCTGCATTGTATAATTTGACGTTGAAGGTATAACCATGCTCGGTCTTCAAGTAAACTCTTTTTACCTCCATAGTTTCGTTAGGACTGAAACCTATCTTATCCAACACAAAAATTCTTGCAAGGCAGAGGATACGCTAGTAGAATAGTGAAAAATTAAAATTAAAAGTTGAAGCAAATGAAGCATAAGTCATGCTTAATTACGAAAAAAGACTTGTCGTTGTGACTATCCACTTCGAAGTTCTCATCCAGCTTGATGCTGAAGCGTCTATCATCAACTAGAAAATTTCTGCCGCACAGGCCGCGCTGGTCTTCGCAGTATTCGCACATAATGAAATCGTGTTCGTCATCACACGACATTCCTATGTTCTTAGGTGAAACATTAAACACTTATTAATTCTATTAATTCAACTAATTCTGTTAATTCAACTAGTTCAACTAATTAATTGAACTAATTCAACTAAGCACTTACGAAAAATATACCTAATTAATTGAACTAATTCAACTAACTAGTTCAACTAATTAATTCAACTAATTGAACTAAGCCAGTTTTATTAATTTTCTTACTAAAAATAAGGTAGCCAGTTCTATATAATAAAATGTTAATTAGATAATGAAATCTTATATAACTAAATTAAATATATATCTAACATATAATTTATATCTAATTCATCTAATATTTGACATTAATATCTAACATATGTTCATATATAGGTGAAACATTAAACACTTACTAGTTCTATTAATTTAACTAAATAAACTAGTTCTATTAATTCAACTAAGCATTTACTAAAAATAAACTTGTTCTATTAATTTCTTACTAAAATAAAGTAGTTAGTTCTATATAGTAATATTTTGATTAGATCATCAAATCTCATATACCTAAATTTTCTTACTAAAAATAAACTTGTTCTATTAATTTTCATACTAAAAATAAACTAGTTATATTAATTCAACTAGTTCAAATCTCATATATATACCTAATTAATATCTAGCTAATTCATCTAAAATTGACATTAATATTTAACATCTTTTCCATACAATTCATCTAACATTAACATTCTAACATTATTATCTACGTAATTTATCTAACATTAATCTAAACAATAAAAAATAGAAAATAAGTAAAAACAATGTGTGTATGTGTCTGTCTGTCTCTCTGTGTGTGTGTATGTGTGTGTGTGTGTATGTGTGTGTGTATATACGAGCGGGGGGCGGTGGCGGGAAACGGCCTTTACTACCGATTGAAGCCATCAACCGGTATTAAAGGCCAATTTTCGCCAGGCCAAGAGGCGGGAAACGGCCCCTTTAGTACCGGTTCGTGCCACGAACCGGTACTAAAGACCCAATCATTAGTACCGGTTAGAGCCACCAACCGGTACTAATGGTTGTGCGCTGCCACCGGCGGTGCACAATGTTTAGTCCCACCTCGCCGAGCGAAGGGTAACCGCACTGGTTTATAAACCCAGCCGCGGCTGCTCCTTCGAACTTCTCTATATAGCAGGCTTCTGGGCCTGACAATGGCGCGCTGCCCTGTGAGCCTGCTGGCCCTTCTGGGCCTGCATTTGCACACCCTAGGTCTGGCAGGCCCACTGGGCAGCGCCCCAACAATTTTTTATATAGTTTTTTCTTTTCTGCATTATTAATTTTCTTCTATTTATTTTTGAGTAATTTTTTATATAGTTTTTTTCTTTTCTGCATTATTTATTTTCTTCTATTTATTTTTGAGTAATTTTTTATATAGTTTTTTCTTTTCTGCTATATTTATTTTCTTCTATTTATTTCTGACTAGTTTTTTTCTGTATTTAGTTTCTTTGTGACCCTCTATACTCTTTCGCACATACTATGCGGGTGAAAAGATAATACCATTGCAAGTTTCAACATTTTCAAAGTTCAGTTTGTAGTGATTTTCAATTTCACGGTCATTTAGTCTCTCTAAACAATTAGGTAAATGACCGAAAAACAACAAACGATGTCAGAATATGTTGTAAATTGATGACGTCGCTTTGAATGCTGCATACTGCACACAAAAGAAGTCCGGAGTTCAAATAAGTTTAAAAAACATTGAAGTGCCCGTGTAACAGATGAGTTCTCGTCCGAAACCCTGATACTCCGAAAGAGATTGTCCAGTTTGTACACGAAGTGCGTCCAGTTTTTGCCGTCATCCTCTCTACTCTTTCGCACATGCTATGCGGGTGAAATGATTATACCATGCCAAGTTTCAACATTTTCAGAGTTCATTTTATAGTGATTTTCAATTTCACGGTCATTTAACTCTCTAAACAATTAGGTAAATGATCGAAAAACAACAAATGATGTGAGAACATGTTGGAAATTGATGACGTCGCTTTGAATGCTGCAATACTGAACACAAAAGAAGTCCGGAGTTCAAATAAATTTAAAAAACATTGAAGTGCCCGTGTAACAGATGAGTTCTCGTCCGAAACCCTGATACTCCGAAACAGATTATCCAGTTTGTACACGAAGTGCGTCCAATTTTTGCCGTGACCCTCTCTACTCTTTCGCACATGCTATGCGGATGAAATGATGATACCATGCCAAGTTTCAACATTTTCAGAGTTTATTTTGTAGTGATTTTCAATTTCATGGTCATTTAGCTCTCTAACAATTAGGTAAATGACTGAAAAACAACAAATGATGTCAAAACATGTTGTAAATTGATGACGTCGCTTTGAATGCTACATACTGAACACAAAAAAAGTTCAAAGTTCAAATAAGTTTAAAAAACATTGAAGTGCCCGTGTAAAGATGAGTTCTCGTCCGAAACCCTGATACTCCGAAAGAGATTGTTCAGTTTGTACACGAAGTGTGTCCAGTTTTTGCCGTGACCCTCTCTACTTTTTCGCACATGCTATGCGGGTGAAATGATGATACCATGCCAAGTTTCAACATTTTCAGAGTTTATTTTATAGTGATTTTCAATTTCAAGGTCATTTAACTCTCTAAACAATTAGATAAATGACCGAAAAACAACAAATGATGTCAGAACATGTTGAAAATTGATGGCGTCGCTTTGAATGCTGCATACTGAACACAAAAGAAGTCCAGAGTTCAAATAAGTTTAAAAAACATTGAAGTGCCCGTGTAACAGATGAGTTCTCGTCCGAAACCCTGATACTCCGAAAGAGATTGCCCAGTTTGTACACGAAGTGCGTTCAGTTTTTGCCGTGACCCTTTATACTCTTTCGCACATGCTATGCAGGTGAAATGATGATACCATACCGAGTTTCAACATTTTCACAGTTTATTTTGTAGTGATTTTCAATTTCACGGTCATTTAGCTCTTTAAACAATTCGATAAATGACTGAAAAACAAATGATGTCAGAACATGTTGGAAATGGATGACGTCGCTTTGAATGCTGCATACTGAACACAAAAGAAGTTCGGAGTTAAAATAAGTTTAAAAAACATTGAAGTGCCCGTGTAACAGATAAGTTCTCGTCCGAAACCCTAATACTCCGAAAGAGATTGTCCAGTTTGTACACGAAGTGCGTTCAGTTTTTGCCGTGACCATCTCTACTCTTTCGCACATGCTATGCGGGTGAAATGATGATACCATGCTAAATTTCAACATTTTCACAGTTCATTTTGTAGAGATTTTCAATTTCACGGTCATTTAGATCTTTAAACAATTCGGTAAATGATTGAAAAACAATAAGCGATGTCAGAACATGTTGGAAGTTGATGACGTCGCTTTGAATGCTGCATACGGAACACAAGAAGTCCGGAGTTCAAATAAGTTATTAAAAATAAAAAAAAGATGCAATGCTGGTTAATTTGCTTGAAGCCTTTCGGAATAATGTAGACTGCACTGCACATAGCTGAGTGCAATCTATGCTATTCCGAAAGGCTTGAAGCTAATCAACGTGCAGGTGAGCATTGCACCTCTTCGTCATTGTCTCTGCACTCACGGCTTATAAACCGCTCATACTGCCTCTCTCTTGGCGAGGTGGGACTAAAAATCAGCTTACTAAGAAACTCTAGTACCGTTTCATGCCATGAACCGGTACTAAAGGTCTTCGTGGGGGCCCCAGCCTGACCACAACCGCACTGGCCTCATTAGTACCGGTTCGTGGCATGAACCGGTACTAAAGGTTGCCTACGAACCGATACTAATGATGCCCGCCCGCCTAGCCGTTGGAACCGACACTAATGGTCACATTAGTGCTGGCTCAAATTCAAACCGGCACTAATGTGCTTCACATTTGACCCTTTTTCTACTAGTGTGTGTTGTAGTATTGGTTAATCTGGTTTGTTCGTCCACTGAAAATGGATGGCCCATATTGACTAGATGCACTGTAAAAGGTCGCCTCCTGTACTCATTTTAATTTTTTCTATCAATGAAATGATACGTAAGTTTTGCGTATTTGCGAAAAAAAATAAAAATTCGGTGTCACATCATCTAGTACACACTGCATACATAGATGCACATGAATGCACCGACAGATACGGTGGGCATACAATACATGATACTGGAGTACCTAGTTCTGAGGGTTCCAGGGTACGCATTTGGGCGCAGAGCACTCCTTCTGGCAGGTTTCCCGGCACTGCTGCCCCAACCCGTACCGGCAGAGGTCGCAATATCGGGTGATGCAGAGAACCTTAGACACTGGATCCCTTTCTTCGGAACATCCAGAAGAAGATTGTTACTCCTTTTTCATTTGACATGCAGCAATTGAGACTTTGATAGTAATGAGAAGGTGCTATCCTCACAAACGAGGTGTACTATCTTCTATTACGCAAATTTATGATTTAACCATGAATTTTAACATGTTCTGAAAGATCTTCTTGCTATATGCATTTGAAGTATTAATATGCGTTTGTTAGTTGAATATGTGGTGTGATTTTGTTTTGTCAATTGGACCACCCTGGCATAAAATCCTGACTACGCCATTGGTGTAGGGGCTGACGCGCGAAGGGCAAGGGTCGAAGTTGCACTCGTCGCAGCTGCCGGTGTAGTTGTTTGCTTTCTTGAGTGGTATCACTGTAAACTTCATGTGTATACAAATCAGCAAATCAAATATACGATCGAATTCAAACCAAAATACAAGGGTCTAGTACTCACCTTAACCGGTTAAACTGGGTCAAATTAATGTCATGAAAAATAGAAAAGTGAATTACTTGACAGTGTACTGAGTTACGGCGGCTGTTTTTTTTTGAAAAGGCACCCTTAGGGGCATCTTATAACTGACATTTCTTAAGGAAATAGAATAGACAATGCAATGGGCAAAAAAGACACTAAACGACCAGCAAAAATGGCAAAATTGGCAAGTATAAGCAGATGTCTGAAATATTTTTATTTTGAAATGGTCACCGGGGAAAACTCCCCGCCTGAATATATTTCAAAAGTTATCAAGTGTTACGGAGTTCACAGGACCCTTGAGAGTTTCGGACATAAGTCGATGGGTCCAAACAATCAAATCATCTAAAATAGTTTTAATAGAACTACTTGCATCGGTCTCAAGGCTTCGGAAGACTTTCTTGTTCATTGCATCCCGAATCTTGCAGAGAATTAGAAGGAACATGAAGGAGCTACCCGAGCTGGGCAGCGGAGCTGGTAGTGTTGTGCGCAAGAGATCTCCAATCGCCGTGAAAAGAGGACAGATACTGATTGCCCACCAAATCCCGCGAGCTGCCGGACACGAGAAAAAGAGATGTTCACAGTCCTCCACCGCATGAGAGCATCTTGGGCAAGCTTCCGTGCCTGGAATGTTCTTCATGTGCAAGTCCTTCCTTGTGTTGAGACGATCAAGGTAGAACAGCCACGCGAAGATCATTACCTTTTTCGGGACCCTGGAATCCCAAATATCAGCAAGCACTGGGGTTACTGTGCAACACTTACCCTAGAGTGGATGGATGATCGTTCCAAGCGAGTCAGCAGCTTAATTACTGTCCACCGGACATGCGATGCACACGATGCTGGTTTGTTCGTGTATACTCAATTTGGTTTCTGGTTTGTTCTCGAATGTTCTACATTGAAATAACAGACGGATTCACTTTAAACATCGTCGGGGCTGTAGCTCAGATGGTAGAGCGCTCGCTTAGCATGCGAGAGGTATGGGGATCGATACCCCACTTCTCCACTTTTTTTTTTGCCTTGGGCAGAAACCCTGTGGGCGGATCGATACCCCACTTCTCCACTTTTTTTTTGTCTTGGGCAGAAACCCTGTGGGCCGTGACCTGCAGGCCAGAGGGCAGAAGGCTGGGTCGACATCGGCGTCATCACCGGGCCGCTACACACACATGCCGCAACGTCTTGGGCGGAGCTGCGGCATATGTCGCGTGTGTGCATGCAAGTGCAATGCCTGCGAGTGCACGAGAGATCGCCGACCGGCCGGGAGACGTCCCACCTTCCTCCGGGGGACATGCCGGTATGTACCCTGCTTCCCTTCACACATGGACCATGGCGCATTGCCCCGCCTCCGGTCTCCCAGCCCATGCATCGTGGACCAAGCATTAGCATGTGCCTGGTTATTATCCAGAGAAACCAACATACACAAACGGCATACTACTCCTGTCCTGTGTGAGCATCCATGGAGCCTGGACCGATCGACCATCGAATCTCTCGTGCTCCGCAACGAGCGGGTGACCGCCGTTAAGTAAACTAGTGCCGGCCGGCCGGCCAGACGAGTCAATTAATTAACTGGCATACTTCTCACGCACGTTCGTTTGGCGGTCGAATCTTTACTCTCGCTCTCGATCGTGAAGAGACTCAGCGCAAGTGCAACGCACGGAGGCGGGAGTAAACTTCAATGCTTTCGATCAGCTTCTGAAGAACACGTGTGGTTCCAGAGATGCCGGCCGTCATCGATCGATTGCTTTCTTGTCCGGGCAGAAGTAGACGGGTGTTTATCATCAAGACCGGAGTCCGCTGAACTTGGCTCGTAATCACCTTTGTCCGTCGACTCCCGGAATCCCGGCGGTCTCGGCCCTTTTTGTATCCCTTTTGTATTTGGCAAGTCGGTGGTAGGGCTGCAAGAAAAGCTCGAGGCACGTGAGCCACTCGAGATTGACTCGTTTTTTGACTCGACTCGATATCGACTCGAAAAAAAACAAGCTGAGTTTGAACACTTTATGTAGCTCGGCCGAGAAATGAGTCGATCTTGAGCTAATGTTGGCTTGCTCGATTTTAACTCAATAGCTCGACAGAATATCATTATATTAAATGATCGTGCCATATATTAAATGAAATAAGATAATATTACCATATATGTTGTCCATAATTTTTCTCCATTTTATTTACCAACGAACATGGAAACTTAATTAAGTGTGGAGAAGATTTATGCCTAATTATGACATGTGGTCCACTATGTGTTAAATATCCTATATTTTTGGCAAAGGTTCCCAGCATATTCATCTTAATTTTTTGTTTTTCATCCATAGATTTGTAATTTTTACCATCTCATTTAGCTCGAAACTAGCTCGAGATCGACTCGAGATCGTTACAAGATGAGCACGAGTCATGTTCTAGAGCTCGATCATGAGCTTCAGTTTGTTTGAGCTCGCTCGAATTTTCATATGAGTTGAGCTAAGCCAACTCCAACTTGCTCGAACTCGACTCGTTTGCAGCCCTACTCGGTGGTCTGTACTTCTGTTTTCACGATGATGAACGGTGGTCCGTGGTCTGGACATGATACGACGTACCCGCCTCGATGTTTTGAACGAAGGTGCAATGGATCAGCCGATCAAGATGATGCAGCTATCACAAAAAGAAGTCAATCTAGCTAAGAGTTAAAAACCTGAACCTGATCGGCACGGGTGTTTCTAAAAGTCTAGCGTGTCTCTTATCACATGCACGCACCGATAAATTAAGCCACCCAATCTGAGGTGACGTGCCTAACCCTGACTAATTAGGCTAGTAGCTTAGTCAATCATGGCGGTAATAGCATCCATCTTGAGCTTTCATCGGTTGTATCGTGTCGCTCACAAGGAGATTGATCCATGGTACTTGGACAAAGAGTTACATGGGTGCGGATAAGTCTTAGTCAAGTGAGATTTAACTAAGTCTTATTTAAGTGACATAACATGCAAGAGAGAGAAAAAACTGAACTTTTCTCCACAGATTTAATGTATGATTTTATGGATATAACATTGACTGAGACTTACCATAGCTGTTTGGACAAACTGCTCTCCCTGTGTAATTGTCCTGCCCCCATCAGAAGTTGCACACACACATATAGATACTAGCTAAATTGTCTTTGCAAATATGTTGTAGATAAATAGCTCACGTTGTGGCTCACTGTTTCAATACATTCCTAGAGAAAGATTAAGTTGAAAGATATTGTAAGTAATGATGCGGACTAGGTCCGTAGTCTGAGGAGTGTCCTCACTACTAGACAGAAGGCTTACGTCTTTGATGCACCGCTCGATGTGCAAACCCCTACAACGTCGTCTGTAGATGTTGTGAACACCTGACAGACACATCCTGATGACTACTTGATAGTTTAGTGCATCATACTTTATGGCTTAGAATCGGGATTCCAATGACGTTTTGAAATCCATAGAATATATGAGATGTTCCAAAAGCTGAAATTGGGATTTCAGGCTCATGCCCGTGTTGAGAGGTGTGCGACCTCTGACAAGTTCTTTTGCCAACAAGATGGAGGAGAATAGCTCAGCTAGTGAGCATGTGCTCAGAATGTCTGGGTGCTACAATCACTTAAATCAAGTGGGAGTTAAACTTCCAGATAAGATAGTGATTGATAGAGTTCTCTAGCCACTATCACTAAGCTACTAGATCTTCGTGATGAACTATGACATGCAAGGGATGGAATTGATCCCGGAGCTATTCGCGGTGCTTAAGACCGCAAAAGGTAGAAATCAAGAAGGAGCATCAAGTGTTGATGGTTTAACAAGACCACTGGTTTCAAGAAGGGCAAGGGCTAGAAGGGAAACTTCATGGATGGCAAACCAGTTGCCGCTCCAGTGAAGGAACCCAATGTTGAACCCAAACCCGAGACTAAGCGCTTCTATTGTAAGGGGAACGGTCACTGATAGCGGAATTACCCCAAATGCATGGTAGATAAGAAGGCTGGCAACTTCAACAAAATTTATACGTGTTATTAATGTGTACCTCACTAGTACTCCTGGTAGCACCTGGGTATTGGATACCGGTTCAGTTACTATTATTGGTGACTTGAAGCAAAAGCTATGGACTAAACGGAGACTGGCTAAGGGCGAGGTGACGATGTGTGTTGGAAGTGTTTCCAAAGTTGATGAGATCACCATCGCACGCTCCATCTACCTTCGGGATTAATATTGAACCTAGATAAATGTTATCAGGTGTCTACGTTGAGCATGAATATGATTAGATCATGTTCATTGCAATACGGTCATTCATTTAAGTTAGAGAATAATGGTTATTCTGTTTACATGAATGATACCTTTCATGGTCATGCACCCTATGTGAATGGTTCATTGAATCTCGGTCGTAACATGTTCACGCCAAAAGATGTAGAGTTAATAATGATAGTACCACTTTCTCGTGGCACTGCCACTTAGGTCATAATGGCGTAAGATGCATGAAGAAACTCCATGTCGATGGATGTTTGGAGTCACTTGATTTTGAATCACTTGACACATGCGAGCCATGAAGGAAATATGCCCTAGAGGCAATAATAATGTTATTATTTTATTTCCTTATATCATGATAAATGTTTATTATTCATGCTAGAATTGTATTATCCGGAAACATAATACTTGTGTGAATACATAGACAAACTAAACGTCACTAGTATGCCTCTACTTGACTAGCTCATTAATCAAATATGGTTATGTTTCCTAACCATAGACATGTGTTGTCATTTGATTAATGGGGTCACATTATTAGGAGAATGATGTGATTGACATGACCCATTCCATTAGCTTAGCACCCGATCGTTTAGTATGTTGCTATTGCTTTCTTCTTGACTTATACATGTTCCTATGACTATGAGATATGCAACTCCCGTTTGCCGGAGGAACACTTTGTGTGCTACCAAACGTCACAACATAACTGGGTGATTATAAAGGAGCTCTACAGGTGTCTCCAAAGGTAAATGTTGGGTTGACGTATTTCGAGATTAGGATTTGTCACTCCGATTGTCGGAGAGGTATCTCTGGGCCCTCTCGGTAATGCACATCACATAAGCCTTGCAAGCATTGCAACTAATGAGTTAGTTGCGAGATGATGTATTACGAAACGAGTAAAGAGACTTGCCGGTAACGAGATTGAACTAGGTATTGAGATACCGACGATCGAATCTCGGGCAAGTAACATACCGATGACAAAGGGAACAACGTATGTTGTTATGCGGTCTGACCGATAAAGATCTTCGTAGAATATGTAGAAGCCAATATGAGCATCCAGGTTCCGCTATTGGTTATTGAGGGAGTCCTGGATTAGGGGGTGTTCGGGTAGCCGGACTATACCTTCAGCCGGACTCCTGGACTATGAAGATACAAGATTGAAGACTTCGTCCCGTGTCCGGATGGGACTTTCCTTGGCGTGGAAGGCAAGCTTGGCGATGTGGATATTCAAGATCTCCTACCATTGTAACCGACTCTATGTAACCCTAACCCTATCCGGTGTCTATATAAACCGGAGGGTTGTAGTCCGTAGGCAATCAACTCCATATACAACAATCATACCGTAGGCTAGCTTCTAGGGTTTAGCCTCCTTGATCTCGTGGTAGATCTACTCTTGTACTACCCATATCATCAATATTAATCAAGCAGGACGTAGGGTTTTACCTCCATCAAGAGGGCCCGAACCTGGGTAAAACATCGTGTTCCCTGCCTGCTGTTACCATCCGGCCTAGACGCACAGTTCGGGAACCACTACCCGAGATCCGCCGGTTTTGACACCGACATGGGTGCTTTCATTGAGAGTTCCTCTGTGTCGTCACCTTTAGGCCCGATGGCTCCTTTGATCATCAACAGCGATGCGGTCCAGGGTGAGACTTTGCTCCCCGGACAGATCTTCATCTTCGGCGGCTTCGCTCTGCGGGCCGATTCGCTCGGCCACCTGGAGCAGATCGAAAGCTACGCCCCTGGCCATCAAGTCAGGTTTGGAAGCTTAAACTACACGGCTGACATCCGTGGAGACTTGATCTTTGACGGGCTCGAGCCACGGCCAAGCGCGCCGCACTATCTCGAGGGGCATGTGTTGGAAATATGCCCTAGAGGCAATAATAAATTAGTTATTATTATATTTCCTTGTTCATGATAATCGTTTATTATCCATGCTAGAATTGTATTGATAGGAAACTCAGATACATGTGTGGATACATAGACAACACCATGTCCCTAGTAAGCCTCTAGTTGACTAGCTCGTTGATCAATAGATGGTTATGGTTTCCTGATCATGGACATTGGATGTCGTTGATAACGGGATCACATCATTAGGAGAATGATGTGATGGACAAGACCCAATCCTAAGCATAGCACTAGATCGTGTAGTTCGTATGCTAAAGCTTTTCTAATGTCAAGTATCATTTCCTTAGACCATGAGATTGTGCAACTCTTGGATACCGTAGGAGTTCTTTGGGTGTGCCAAACGTCACAACGTAACTGGGTGGCTATAAAGGTACACTACGGGTATCTCCGAAAGTGTCTGTTGGGTTGGCACGAATCGAGACTGGGATTTGTCACTCCGTGTGACGGAGAGGTGTCTCTGGGCCCACTCGGTAGGACATCATCATAATGTGCACAATGTGATCAAGGAGTTGATCATGGGATGATGTGTTACGGAACAAGTAAAGAGACTTGCCGGTAACGAGATTGAACAAGGTATCGGGATACCGATGATCGAATCTCGGGCAAGTATCGTACCGATAGACAAAGGGAATTGTATACGGGATTGATTAAGTCCTTGACATCGTGGTTCATCCGATGAGATCATTGTGGAACATGTGGGAGCCAACATGGGTATCCAGATCCCTCTGTTGGTTATTGACCAGAGAGTCGTCTCGGTCATGTCTGCATGTCTCCCGAACCCGTAGGGTCTACACACTTAAGGTTCGGTGACGCTAGGGTTATAGAGATATTAGTATGCGGTAACCCGAAAGTTATTCGGAGTCCCGGATGAGATCCCGGACGTCACGAGGAGTTCCGGAATGGTCCGAAGGTAAAGAATTATATATAGGAAGTGCTATTTCGGGCATCGAGACAAGTTTCGGGGTCACCAGTATTGTACCGGGACCACCGGAAGGGTCCCGGAGGTCCACCGGGTGGGGCCACCTGCCCCGGGGGGCCACATGGGATGTAGGGGGTGCGCCTTGGCCTACATGGGCCAAGGGCACCAGCCCCTAGAGGCCCATGCGCCAAAGGGACAAGAGGAGGGGAGAGTCCTAAAGGGGGAAGGCACCTCCGAGGTGCCTTGGGGAGGATAGACTCCTCCCCCCCTTGGCCGCACCCTTCCTTGTAGGAAGGGGCAAGGCTGCGCCCTCCCCCTCTCCCTTGGCCCTATATATAGTGGGGGGAAGGGAGGGCAACCATACCTAAGCCCTGGCGCCTTCCTCTCCCTTCCATGACACATCTCCCTCCTCCCGCAGCGCTTGGCGAAGTCCTGTTGGAATCCCGCTACTTCCACCACCACGCCGTCGTGCTGCTGGATCTCCATCAACCTCTCCTTCCCCCTTGCTGGATCAAGAAGGAGGAGACGTTGCTGCTCCGTACGTGTGTTGAACACGGAGATGCCGTCCGTTCGGCGCTAGGATCATCGGTGATTTGGATCACGACGAGTACGACTCCATCAACCCCGTTCTCTTGAACGCTTCCGCGCTCGATCTACAAGGGTATGTAGATCCACTCCTCCCTCGTAGCTAGATGACTCCATAGATTGATCTTGGTGACACGTAGGAAAATTTCGAATTATTGCTACGTTCCCCAACAGTGGCATCATGAGCTAGGTCTATGCGTAGTTTCTATGCACGAGTAGAACACAAAGTAGTTGTGGGCGTTGATTTTGTTCAATATGCTTGCCGTTACTAGTCTTATCTTGATTCGGCGGCATTGTGGGATGAAGCGGCCCGGACCGACCTTACACGTACTCTTACGTGAGACTGGTTCCACCGACTGACATGCACTAGTTGCATAAGGTGGCTAGCGGGTGTCTGTCTCTCCCACTTTAGTCGGATCGGATTCGATGAAAAGGGTCCTTATGAAGGGTAAATAGCAATTGGCATATCACATTGTGGTTTTTGCGTAGGTAAGAAACATTCTTGCTAAAAACCCATAGCAGCCACGTAAAACATGCAAACAACAATTAGAGGACGTCTAACTTGTTTTTGCAGGGTATGCTATGTGATGTGATATGGCCAAGAAGAATGTGATGAATGATATGTGATGTATGAGATGATCATGTTCTTGTAATAGGAATCACGACCTGCATGTCGATGAGTATGACAACCGGCAGGAGCCATAGGAGTTGTCTTAATTTATTTATGACCTGCGTGTCAACATAAACGTCATGTAATTACTTTAGTTTATTGCTAACCGTTAGCTGTAGAAGTAGAAGTAATAGTTGGCGAGACAACTTCATGAAGACACGATGATGGAGATCATGATGATGGAGATCATGGTGTCATGCCGGTGACGATGATGATCATGGAGCCCCGAAGATGGAGATCAAAAGGAGCAATATGATATTGGCCATATCATGTCACTATTTGATTGCATGTGATGTTTATCATGTTTATACATCTTATTTGCTTAGAATGACGGTAGTAAATAAGATGATCTCTCAGTAAAATTTCAAGAAAGTGTTCCCCCTAACTGTGCACCGTTGCGACAGTTCGTAGTTTCGAAGCACCACGTGATGATCGGGTGTATAGATTCTTACGTTCGAATACAACGGGTGTTGACGAGCCTAGCATGTACAGACATGGCCTCGGAACACATGCAAACACTTAGGTTGACTTGACGAGCCTAGCATGTACATACATGTCCTCGAAACACAGAAGACCGAAAGGTCGAGCATGAGTCGTATGGTAGATACGATCAACATGAAGATGTTCACCGATGTTGACTAGTCCGTCTCACGTGATAATCGGACACGGCCTAGTTGACTCGGATCATGTAATCACTTAGATGACTGGAGGGATGTCTATCTGAGTGGGAGTTCATAAGATGAACTTAATTATCCTGAACATTGTCAAAAAGGTCTTCGCAAATTATGTCGTAGCTCATGCTTCAGTTCTACTGTT
Source organism: Triticum dicoccoides (assembly GCF_002162155.2). NCBI lineage: Eukaryota > Viridiplantae > Streptophyta > Magnoliopsida > Poales > Poaceae > Triticum > Triticum dicoccoides. The sequence goes on along the minus strand of NC_041392.1, from coordinate 87,599,715 downwards.
TAGTTATGTTCCTAGAGAAAATTTAGTTGAAAGTTGATAGTAGAAATTATGCGGACTAGGTCCACAAACTGAGGATTGTCCTCATTGCTTCATAGAAGGCTTATGTCCTTAATGCACCGCTCAGTGTGCTGAACCTCGAACGTTGTCTGTGGATGTTGCGAACATCTGACATACACGTTTTGATGACTACATGATAGTTCAGTGCGTAATGCTAAATGGTTTAGAATTGAGGCACCAAAGATGGTTTTTGAAACGTCATGGAACATATGAGATGTTTCGAGGGCTGAAATTGGGATTTCAGGCTCGTGCCCACGTCAAGAGGTATAAGACCTCCGACGATTTTCTTAGCCTACAAACTAAGGAGAAAAGCTCAATTGTTGAACTTGTGCTCAGATTGTCTGAGTACAACAATCGCTTGAATCGAGTGGGAGTTGATCTTCCAGATGAGATAGTGATGTTTCTCCGAAGTCATTACCACCAAGCTGCTAGAGCTTCATGTTGAACTATAATATATCAGGGATATATATGATGATCCTTGAGATATTTGCGATGTTTGACACCACAAAAGTAGAAATCAAGAAGGAGCATCAATTGCTGATGGTTGGTGAAACCACTAGTTTCAAGAAGGGCAAGGGCAAGAAGGGATACTTCATGAAACGGCAATTCAGCTGCTGCTCTAGTGAAGAAACCCAAAGTTGAACCCAAACCCGAAACTAAGTGCTTCTGTAATAAGGGGAACAGCCACTGGAGCAGAATTACCCTAGATACTTGGTAGATGAGAAGGCTGGCAAAGTCGATAGAAGTATATTGGATATACATTGTGTTGATGTGTACTTTACTAGTACTCCTAGTAGCACCAGGGTATTAGATACCGGTTTGGTTGCTAAGTGTTAGTAACTCGAAATAAAAGCTACGGAATAAACGAAGACTAGCTTAAGGTGAGCTAACGATATGTGTTGGAAGTGTTTCCAATGTTGATATGATCAAGCATCCTACGCTCCCTCTACCATCGAGATTGGTGTTTGCGTTGAGCATAGACATGATTGGATTATGTCTATCACAATACGGTTATTTATTTAAGGAGAATAATGGTTACTCTGTTTATTTGAATAATACCTTCAATGGTCTTACACCTAAAATGAATGGTTTATTGAATCTCGATCATAGTGATACACATGTTCATGCCAAAAGATAGTAATCATAGAACCACCTACTTGTGGCACTGCCACGTAAGTCATATTGGTATAAAACGCATGAAGAAGCTCCATGTTGATGGATCTTTGGACTCACTCATTTTTGAAAAGTTTGAGACATGCGAACCATGTCTATTGGTGTATATGCATGAAGAAACTCCATGCAAATGGACCATTTGGACTCACTTGATTTTGAATCACTTGAGACATGCAAATCATACCACATGGGCAAGATGACTGAAAGCCTCGTTTTCAGTAAAATGGAACTAGAAAGCAACTTGTTGGAAGTAATACATTTTGATGTGTGCAGTCCAATGAGTGCTAAGGCATGTAGTGGATATCGTTATGTTCTTACTTCACAGATGATTTGAGTAGATGTTGAGTATATTTACTTGATGAATCACGAGTCTGAATTATTGAAAGGTTCAAGTAATTTCAGGGTGAAGTTGAAAGATTGTCGTGACAAGAGGATAAAATATCTATGATATGATCATAGAGATGAATATCTGAATTACGAGTTTGGCACAGAATTAAGACATTGTGGAAATTGTTTCACAACTAATATAGCCTGGAACACCATAGTGTGATGGTGTGTCCGAACATCATAACTGCACCCTATTGGATATGATACATACCATGATGTCTCTTATCGAATTACCACAATAGTTTATGGGTTAGGCATTAGAGACAACCACATTCACTTTAAAAGGGGCACCACGTAATTCCGATGAGATGACACCGTATGAACTATGGTTTAGAGAAACCTAAGCTGTCATTTCTTAGAAGTTTGGGGCTGCGATGCTTATGTGGGAAAGTTTCAGGCCGATAAGCTCGAACCCAAAGCGGATAATTACATCTTCATAGGACACCCAAAACAGTTGGGTATACCTCCTGTCTCTGATCCGAAAGCAAGAAGGGATTGTTTCTGGAATCGGGTCCTTTCTCAAGGAAAAGTTTCTCTCGAAAGAATTGAGTGGGAGGATGGTGGAGACTTGATGAGGTTATTGAACCGTCTCTTCAACTAGTGTGTGACAGGGCACAGGGAGTTGTTCCTGTGGCACCTACACCAATTGAAGTGGAAGCTTATGATAGTGATCATGAAACTTCAGATCAAGTCACTACCAAACCTCGTGGGATGACAAGGATGCGTACTACTTCAGAGTGGTACGTAATCCTGTCTTGGAAGTCATGTTGCTAGACAACAATGAACCTACTAGCTATGGAGAAGCGATGGTGGGCCTGGATTCCGATAAATGGCTCGAGGCCATAAAAATCCGAGAGAGGATCCATGTATGAAAACAAAGTGTAGACTTTGGCAGAACGGATCGATGGTCGTAAGGCTATTGAGTACAGATGGATTTTAAAAGGAAGACGGACAATGATGGTAAGTATCACCATTAAGAAAGCTCGACTTGTCATTAAGATGTTTTCCGACAAGTTCAAGGAGTTGACTACGATGAGACTTTCTCACTCGTAGCGATGCTAAGAGTCTGTTGGAATTATATTAGCAATTACTGCATCATTTATGAAATCTTGCAGATAGGATGTCAAAACATTGTTTCCTTGACGATTTTTGAGGAAAGGTTGTATGTGATACAACCGGAAGGTTTTGTCAATCCTGAAATATGCTAATAAGTATGCAAAGCTCCAGCAATCCTTCTAGGGACTGGAGTAAGCATCTCGGAGTTGGAATGTATGCTTTGATGAGATGATCAAAGGTTTTGGGTTTATACAAAGTTTATGAGAAACTTGTATTTCCAAAGAAGTGAGTGGGAGCACTATAGAATTTCTGATGAGTATATGTTGTTGACATATTATGGATCAGAAATGATGTAGAATTTCTGGAAAGCATATAGGGTTATTTGGAAAGTGTTTTTCAATGGAAAGCCTGGATCAAGCTACTTGAACATTGAGCATCAAGATCTGTAAGGATAGATCAAAACGCTTAATGGTACTTTCAAATGAGCACATACCTTGACATGATCTTGAAGGTGTTCAAGATGGATCAGTCAAAGAAGGAGTTCTTGCCTGAGTTGTAAGGTATGAAGTTAAGACTTAAAGTTCGACCACGGCAGAATAGAGAGAAAGGACGAAGGTCGTCTCCTATGCTTAAGACATAGGCCCTACAGTATGCTATGCTGTGTACCGCACCTGAAGTGTGCCTTGCCATGAGTCAGTCAAGGGGTACAAGAGTGATCCAAGAATGGATCACAGGACAACGGTCAAAGTTATCCTTAGTAACTAGTGGAATAAGGAATTTTCTCAATTATGGAGGTGGTAAAAGAGTTCGTCGTAAAGGGTTACGCCGATGCAAACTTTGACACTAATCCAGATTATTCTGAGTAGTAAACTGGATTCGTATAGTAGAACAGTTATTTGGAATAGCTCCAAATGTAGCGTAGTAGTTGCATCTACAAGATGACATAAGAAATTTGCGAAGTACATACGGATCTGAATGTTGCAGACCCGTTGACTAAAACCTCTCTCACAAGCAAAACATGATCAAACCCAGAACTCATTGAGTCTTAGTCACATGATGATGTGAACTAGTTTAGTGACACTAGTAAACTCTTTGGATGTTGGTCACATGGCGATGTGACCTGTGAGTGTTAATCACATGACGATGTGAACTAGATTATTGACTCTAGTGCAAGTGGGAGACTGTTGGAAATATGCCCTAGAGGCAATAATAAATTAGTTATTATTATATTTCCTTGTTCATGATAATCGTTTATTATCCATGCTAGAATTGTATTTATAGGAAACTCAGATACATGTGTGGATACATAGACAACACCATGTCCCTAGTAAGCCTCTAGTTGACTAGCTCGTTGATCAATAGATGGTTACGGTTTCCTGACCATGAACATTGGATGTCATTGATAACGGGATCACATCATTAGGAGAATGATGTGATGGACAAGACCCAATCCTAAGCATAGCACTAGATCGTGTAGTTCGTATGCTAAAGCTTTTCTAATGTCAAGTATCATTTCCTTAGACCATGAGATTGTGCAACTCTCGGATACCGTAGGAGTTCTTTGGGTGTGCCAAACATCACAACGTAACTGGGTGGCTATAAAGGTACACTACGGGTATCTCCGAAAGTGTCTGTTGGGTTGGCACGAATCAAGACTGGGATTTGTCACTCCGTGTGACGGAGAGGTGTCTCTGGGCCCACTCGGTAGGACATCATCATAATGTGCACAATGTGATCAAGGAGTTGATCATGGGATGATGTGTTACGGAACGAGTAAAGAGACTTGCCGGTAACGAGATTGAACAAGGTATCGGGATACCGACGATCGAGCTCGGGCAAGTATGGTACCGATAGACAAAGGGAATTGTAGACGGGATTGATTAAGTCCTTGACATCGTGGTTCATCCGATGAGATCATCGTGGAACATGTGGGAGCCAACATGGGTATCCAGATCCCGCTGTTGGTTATTGACCGGAGAGTCGTCTCGGTCATGTCTGCATGTCTCCCGAACCCGTAGGGTCTACACACTTAAGGTTCGGTGACGCTAGGGTTATAGAGATATTAGTATGCGGTAACCCGAAAGTTGTTCGGAGTCTCGGATGAGATCCCGGACGTCACGAGGAGTTCCGGAATGGTCCGGAGGTAAATAATTATATATAGGAAGTGCTATTTCGGGCATCGGGACAAGTTTGGGGGTCACCGGTATTGTACCGGGACCACCGGAAGGGTCCCGGGGGTCCACCGGGTGGGGCTACCTGCCCCGGGGGGCCACATGGGCTGTAGGGGGTGTGCCTTGGCCTACATGGGCCAAGGGCACCAGCCCCTAGAGGCCCATGCGCCAAAGGGACAAGAGGAGGGGAGAGTCCTAAAGGGGGAAGGCACCTCCGAGGTGCCTTGGGGAGGATGGACTCCTCCCCCCCTTGGCCGCACCCTTCCTTGGAGGAAGGGGCAAGGCTGCGCCCTCCCCCTCTCCCTTGGCCCTATATATAGTGGGGGGGGAAGGGAGGGCAACCATACCTAAGCCCTGGCGCCTCCCTCTCCCTCCCATGACACATCTCCCTCCTCCCGCAGCGCTTGGCGATGCCCTGTTGGAATCCCGCTACTTCCACCACCACGCCGTCGTGCTGCTGGATCTCCATCAACCTCTCCTTCCCCCTTGCTGGATCAAGAAGGAGGAGACGTCGCTGCTCTGTACGTGTGTTGAATGCGGAGGTGCCGTCCGTTTGGCGCTAGGATCATCGGTGATTTGGATCACGACGAGTACGACTCCATCAACCCCGTTCTCTTGAACGCTTCCGCACACGATCTACAAGGGTATGTAGATCCACTCCTCCCTCGTAGCTAGATGACTCCATAGATTGATCTTGGTGACACGTAGGAAAATTTTGAATTATTGCTACGTTCCCCAACAACATGATCTAGCCCTGCCCCAGGACAGTGTCCTGGAGGCCGCACACGCATCGGTTCCGACCCCTAACTCGGAGCCTATTGCGCCAATCGAGGATGAACGGTTGGACGTCACTTCAGGGGCTGCGATCCCGAAGGCGATCAAGCCGAACGCTAGCCCCGCACTCTGCACGACCCGTGACTCCGAGGATCCGGACTCCTCCCCGGACTCCGAACCCCCCGCGCCCCTGCCAATCGAATCCAATGGGGCGCCGATAATGGAGTTCACCGCCGCAGACATCTTTCAGCATTCGCCTTTTGGCGACATCCTGAATTCTCTTAAGTCTCTCTCTTTATCAGGAGAGCCCTGGCTGGACTACGGTCAGCGAGGGTGGGATACGGACGATGAGGAAATTCAAAGCCCACCCACCACCCACTTTGTAGCCACTGTCGACGATCTAACCGACATGCTTGACTTCAGCTCCGAAGACATCGACGGCATGGATGACGATGTAGGAGACGAACAAGAACCAACACCTGTAGGGCACTGGAAGGCCACCTCGTCATATGACATATATATGGTGGATACTCCAAAAGATGGAGATGGCGATGGAACAGTGAGGGATGACGCCCCCAAGAAACAGCCAAAGCGCCGGTGTCAGCGGCGCCGCTCTAAATCCCGCCAAAGCAAAAACGGTGATTCCGGCACGGGAGACAATACTACCCCGGATAGCGCCGAAGAACACCCACCTCAGCAAGATTCGGCACAGGAAGATGGAGAAGCCAGCCCTCATGAGAGAGCGGCAGACCAAGAGGTCGAGGATGATAACTATACGCCTCCCTCCGAAGACGAGGCAAGCCTCGATGACAACGAATTCGTCATACCATCAGACCCCGCCGAACAAGAGCGTTTTAAACGCAGGCTTTTAGCCACGACAAGCAGCCTCAAGAAAAAGCAACAACAGCTTAGAGCTGCCCAAGATTTGCTAGCTGATAGATGGACTGAAGCCCTTGCGGCCGAAGAGTATGAACTCGAACATCCCTCCAAGAGTTACCCGAAGTGCAGGCCGCTACCCCGATCATAGGAGGAAGCACCTACATCACCAGCGCATGACATGGTAGACCGGCCACCTCGCGGCCGCGACACAGAGGCCTCTCGGCCCTCCACCCAAGCCATGCCCCGACGCCGCTCAACTAAGGCACGGGAAAATGCGCCCGACCTGCGAGACATACTGGAGGATAAGGCAAGACAAACAAGATCGATCTACGGATCGCGCAGGCGCCCTACGGCATGTGACAATGATCTTCACGCCGGATACAACAAATTCGGCCGGGCCGAACACAGCAGACATAGCTCTTCCGAGCTGCGTCGTGATATAGCCCAGTACAGAGGCGCCGCACACCCGCTATGCTTCACGAATGAAGTAATGGATCATAAAATCCCAAAGGGTTTCAAACCCATAAACATCGAATCATACGATGGCACAACAGATCCGGCGGTATGGATTGAGGATTATCTCCTTCACATCCACATGGCACGCGGCGATGATCTACACGCCATCAAATACCTCCCGCTCAAACTTAAAGGACCGGCCCGACATTGGCTTAACAGCTTGCCAGCAGACTCAATCGGTTCTTGGGAGGACCTGGAAGCCGCATTCCTCGACAACTTCCAGGGCACTTACGTGCGACCGTCGGATGCCGACGACTTAAGCCACATAATTCAGCAGCCAGAGGAATCGGCCAGACAATTCTGGACACAGTTCCTAACAAAGAAAAACCAGATAGTCGACTGTCCGGACGCAGAGGCCCTAGCAGCCTTCAAGCATAGCATCCGCGATGAGTGGCTTGCCCGGCACCTGGGACAGGAAAAGCCGAAATCCATGACAACCCTCACGATACTCATGACCCGCTTTTGCGCGGGAGAAGACTGCTGGCTAGCTCACAGTAACAACTTATCAAAGAACCCTGGTAATTCAGATACAAAGGACAAAAGTGGCAGGACACGTCGGAATAAGCAAAAAAGCCACGTTAACAGCGACAACAATGAAGACACGGCAGTCAACGCCGGATTCAAAGGCTATACATCCGGTCAGCGGAAAAAGCCATTCAAAAAGAATACTCAGGGCCCGTCCAGTTTGGACCGAATACTCGATCGCTTGTGCCAGATACATGGCACCCCCGAAAGGCCAGCCAATCACACTAACAGGGATTGTTGGGTGTTCAAGCAGGCAGGTAAGTTAAGGGCCGAAAACAGAGACAAGGGGCTGCACAGCGACAACGAGGAGCCCAAGCCGCCGAACAACAATGGACAGAAGGGCTTTCCCCCACAAGTGCGGACGGTGAACATGATATACGCAACCCACATTCCCAAGCGGGAGCGGAAGCGTGCGCTACGGGACGTATACGCAATAGAGCCTGTCGCCCCAAAGTTCAACCCATGGTCCTCCTGCCCGATCACTTTTGATCGAAGGGACCATCCCACTAGTATCCGTCATGGCGGCTTCGCCGCATTGGTTCTCGACCCAATCATCGACGGATTTCATCTCACAAGAGTCCTCATGGACGGCGGTAGTAGCCTGAACCTCCTTTATCAGGATACAGTGCGGAAAATGGGCATAGATCCCTCAAGGATTAAGCCCACAAGAACGACCTTTAAAGGCGTTATACCAGGTGTAGAAGCCAACTGTACAGGCTCAGTAACACTTGACGTGGTCTTCGGATCCCCGGACAATTTCTGAAGCGAAGAGTTAATCTTCGATATAGTCCCGTTTCGCAGTGGCTATCACGCCCTGCTCGGACGAACCGCATTCGCAAAGTTCAATGCGGTGCCGCACTATGCATATCTCAAGCTCAAGATGCCAGGACCTCGAGGAGTAATTACGGTCAACGGAAACACCGAACTCTCCCTCCGTACAGAGGAGCACACGACGGCTCTCGCAGGGGAAGTACAAAGTAGCCTTCTCAGGAAATTCTCCAGTCCGGCCATTAAAAAGCCAGACACTGCCAACCGCGCCGGGAGTAGCCCACAGAAGGACCGCCTGGCACACTCTGAGCAAGCGTAGAAATGCGGCCCCAACCCCAGCTTTTGCGACATAGCGAAACCAGTACCTCGCGTACATAACTACGCCCTTGAAATACCATGGGCACAGGGGAAGGGGCACAATAACGGCATGCCCAGAATACGGCTTAAAACGTACTAGGGGCTGCCAGATTCTTTTTTTAATTTTTTCTTACTTTTAGGACTCCATACTTCGGACGACCTGTTCGGCAATTCGCCTGCCGCACAAACGATGCAAGATCCAGGGAGACAGACAAGCCATGCCGCATTATGGAACTCCCAGGTGGTCTCTGTTACGAGCGGTATACCTGTTTTAAATACAATTCCGCGGCCTGCCCCTGGTCAGGACATACTGAATAGTCCAATATCTTTTGCTTACCGCACTATTTGCATCGTTCGACTTTGATAAATAGCCTCTCTATAGACAATGCTTAGCTTCCTGTCTATTTTTTGCATTATCCTCTTTTCACATATATGTTTATTAAATGACATGATTGCACCCGTACACCATGGTACGGCAAACACGCCAGGGGCTTCAGTACCCCTCATTATGGTGTGAGAAGTCCGTACACTTTCACAAGTGCGGCACCCCGAACTTATAGCACTATATGCATCGGCTCCGAATCATGATTTGGGTCAATAGTTGGGTTTGTCCGGCTCCTATGTTTTGGTGCCTTACGTTCCGCTATATCGGCTAAGGTAGACTAAGAGAACCACTGCGATTGTGCCCCGGTTTAGCTGGGTTAAGCACCTCAGTGGAGAAAGCTAAAACTGACTGTCATGATGAGGCGAGAGACCAGTCGCTGTTCGAGAGGTTTTTCGAGTCCCTAAAGACTTATGCCGCTTCGAGCGGGGAGCTGGCTTTGTCCAGCCAAGGCGTGGATAGCGCCCCGAACTCGGTCTTCCGAACTAGGGGCTTCGCCGAAATTTAAAATTATAGAGTTCTATGGCTAAGTGAGAGTGTTCAAGCATTATAGTCCAATTGCCTGGTTCGTTGTGCTGAGCGCCTCCCTCGAAGGACCCAACTATGGGAAAAAGAGCGCTCAGGTTTATCCTGAACACCCCAATACTAGTGGCATGGGGGCAGAAGCCGACGACTGGCCATCTCTCAATTTTTTGATAAATGGCCGCACAGAAAGTAATATTTTAAATTCAAAAAGCATTGCTTAGCACATATGAACAAGTTTTCAGCGCACATGATAAACACGAGCGAGTTCATTAGAATATCACATCTTTGGTACATTCATCCGCCACAAGGCGGGCACCTGCAAGAACATCCTTGTAGTAGTTCCCGGGCTTGCGATGCTACTTCCCCGGCGGCGGCCCGTCCTTCACAAGCTTCTTACCGTCCAGCTTACCCCTGTGCACCTTCGCACGGGCAAGGGCCCGACGGGCACCTTCGATGCAGACGGAGCGCTTGATAACCTCGAGCCTCGGACAGGCCTCCACCAGCCGCCGCACCAGCCCGAAATAGCTCCCAGGCAGGGCCTCTCTGGCCACAGTCGAACTATGAAGCCCTTCATGGCCTGTTCGGCCGCCTTGTGGAGCTCGACCAGCTGTTTCACCTGGTCGCTCAAAGGCACAGGGTGTCCGGCCTCAGAATACTGAGACCAGAACACCTTCTCCGTGGAGCTGCCCTCTTCAGCTCGGTAGAATGCGGCGGCGTCAGATACACTGCGGGGAAGATCTGCGAATGCCACTGGAGAGCTCCGGATTCGGGTAAGTAACAAGTAGTTTACTTTTATATTTCTGCTTTGCATGAAGAATGCCTTACCCGCTGCTATCTTCCTCATCTCCTCCAACTCTTGGAGGACCTTTTGGGCTTCGGCCTTGGCAGACTTGGCAGTCTCAAGGGCCGTCGCGAGCTCGGATGCTTGCGTCTTTGACTCAAGCTCCAAACTCTCATGTTTTTTCATGAGAGCCTGAAGCTCTTGCTGCACCTCGCCAACCTGAGCCCCAAGTCTGTCTCGCTCGGTGCGCTTCGCGGCCATTTTCTTTTCGGCCTCAGACAACGCCTGCTTAAGGGTCGCCACCTCAGTCGTGGCCCCTACAATAAGCAGTACAATCCTGTTATTTTTTTGCAATCACGCCTTTTTATAGGCACTTTTTCTGTAAGGTATTTCTTACCTTCTTTCTCCTCGAGCTGCCGCTTGGCAAGGCCGAGCTCTTGCTCGGTCCGCTCGAGCTCCTGCTTCAGGGCACCCACCTCCGCAGTCAGTGCGGCGGTGGATAGCAGCGAAGCCTGCATACGCATATTGACTCTTTTTGTTAGACTCCTGCGAAATTTAATAGATCCTCTATTCGGCTTTTCTTTCCGAACGCCAAACAGAGCATCAGGGGCTACTGTCTATGTGGTAATATTTTTACATATTTTTACTTACCTTGAAGCCTGTTAGAAGGCTAGCGCAAGCTTCAGTCAGTCCGCTCTTGGCGGACTGAACCTTCTGGATCACCGTACTCATAATAGTACGGTGCCCCTCGTCGATGGAGGCGCCGTCAAGCACCTCCAGCAGATTGTTCGGCACCTCCGGTTGGATGGAGGCCGCCGGCTCAGAAGGCTTGCTCCTCGTGGAAGGAGTTCGCCCACCGCGGTCCGGAATTGTAGAAGATTCCGGTGCGGTGTCCGGCACAAAGCCGGACTTGGAGCCCTGGGGGGCCTTATCCCCTTCACTCCTGGAGTCCGGGAGGTTGCCCTGCGGCCCCTCCGGGACCACCTCCTCCTGCCCCGGAGCTTGTCGCGACGCCACTTCGGCGTTGTCTGCAGTGCGGGGGGAGACACCGGGCGGAACTGAGTTCACGTCCGATGAGTCCAGGGAGCCGCCCGACGATTCATCGAATTCGGCCCGGGGCGGACTGCATAATTACATTCGACATTAGGGAAAGCTGTGCAACAAAGGAACATCATGAGTTATTCTGATATCCGAACTTACAATTTCGCCGGATGCTTGGCCCTGTTTGGCCACTCCTCTTTGCCCTCTTCGGCGTTGGGGGCGTAGTCCGGCGGAGGGGTCTTCCTTTTCCTAGACCCCTCGGCCTCCCCCGTTGGGGCAGCCTTCCTCTTCTCTCCTCCCTCCGCTGGGGGGGGGGGAGTTTTCTTCACCCTCCTCCTCGTTTTCGCGGGAGGAGGGTGTCTCGGGCTCGTCAGATGACGAGTCCGACATCACCACGTTACGGGCACTCTTTCGAGTCCCCGTGGTCTTCTTCTTCTTGGCCTTCTTCTCCGGCACCACATAAGGCGCCGGAACCAGCAGCTTCACTAGTAGAGCTGGGGCTGGGTCTTCGGGCAGCGGAGCCGGACAGTTAATCGGTCCGGATATCGCTCGCCAAGCCTGTCAAAGGTAAGGGAGTTTAGATCCCGCATAGAGTCAAACTATGAAAAAAAGCTTAACATCCTGTAAAAGGTGAAGATAGCTTAACTCGCTAGCGTGACGCTGCGAGCTGTATCCGCGGTCCTCGGAAGCGGATGTGGGAGCCTCGGCGCCCTTGAATAGCACCTTCCAGGCATCTTCGTACGTCGTGTCGAAGAGCCTGCTAAGGGTTTGGTGCTGCGCCGGGTCGAACTCCCATAGATTAAAATCCCGTCGTTGGCACGGGAGGATCCGGCGAACGAGCATAACCTGGATTACATTAACAAGCTGGATTGGCTTGTTCACTAGGGACTGGATGCATGTTTGTAATCCGGTCACCTCTTTTTCGTCACCCCACGACAGGCCCGTCTCTTTCCAGGACATAAGCCGCGTGGGGGGTCCGGATTGGAACTCGGGGGCTGCGATCCAGTTCGGATCGCGTGGCTCGGTGATGTAAAATCACCCGGATTGCCACCCCTTTAAGGTCTCCACAAAAGAGCCCTCGAACCATAGGACGTTGGCCATCTTGCCCGCCATGGCGCCTTCGCACTCCGCCTGGCTGCCGCGCACCACCTTGGGCTTGACGTTGAAGGTCTTGAGCCAGAGGCCGAAATGAGGGCGGATGCGGAGGAAAGCCTCGCACACGACGATAAACGCCGAGATGTTGAGGATGAAGTTTGGGGCCAGATCATGGAAATCCAGGCCGTAGTAGAACATGTGCCCCCGGACAAATGGGTGGAGTGGAAAACCCAGTCCGCGGAGGAAGTGGGGAAGAAATACTACCCTCTCATGGGGCCTTGGGGTGGGGAGAAGCTGCCCCTTTTCGGGAAGCCAGTGCGCGATGTCCTTAGATAGGTATCCGGCCTTCCTTAGCTTCTTGACTTGGCCCTCCGTAGCGGAGGAGACCATCCACTTGCCTCCCGCTCCGGACATTGCTGGAGAAGGTTGAGGTGGGAAGTGCGGGCTTGGGCGCTGGAGCTCGAGTGCGCAGGAGATGGATAGGCAAAGGAGGAAGAAGGCGTAGGTAAAAAGGTGGATCCATATCCCCTTATATGGGCGAATGCGGTTGTGCGTCCCCACCAGCCTAGTAAAACTCGCTTGCCTCCCAAGCGTCGTGATAAATGGCGCGGTTGGGTTACCCACGTCCGTATTGATGAGAATCCCGTAAAGGGGGTACACGATCTATGCTTTGACAAGACGTGCCAAGGAAACCGCCTCGCAAAACATGGTGAGGTGGAAAAGTAAAAACGATTCGAGTAAAGGACTTGGCCGTAGTGTGATGACGCACTGCGGAATACGTCAGCAGATTTGATTTGTGTTAATATTATTCTCTCTATGGCAATATGCGGAAGCTTATTTTGCAGAAGCCGGACACTACTCTTGGTGTTTACAATCTTCTATGAAGGACTTGGAGGAGGAACCCGCCTTGCAATGCCGAAGACAATTTGCGCGCCGGACTCGTCGTCATTGAAGCCTGGTTCAGGGGCTACTGAGGGAGTCCTGGATTAGGGGGTGTTCGGGTAGCCAGACTATACCTTCTGCCGGACTCCTGGACTATGAAGATACAAGATTGAAGACTTCGTCCCGTGTCCGGATGGGACTTTCCTCGGCGTGGAAGGCAAGCTTGGCGATGCGGATATTCAAGATCTCCTACCATAGTAACCAACTCTATGTAACCCTAACCCTATCCGGTGTCTATATAAACCGGAGGGTTGTAGTCCGTAGGCAATCAACTCCATATACAACAATCATACCGTAGGCTAGCTTCTAGGGTTTAGCCTCCTTGATCTCGTGGTAGATCTACTCTTGTACTACCCATATCATCAATATTAATCAAGCAGGACGTAGGGTTTTACCTCCATCAAGAGGGCCCGAACCTGGGTAAAACATCGTGTTACCTGCCTCCTGTTACCATCCGGCCTAGACGCACAGTTCGGGACCCACTCCCCGAGATCTGCCGGTTTTGACACCGACAGTTATTGACCGGAGACATGTCTCGGTCATGTCTGCATTGTTCTCGAACCCGTAGGGTCCGCACGCTTAAGGTTTTGATGATAGTTATATTATGAGTTTATGAGTTTTGATGTACCGAAGTTAGTTCAGAGTCCCGGATGTGATCACGGACATAACGAGGAGTCTCGAAATGGTCGAGACATAAAGATTGATATATTGGACGGCTATATTCGGACACCGGAAGTGTTCCGGGCGATTTCGGAGAAAACCGGAGTACCGGAGGGTTACCGGAACCCCCCGGGAGAAGTAATGGGCCATATGGGCCTTAGTGGAGAAAGAGAAGGGCAGCCAGGGTGGGCCGCACGCCTCCTCCCCCCGTGTCCGAATTGGACTAGGAGAGGGGGGGGGGGGGCGACGCCCCTCTTTCCTTCTCCCTCCCCACTTCCTTCCCCCTCCTAGTAGGAGTCCTACTCCTACTAGGAGGAGGACTCCTCCTTGGCGCGCCTATAGGGCCGGCCGGCCTCCTCCCCTTGCTCCTTTATATACGAGGGCAGGGGGCACCCCTATACACACAAGTTTATCCACGTGATTGTTTTCTTAGCTATGTGCGGTGCTCCCTTCCACCATAATCCTCGATAATATTGTAGCGGTGCTTAGGCGAAGCCCTGCGATGGTAGAACATCAAGATCGTCACCACGCCGTCGTGCTGACGGAACTCTTCCCCAACACTTCCCCTCCGGGGATCGTCATCGAGCTGAACGTGTGCTAAAACTCGGAGGTGCCGTAGTTTCGGTGCTTGATCGATCGGGCTGTGAAGACGTACGACTACATAAACCGCGTTGTCATAACGCTTCCGCTGTCGGTCTACAAGGGTACGTAGATCACACTCTCACCTCTCGTTGCTATGCATCACCATGATCTTGCGTGTGCGTAGGAATTTTTTTGAAATTACTACGTTACCCAACAGTGGCATCCGAGCCTAGGTTTTATGTGTTGATGTTATATGCATGAGTAGAACACAAGTGAGTTGTGGGTGATATAAGTCATACTGCTTACCAGCATGTCATACTTTGGTTCGGCGGTATTGTTGGACGAAGCGGCCCGGACCGACATTACGCGTACGCTTACGCGAGACCGGTTCTCCCGACGTGCTTCGCACAAAGGTGGCTAGCGGGTGTCAGTTTCTCCAACTTTAGTTGAACCGAGTGTGGCTACGTCCGGTCCTTGCGAAGGTTAAAACAGCACTAACTTGACAAACTATCATTGTGGTTTTGATGCACAGGTAAGATTGGTTCTTGCTTAAGCCCGTAGCAGCCACGTAAAACTTGCAACAACAAAGTAGAGGACGTCTAACTTGTTTTTGCAGGGCATGTTGTGATGTGATATGGTCAAGACATGATGCTAAATTTTATTGTATGAGAAGATCATGTTTTGTAACCAAGTTATCGACAACTGCCAGGAGCCATATGGTTGTCTCTTTATTGTATGCAATGCAATTGCGCTGTAATGCTTTATTTTATCACTAGGCGGTAGCGATAGTCGTGGAAGCATAAGATTGGCGAGACGACAATGATGCTACGATGGTGATCAAGGTGTCGCGCCGGTGACGATGGTGATCACGATGGTGCTTTGAAGATGAAGATCACAAGCACAAGATGATGATGGCCATATCATATCACTTATATTGATTGCATGTGATGTTTATCTTTTATGCATCTTATCTTGCTTTGATTGACGGTAGCATTTTAAGATGATCTCTCACTAATTATCAAGAAGTGTTCTCCCTGAGTATGCACCATTGCGAAAGTTCTTCGTGCTGAGACACCACGTGATGATCGGGTGTGATAGGCTCTACGTTCAAATACAACGGGTGCAAAACAGTTGCACACGCGGAATACTCAGGTTATACTTGTTGAGCCAAGCATATACAGATATGGCCTCGGAACACGGAGACCGAAAGGTCGAGCGTGAATCATATAGTAGATATGATCAACATAGTGATGTTCACCAATGAAACTACTCCATCTCACGTGATGATCGGACATGGTTTAGTTGATTTGGATCACGTAATCACTTAGAGGATTAGAGGGATGTCTATCTAAGTGGGAGTTCTTTAGTAATATGATTAATTGAACCTAAATTTATCATGAACTTAGTACCTAATAGTATCTTGCTTGTTTATGTTTGATTGTAGATAGATGGCCCGTGCTGTTGTTCCGTTGAATTTTAATGCATTCCTTGAGAAAGCAAAGTTGAAAGATGATGGTAGCAATTACACGGACTGGGTCCGTAACTTGAGGATTATCCTCATTGCTGCACAGAAGAATTACGTCCTGGAAGCACCGCTGGGTGCCAGGCCTGCTACTGGAGCAACACCAGATGTTATGAACGTCTGGCAGAGCAAAGCTGATGACTACTCGATAGTTCAGTGTGCCATGCTTTACGGCTTAGAATCGGGACTTCAACGACGTTTTTAACGTCATGGAGCATATGAGATGTTCCAGGAGTTGAAGTTAATATTTCAAGCAAATGCCAGGATTGAGAGATATGAAGTCTCCAATAAATTCTATAGCTGCAAGATGGAGGAGAACAGTTCTGTCAGTGAGCATATACTCAAAATGTCTGGGTATAATAATCACTTGATTCAATTGGGAGTTAATCTTCCAGATGATTGCGTCATTGACAGAATTCTCCAATCACTGCCACCAAGCTACAAGAGCTTCATGATGAACTATAATATGCAAGGGATGAATAAGACTATTCCCGAGCTCTTCGCAATGCTGAAAGCTGCGGAGGTAGAAATCAAGAAGGAGCATCAAGTGTTGATGGTCAACAAGACCACTAGTTTCAAGAAAAAGGGCAAAGGAAAGAAGAAGGGGAACTTCAAAAGGAACAACAAGCAAGTTGCTACTCAAGAGAAGAAACCCAAACCTGGACCTAAGCCTGAAACTGAGTGCTTCTACTACAAGCAGACTGGTCACTGGAAGCGGAACTGCCCCAAGTATTTGGCGGATAAGAAGGATGGCGAGGTGAACAAAGGTATATGTGATATACATGTTATTGATGTGTACCTTACTAATGCTCGCAGTAGCACCTGGGTATTTGATACTGGTTCTGTTGTTAACATTTGCAACTCGAAACAGGGACTACGGATTAAGCGAAGATTGGCTAAGGACGAGGTGACGATGCGCGTGGGAAATGGTTCCAAAGTCGATGTGATCGCGGTCGGCACGCTACCTCTACATCTACCTTCGGGATAAGTATTAGACCTAAAAATAATTGTTATTTGGTGCCAGCGTTAAGCATGAACATTATATCTGGATCTTGTTTGATGCGAGACGATTATTCATTTAAATCAGAGAATAATGGTTGTTCTATTTATATGAGTAATATCTTTTATGGTCATGCACCCTTAAAGAGTGGTCTATTCTTATTAAATCTCGATAGTAGTGACACACATATTCATAATGTTGAAGCCAAAAGATGCAGAGTTGATAATGATAGTACAACTTATTTATGGCACTGCCGTTTGGGTCATATCGGTGTAAAGCGCATGAAGAAACACCATACTGATGGACTTTTGGAACCACTTGATTATGAATCACTTGGTACTTGCGAACCGTGCCTTATGGGTAAGATGACAAAAACACCGTTCTCCGGTACTATGGAGAGAGCAACAGATTTGTTGGAAATCATACATACAAATGTATGTGGTCCGATGAATGTTGAGGCTCGTGGCGGATATCGTTATTTTCTCACCTTCACAGATGACTTAAGCAGATATGGGTATATCTACTTAATGAAACATAAGTCTGAAACGTTTGAAAAGTTCAAAGAATTTCAGAGTGAAGTTGAAAATCATCGTAACAAGAAAATAAAATTCCTACGATCTGATCGTGGAGGAGAATATTTGAGTTACGAGTTTGGTGTACATTTGAAACAATGCGGAATAGTTTCGCAACTCACGCCACCCGGAACACCACAGCGTAATGGTGTGTCCGAACATTGTAATCGTACTTTGCTAGATATGGTGCGATCTATGATGTCTCTTACTGATTTACCGCTATCGTTTTGGGTATATGCTCTAGAGACGGCCGCATTCACGTTAAATAGGGCACCATCAAAATCCGTTGAGACGACGCCTTATGAACTGTGGTTTAGCAAGAAACCAAAGTTGTCGTTTATGAAAGTTTGGGGCTGCGATGCTTATGTGAAAAAGCTTCAACCTGATAAGCTCGAACCCAAATCGGAGAAATGTGTCTTCATAGGATATCCAAAGGAAACTATTGGATACACCTTCTATCACAGATCTGAAGGCAAGACTTTTGTTGCTAAATTCGTAAACTTTCTAGAGAAGGAGTTTCTCTCGAAAGAAGTGAGTGGGAGGAAAGTAGAACTTGACAAGGTAACTATACCTGCTCCCTTATTGGAAAGTAGTACATCACAGAAACCAGTTTCTGTGACACCTACACCAATTAGTGAGGAAGCTAATGATGATGATCATGAAACTTCAGAACAAGATACTACTGAACCTCGTAGATCAACCAGAGTAAGATCCGCACCAGAGTGGTACGGTAATCCTGTTCTGGAAGTCATGCTACTAGATCATGATGAACCTACGAACTATGAAGAAGCGATGGTGAGCCCAGATTCCGCAAAATGGCTTGAAGCCATGAAATCTGAGATGGGATCCATGTATGAGAACAAAGTATGGACTTTGGTTGACTTGCCCAATGATCGGCAAGCAATTGAGAATAAATGGATCTTCAAGAAGAAGACTGACGCTGACGGTAATATTACTGTCTACAAAGCTCGACTTGTCGCAAAAGGTTTTCGACAAGTTCAAGGGATTGACTACGATGAGACCTTCTCACCCGTAGCGATGCGTAAGTCTGTCCGAATCATGTTAGCAATTGCCGCATTTTATAATTATGAAATTTGGCAGATGGATGTCAAAACTGCATTCTTGAATGGATTTCTGGAAGAAGAGTTTTATATGATGCAACCGGAAGGTTTTGTCGATCCAAAGGGAGCTAACAAAGTATGCTAGCTCCAGTGATCCATTTATGGACTGGTGCAAGCTTCTCGAAGTTGGAATAAACGCTTTGATAGTGTGATCAAAGCATTTGGTTTTGTACAGACTTTTGGAGAAGCCTGTATTTACAAGAAAGTGAGTGGGAGCTCTGTAGCATTTCTGATATTATATGTAGATGACATATTACTAATCGGAAATGATATAGAATTTCTGAATAGCATAAATGGATACTTGAATAAGAGTTTTTCAATGAAATACCTCAGTGAAGCTACTTACATATTGGGCATTAAGATCTATAGAGATAGATCAAGACGCTTAATTGGACTTTCACAAAGCACATACCTTGACAAAATTTTGAAGAAGTTCAAAATGGATCAAGCAAAGAAAGGATTCTTGCCTATGTTACAAGGTGTGAAATTGAGTAAGACTCAATGCCCGACCAATGCAGAAGATAGAGAGAAAATGAAAGATGTTCCCTATGCTTCAGCCATAGGCTCTATCATGTATGCAATGTTGTGTACCAGACCTGATGTGTGTCTTGCTATAAGTCTAGCAGGGAGGTACCAAAGTAATCCAGGAGTGGATCACTGGACAGCGGTCAAGAACATCCTGAAATACCTGAAAAGGACTAAGGATATGTTTCTCATATATGGAGGTGACAAAGAGCTCATAGTAAATGGTTACGTTGATGCAAGCTTTGACACTGATCCAAACGATTCTAAATCGCAAACCGGATACATGTTTACATTAAACGGTGGAGCTGTCAGTTGGTGCAGTTCTAAACAAAGCGTTGTGGCGGGATCTACATGTGAAGCGGAGTACATAGCTGCTTCGGAAGCAGCAAATGAAAGAGTCTGGATGAAGGAGTTCATATCCGATCTAGGTGTCATACCTAGTGCATCGGGTCCAATGAAAATCTTTTGTGACAATACTAGTGCAATTGCCTTGGCAAAGGAATCCAGATTTCACAAGAGAACCAAGCACATCAAGAGACGCTTCAATTTCATCCGGGATCTAGTCCAGGTGGGAGACATAGAGATTTGCAAGATACATACGGATCTGAATGTTGCAGACCCGTTGACTAAGCCTCTTCCATGAGCAAAACATGATCAGCACCAAAGCTCCATGGGTGTTAGAATCATTACTGTGTAATCTAGATTATTGACTCTAGTGCAAGTGGGAGACTGAAGGAAATATGCCCTAGAGGCAATAATAATGTTATTATTTTATTTCCTTATATCATGATAAATGTTTATTATTCATGCTAGAATTGTATTATCCGAAAACATAATACTTGTGTGAATACATAGACAAACTAAACGTCACTAGTATGCCTCTACTTGACTAGCTCATTAATCAAAGATGGTTATGTTTCCTAACCATAGACATGTGTTGTCATTTGATTAACGGGATCACATTATTAGGAGAATGATGTGATTGACATGACCCATTCCATTAGCTTAGCACCCGATCGTTTAGTATGTTGCTATTGCTTTCTTCATGACTTATACATGTTCCTATGACTATGAGATTATGCAACTCCCGTTTGCCGGAGGAACACTTTGTGTGCTACCAAACGTCACAACATAACTGGGTGATTATAAAGGAGCTCTACAGGTGTCTCCAAAGGTAAATGTTGGGTTGGCGTATTTCGAGATTAGGATTTGTCACTCCGATTGTCGGAGAGGTATCTCTGGGCCCTCTCGGTAATGCACATCACATAAGCCTTGCAAGCATTGCAACTAATGAGTTAGTTGTGAGATGATGTATTACGAAACGAGTAAAGAGACTTGCCAGTAACGAGATTGAACTAGGTATTGAGATACCGACGATCGAATCTCGACAAGTAACATACCAATGACAAAGGGAACAACGTATGTTGTTATGTGGTCTGACCGATAAAGATCTTCGTAGAATATGTAGGAGCCAATATGAGCATCCAGGTTCCGCTATTGGTTATTGACCGGAGACATGTCTCGGTCATGTCTACATTGTTCTCGAACCCGTAGGGTCCGCACGCTTAAGGTTTCAATGACAGTTATATTATGAGTTTATGAGTTTTGATGTACCAAAGTTAGTTCAGAGTCCCGGATGTGATCACAAACATAACGATGAGTCTCGAAATGGTCGAGACATAAAGATTGATATATTGGACGGCTATATTCGGACACCGGAAGTGTTCCGGATGATTTCGGAGAAAACCGGAGTACCGGAGGGTTACCGGAACCCTCCCGGGAGAAGTAATGGGCCATATGGGCCTTAGTGGAGAAAGAGAAGGGAAGCCAGGGTGGGCCGTGCGCCTCCTCCCCCTGGTCCAAATTGGACTAGGAGAGGGGGGTGGCGCCCCCCTTTCCTTCTCCCTTCCTACTTCCTTCCCCCTCCTAGTAGGAGTCCTACTCCTACTAGGAGGAGGACTCCTCCTTGGCGCGCCTATAGGGACGGCCGGCCTCCTCCCCTTGCTCCTTTATATACGGGGGCAGGGGGCACCCCTAGACACACAAGTTGATCCACGTGATCGTTTTCTTAGCCGTGTGCGGTGCCCCCTTCCACCATAATCCTCGATAATATTGTAGCGGTGCTTAGGCGAAGCCCTGCGACGGTAGAACATCAAGATCGTCACCACGCCGTCGTGCTGACGGAACTCTTCCCTGACACTTTGCTGGATCGGAGTCCGGGGATCGTCCTCGAGCTGAACGTGTGCTAAAACTCGGAGGTGCCGTAGTTTCGGTGCTTGATCGGTCGGTCCGTGAAGACGTACGACTACATCAACCGCGTTGTCATAACGCTTCCGCTGTCGGTCTACAAGGGTACATAGATCACACTCTCCCCTCTCGTTGCTATGCATCACCATGATCTTGCGTGTGCATAGGATTTTTTTTGAAATTACTACGTTACCCAACAAGCCATGCCTCATGGGCAGGATGACTAAGACCCCGTTTTCAGGTACAATGAAACGGGCAAGTGACTTGTTGGAAATCATGCATGCTGATGCATGTGATCCAATGAGAATTGAAGCGTGCGATGGATATCGCTATTTTCTCATCTTCACTGACGATTTGGGTAGATATAGGTATATCTACTTAATGAAGCACAAGTCTGAAACATTTGAAAAGTTCAAGCGATTTCAGAGTGAAGTTAAGAATCATCATAACAATAAGATCATGTTCCTACGATCTGATCAAAAAGGGATTTTCTGAGTTATGAGTTTGGCAATCACTTAAGACATTGTGGAATTGTTTCACAGTTGAAGCCACCTGGAACACCACTGGGTTATGGTGTGTCCGGACGTCGTAATCAAACCTTATGAGATATGGTGTGATCTATGATGTCTCTTACCGATCTACCGTTTTCATTTTGAGGTTATGCGTTAGAGATAGCTGCATTCACTTTAGATAGGACACCATCTAAGTACGTTGAGACGACATCGTATGAACATTGGTTTGGAAAGAAACCAAAGTTGTCGTTTCTTAATGTT
This sequence comes from Triticum dicoccoides, assembly GCF_002162155.2. Taxonomy (NCBI): domain Eukaryota; kingdom Viridiplantae; phylum Streptophyta; class Magnoliopsida; order Poales; family Poaceae; genus Triticum; species Triticum dicoccoides. The sequence continues at coordinate 87,577,284 of NC_041392.1, read as the reverse complement.
TGGGGCTGCGATGCTTAAGGCTTCAGCCAGAGAAGCTCGAACCCAAAGCGGACAAACACATCTTCATAGGATACCCAAAGGTGACAGTTGGGTATACCTTCTATCTCAGATCCGAGGGCAAATTGTTTGTCGCTAAGAACGGGTCCTTTATCGAGAAGGGATTTCTCTCGAAAGAATTGAGTGGGAGGAAGATAGAACTTGATGAGGTTGTCGAACCTTTACTTCAACTAGAGAGTGATGCAACACAGAGAGATGTTTTCTGTGGCGCCTACGTCTGTTGAGTAGGAAGTTAATGATAGTGATCATGAAGCTTCGGATCAAGTTGCTATCGAACCTCGTAGGTCGACAAGGATATGTACTACTCCTGAGTGGTATGGTAATCCTGTCTTAGATATCATGTTGTTAGACAACAATGAACCTACGAGCTATGGAGAAGCGATGGTGGGCCCGTATTCCGACAAATGGTTAGAAGCCATGAAATCCGAGATAGGATCCATATATCAGAACAAAGTATGGACTTTGGTGGACTTGCCCGATGATTGGCAAGCCATTGAGATAAATGGATCTTTAAGAAGAAGACGGACGTGGGCGGTAATGTTACCGTCTATGAAGCTCGACTTGTGGGAAAGAGTCTTTTCACAAGTTCAAGGAGTTGACTACGATGAGAATTTCTCACCCGTAGCGATGCTTAAGTCCGTCGGAATCATGTTAGCATTAGCTGTATTTTCGATTATGAAATCTTACAGATGGATGTTAAAACAAGTTTTCTTACCAGTTTTTGTAAGAAAAGTTGTATGTGATACAATAAAAGGTTTTGTCGATCCTAAGGATGCTAAAAGGTATGCTGGCTCCAGCAATCCTTCTATGGACTAGAGCAAGCATCTCGGAATCGGAATATATGTTTTGATGGAGTGATCAAAGCTTTTAGGTTTATACAATGTTTGCTAGAAACTTGTATTTACAAGAAAGTGAGTGGGAGCACTACAACATTTCTGATAAGTATATGTGGATGACATATTGTTGATCCGAAATAATGTAGAATTTCTAGAAAGCATAAACGGTTGTTTGAAGAGTGTTTTTCAAAGGAAGACCTCGATAAAGCTGCTTACATATTGGGCATCAAGATCTATAGAGATAGATCAAAACGCCTGATGATACTTTCAAAGAACGCACACCTTGACATGTTTTTGAAGGAGTTCAAAATATATCAGTCAAAGAAGGGGTTCTTACCTGAGTTGTAAGGTGTGAAGTTGAGTAAGACTCAAAGCTTGACCACGGCAGAAGAAAGAAGAAGGATGAAGGTCGTCCCCTATGCTCTTGTCATAGGCTCTATACGGTATGTTATGCTGAGTACCGCACCTGATGTGTGCCTTGCCACATGTCTGGCAAGAGGGTACAAAGGTGATCTAGGACTGGACCACCAGATAGTGGTCAAAATTGTCCTTAGAGGAATAAGGAAATGTTTCTCGGATATGGAGGTGATAAAGAGTTCGACATAAGGAGTTACGTCGATGCAAGCTTAACACCTATCCGGATAGCTTTGAGTGGAGATACCGGATACATATAATGGAGCAATAATTTGGAATAGCTCCAAGTGGAACGTGGTAGCAGCACCTATGATATGACATAAAGTTTTGTGAAATACATAGGGATCTGAATATGGCAAGACCCGTTGACTACAACCTCTCTCACAAGCATAACATGATCAAACCCAGAACTCATTGAGTGTTAATCACATAGTGATGTGAACTAGATTATTGAGTCTAGTAAACTCTTTGGATGTTGGTCACATGGCGATGTGACCTATGAGTGTTAATCACATGGCGATGTGAACTAGATTATTGACTCTAGTGCAAGTGGGAGACTGTTGGAAATATGCCCTAGAGGCAATAATAAATTGGTTATTATTATATTTCCTTGTTCATAATAATCGTTTATTATCCATGCTAGAATTGTATTGATACGAAACTCAAATACATGTGTGGATACATAGACAACACCATGTCCCTAGTAAGCCTCTAGTTGACTAGCTCGTTGATCAGTAGATGGTTACGGTTTCCTGACCATGGACATTGGATGTCGTTGATAACGGGATCACATCATTAGGAGAATGATGTGATGGACGAGACCCAATCCTAAGCCTAGCACAAAGATCATGTAGTTCGTATGCTAAAGCTTTTCTAATGTCAAGCATCATTTCCTTAGACCATGAGATTGTGCAACTCCCGGATACCGTAGGAGTGCTTTGGGTGTACCAAACATCACAACGTAACTGGGTGGCTATAAAGGTTCACTACAGGTATCTCCGAAAGTGTCTGTTGGGTTGGCACGAATCGAGAATGGGATTTGTCACTCCGTGTAAACAGAGAGGTATCTCTGGGCCCACTCGGTAGGACATCATCATAATGTGCACAATGTGACCAAGGAGTTGATCATGGGATGATGTGTTACGAAACGAGTAAAGAGACTTGCCGGTAACGAGATTGAACAAGGTATCGGGATACCACGATCGAATCTCGGGCAAGTATCGTACCGATAGACAAAGGGAATTGTATACGGGATTGATTGAATCCTTGACATCGTGGTTCATCCGATGAGATCATCGTGGAGCATGTGGGAGCCAACATGGGTATCCAGATCCCGCTGTTGGTTATTGATCGGAGAGTTGTCTCGGCCATGTCTGCATGACTCCCGAGCCCGTAGGGTCTACACACTTAAGGTTCGATGACGCTAGGGTTATAGGGAATAGATATACATGGTTACCGAATGTTGTTCGGAGTCCCGGATGAGATCCCGGACGTCACAGGAGTTCCGGAATGGTCCGGAGGTAAAGATTTATATATGGGAAGTCATCATACGGTCACCGGAATAATTCGAGGGTTACCGGTATTGTACCGGGACCACTAGAGGGGTTCCAGGGGTCCACCGGGAGGGTCCACCTGCTCCGGAGGGCCCTGTGGGCTGTGTGTGGAGAGAGGACCAGCCCCTTAGTGGGCTGGGCGCCTCCCCCCTTAGGGCCCATGCGCCTAGGGTTTGGGGGAACCCTAAAGGGGGGTGCCCCCTTGCCTTGGGGGGCAAGGCAACCCCCTGGCCGCCGCCCCCTCCTCAGATTGGATCTGAGGGGGCCGGCCCCCTCTCCCTTGCCCCTATATATATGTGAGGGGTGGGAGGGCAGCCGCAACCAAGTTGTGGCGCAGCCCTCCCCCTCTCCCAAGTCCTCCTCTTCTCCCGCGGTGCTTGGCGAAGCCCTGCAGGATTGCCACGCTCCTCCTTCACCACCACGCCGTCGTGCTGCTGCTGGATGGAGTCTTCCCCAACCTCTCCTTCTCCCCTTGCTGGATCGAGGCGTAGGATACGTCACCGGGCTGCACGTGTGTTGAACGTGGAGGCGCCGTGGTTCGGCGCTTAGATCGGAATCAACCGCAATCTGAATCGCTACGAGTACGACTCCTTCATCCGTGTTCTTGCAACGCTTCCGCTTAGCGATCTACAAGGGTATGTAGATGCACTCTTCTTCCCCTCGTTGCTAGATTACTCCATAGATTGATCTTGGTGATGCGTAGAAAATTTTAAATTTCTGCTACAATCCCCAACAGCGTCCACCGTAACCGTAGTGGCAGGCAATAGCGACTCCGGGACCGTACGCGTCGGGCCCGAGGCCGGCGCCCGCGTGCACAAGGTCACTGAGAAAAACACGCAATCGACAAGCAACCGGCCCGATCCACGCACAGTTCCGGAACCACACACACCCCCACAAACTCGCACGTTCCTCCACCTTGTGGAGGAGGAGGGGAGGCTTCGGGACAGTCAAGGCGCGGTGGTGGCTACGTGGATTTAAAGCAAAGAAGCAGAAGGAGCGGCGACTAGGAGAAGGGGAGGGGAGGGGTGGCTCTGTTGTGTTGTGCAGCAAAGCTCGGTGAGAAGGGGAGCCGTAGCAAAGCAGGAGTTGATCAGACAATCGGTGCAGCGTACTGTCCAGAAATCTTTTGCTTGGGGAGAGGGAGAGGGCAGGGTGGTGCCTCAGGATTCGGGCCCTTTTTCGTGGGGCAGGCAAAAGGAGGAGGGAGGGAGGGTGGCAGCCGCGATGGGCAGTGCCGGAGCGGTCACAGTAAAAATGACAAACATGATCTCTTTCTCTGTGTGTGTGTGTGGGTGGGTTTGGTAGTCGTGGACAGTCTTTTCTTTCTTTCTTTCTCTTTCTGTTACTCCCTTTTGCAAAGCCTGCGAGTGCCCGTGAAAACAGTCGAAAGTTGCTCATCATCGTAACCCGAAACTTGCTTGGTGCATGCGAGAGTGCCCGTGAGTTACCGCAGCTAGTGGCCGCTGCTGCTTTGCTCCTGCGAGCCTAGCCAGTCCATTCTGGACATGCTGTATTAAACACCGCATTCCTGAGAGAGAGAAGACTTCTTTGTCACCGCGTATGATAGCCCATGACACATTCGGCCCGCCCGCAAGCCCACACGATTCTTCTTCCATCTAAGCAGAAAGCCCTGTGACTTTTTCTTTTTTGAACTGACTGACTAGGAGCAACAAGTTCGGGCTACCCATCGCTAAAAAGAAATTGGGGTTAGGCATGACCCAAATGGTCCGACCGTGTCTGCTCAAGGGTAAACGGACACAAAACATGGCCCAACGTGCGGGAACAAACAGACAAATGCCCGTTTTTTGTCCGGTTTTGACCCATTCCTGGCTTAATTTTGGGCCGCGTTTGCGTCTAGATGAACAAGATGAAACACCGCTCCTCCTCTTGTCCCCTCCAACGAGCACTTGCTCCAAAATGATGCCCCCAGGAGGAAGAACGACACCGAAGGCACCGTCATCGTTCGATCCGGTAGACCCAGATTTAGGGTTTCCCCTGGAACTTCCTGATCAGGTTGACGTGACCTGCAACGACGATGCCTCGAGAAGGGAACGACGTCCGAGACGCCGCCATCGTCCGCCAAGACCGCAGCCAGGCGCGATTTTCAACGAAACCCACGTCGTCCCCGTCGGTACTCTGGCGGAGATCCGGCAACAGACCGCCGGGCACCGGCAGTATCCCAAATAGCCGGACGGATCGGACGTGACGACCGGATACGATCCAGAAACTCCGCCGGATCGCCAGCAAAGGCCTCCGGCGCCCCTCGCTGGCCCTTCCACATAGCCACCGGCCGGCCACATGTAGGGCCTAGATCGTAGCCAACAGCCGCACCACCAGTCCTCCCCGTTGACCCTGCAGCACCGCTGCCACTGCCCAGCACCATGCCGCTGCCACACGCCACCGCTGGAGAGATGCCGTGCTACCAGCGATCCAAATCTGAGTAGGTGCCCCCACGCCCATGGATGCACCACATCACCCAAACCTGCGTGGGAGGGGAGGGAGCCTCCGCCACCGTCGTCGGCCACCAAGCTTTGCCCTGTGGCTTCCTCCAGCGGCGACAGAGGGAGGCATGGGATCTGCGGCGGCCCGATGACTTGGATTGCCGATCTGCCCGAGTCGCCCAGGCGGAGGGGGGGGGGGCGACGCGGGCGACAGTTGGACGGCGGACAGGACTGCCTAATAGCCGAATAGCAGGAAGACAGAGTGCAAAAAATGAATGTATCTAACATCAAGTTAGTGCTAGATACATCCATTTGAGACACAAGCTTTGGACAAGCTCTTTCGGACGGAGGGAGTACTACTCTATTCGTCTGGAATTAGTTGACGGTCAAATGAATGTATCTGCATGAAGAACGTATTATCCACCGGAGCAGTACATTTGCACGCCATGCGTCCACGGTAACCGTAGTGGTAGGCAATAGCGACTCCGGGACCGTACGTGTCGGGCCCGAAGCCGGCGCCCGCGTGCACAAGGTCAATGAGCAAAACATGCGATCGACAAGCAACCGGCCCAGTCCACGCACAGTTCCGGAACCACACACACTCCCACAAACTCGCCCGTTCCTCCACCTTGTGGAGGAGGAGGTGAGGCTTCAGGACAGTCAAGGCGCGGTGGTGGCTGTGTGGATTTAATGCAAAGAAGCAGAAGGAGCGACGAATGGGAGAAGGGGAGGGGAGGGGTGGCTCTGTTGTGTTGTGTAGCAAAGCTCGGTGAGAAGGGGAGCCGTAGCAAAGCAGGAGTTGATCAGGCGATCGGTGTTGCGTACTGTCCATAAATCTTTTGCTTGCGGGAGAGGGAGAGGGTATGGTGATGCCTCGAGATTCGGGCCCTTTTTCGCGGGGTAGGTAAAAGGAGGAGGGAGGGGGGAAGGCAACCATGGTGGGCAGTGTCGGGGAGCGCCGGAGCGGTCACAGTAAAAATGGCAAACGTGGTCTCTCTCTCTCTCTCTTTGGGTTTGGTGGTCTTGGAAAGTCTTTTCTTTCTTTCTTTCTCTTTCTGTTACTCCCTTTTGTGAAGCCTGCAAGCGCCCGTGAAAACAGCCGAAATTTGCTCATCATCGTAACCCGAAACTCGCCTGGTGCGTGTGAGAGCGCCCGTGAGTTACCGCAGTTAGTGGCCGCTGCTGGTTTGCTCCTACGAGCCTTGCTAGTCCATTCTGGACATGCTGTATTAAACACCCCATTTTTGTGAGAGAAATTAATTCTTTGTCACCGCGTGTGATAGCCCATGACACATTCGGCCCGCCCGCAAATACGGACAAGGGGGATCGCTCTGCAAGCCCACACGATTCTTCGTCCGTCTAAGCAGAAAGCTCTTAGACATTTTCTTTTTTGAACTGACTGACTGGGAGCAACAAGTTGGGGCTACCCATTGCTCAAAAACAATTGGGGTTAGGCACGACCCAAATGGTCCGGCCACGTCTGCTCAAGGGTAAACGGACACAAAACGCGGCCCAACGCACGGGAACAGACGGACAAATGTCCATTTTTTGTTCGATTTTGACCCATTCCCGGCTTAATTTTGGGCCATGTTTGCGTCGAGATGGATAAGATGAAACACCGCTCCTCCTCTTGTCCCCTCCAACGAGCACTTGCTCCAAAATGATGCCCCCGGGAGGAAGAACGAAACCGAAGGCGCCGTCATCGTCCAATCGGGTAGACCCAGATCTAGAGTTTCCCCCGGAACTTCCCGATCAGGTTGACGTGACCTGCAACGACGATGCCTCGAGAAGGGAACAACGTCCGAGACACCGCCATCGTCCGCCAAGACCGTAGTCAGGCACGATTTTCACCGAAAGCCACGTCGTCCCCATCAGTACTCCGACGGAGATCCGGCAGCAGACCGCCGGGCACCCGCAGTATCCCAAACGGCTGGACGGATCGGACGTGATGACCGGATACGATCTAGAAACTCTGCCAGATCGCCAACAAAGGTCTCCGGAGCCCGGCGCTTGCCCTTCCACGCAGCCGCCGGTCGGCCACATGTACGAGCTGGATCAGCCAACCCACACGTCGCCGCTAACAGTCGCACCACCAGTCCACCCTGTCGACCCTACAGCACCGCCGCCACTGCCCACCACCATGCCACCGCCACGCGCCACCGCCGGAGAGACGCCGCGCTGCCAGCGATCCAGATCTGGGCAGGTGCCCCCACGCCCATGGATGCCCGCATCACCCAAACCTGTGTGGGAGGGAAGGAAGCCTCCGCCACCGCCGTCAGCCACCAAGCTTCCTGTGGCTTCCTCCAGCGGCGACGGAGGGATGCACGGGATCTGCGGCGGCCCGGTGGCTCGGATTGCCGATCCGCCCGAGTCACCCAGGCGGGGGGCGACGCGAGCGACGGTTGGACGCGGACAGTGCTGCCTAATAGCAGAATAGCAGGAAGACAGAGTGCAAAAAAATGAATGTATCTAACATCAAGTTAGTGCTAGATACATCCATTTGAGACATAAGCTTGGGACAAGCTTTTCTGGGCGGAGGGAGTACTACTCTATTCGTCCGGAATTAGTTGACGGTAAAATGAATGTATCTGCATGAAGAATGTATTATCCACAGGAGCAGTACGTTTGCACGCCATGCGTCCACCGTAACCTTACTGGCACGCAGTTGTGACTCTGGGACCGTACGTGTCGTGCCCGAGGCCGGCGCCCGCGTGCACAAGGTCACTGAGCAAAACACATGATCGAGAAGCAACCGGCCGGTCCACTTCCGGTTTCGGAACCACGCACACCCCCACAAACTCGCCCGTTCCTTCGGCTTGTGGAGGAGGAGGGCATGCTTCAGAAAAGTCAAGGAGCGATGGTGGCTGCGTGGATATAAAGCAAAGAAGCAGAAGGAGCGACGAATGGGAGAAGGGGAGGGGTGGCTCTGTTGTGTTGTGTAGAAAAGCTCAGTGAGAAGGGGAGCTGTAGCAAAGCAAGAGTTGATCAGACGATTGGTGCAGCATACTGTCCAGAAATCTTTTGCTTGTGGGAGAGGGAAAGGGCAAGGTGGTGCCTCGGGATTTGGGCCCTTTTTCACGGAGCAGGTAAAAGGGGGAGGGAGGGAGGGTGCCAGCCACGGTGGGCAGTGCCCGGGAGCGCCGGAGCAGTCAAAGTAAAAATGGTAAACGTGGTCTCTCTCTCTCTGTGGGTTTGGTGGTCGTGGTAGTGATGGCAGTTTTGCCCATGGGTATGGGTACCCGTGGGTACCCTGCCCGAAAACAATGGGTATGGGCAAGACTTGAAGAGATTTTCTACCCACGGGTAATGGGTACCCATACCCGCAAAATATATGGGTAGGGCATGGGTAAGAAATTGTGCCCATGGGTAACCCAATGGATACCCAGAAAAAATTAATAAATGAAAATAACTCCTATAACATGTGGGGTTAGCATCCAACTCATATGGTCCAACCCTAAATCTCATATTCCTTAAATAAGTCATAGCTCATAGGCTCATAATCACCTGCTCGCCACTCCTCATATGTACTATGTGACTCCTCAAAAAGATGAAATATTGACTCTTCGCTACCAGACTCTTGTCGAACACTCGATCTAGTGATCCCCAATTCCCACCACCACCTTCCACTACGTCGGCCTTCCACCAACCGCTGCTCATGCTCCCCTGATGCTTCCAAGAGGCCATCCACTGGAGGAGGCCACATACGTGCTATACTACTCTACCATGGTCACTTGAATTTTAAACTCATTTCTCTACCTCTTAAGAATTTGAATGCTATATATTGTACCCAATGGATACCCATTGGGTATAGGATACCCGATGGGTATGGGCATGGTTGTCAGTTTATACCCATGGGTATTGAAGTGGGTGGGTATAAAAAGTTTCTATGGGTATGGGTTTGGGTAGAAGGAGGTTGTACCCGCCCATACCCTACCCATTGCCATCCCTAGGTCGTGGACAGTCTTTCCTTTCTTTCTTTCTCTTTCTGTTACTCCCTTTTGCAAAGCCCGCGAGCCCCCGCGAAAACAGCCGAAATTTGCTCATCATCGTAACCCGAAACTCGCCTGGTGCCTGTGAGAGTGCCCATGAGTTACCGCAGTTAGTGGCCGCTGCTGGTTTGCTCCTACGAGCCTTGCTAGTCCATTCTAGACGTGCTGTATTAAACACCCCATTTTTGTGACAGAAAATAATTCTTTGTCGCTGCGTGTGATAGCCCATGACACATTCGGCCCGCCCGCAAATACGGACAAGTGGGATCGCTCTGCAAGCCCACACGATTCTTCGTCCGTCTAAGAAGAAAGATCTTAGACTTTTTCTTTTTTGAACTGACTGACTGGGAGCAACAAGTTGGGGCTACCCATTGCTTAAAAACAATTGGGGTTAGGCACGACCCAAATGGTCCGGCCGCGTCTGCTCAAGGGTAAACGGACACAAAACGCGGCCCAACGCACGGGAACAGACGGACAAATGTCCGTTTTTTGTCCGATTTTGACCACTTCCGGCTTAATTTTGGGCCGCGTTTGCGTCGAGATGGACAAGATGAAACACCGCTCCTCCTCTTGTCCCCTCCAACGAGCACTTGCTCCAAAATGATGCCCCCGGGAGGAAGAACGACACCGAAGGCGCCGTCATCGTCCGATCGGGTAGACCCAGATCTAGAGTTTCCCCCAGAACTTCCCGATCAGGTTGACGTGACCTGCAACGACGATGCCTCAAGAACGGAACGATGTCCGTGACGCCGCCATCGTCCGCCAAGACCGTAGTCAGGCACAATTTTCACCGAAAGCCACGTCGTCCCCATCGGTACTCCGACGGAGATCCGGCAGCAGACCGCCAGGCACCCGCAGTGTCCCAAACGGCCGGACGGATCGGACGTGATGACCGGATAGGATCTAGAAACACCACCGGATCGCCAGCAAAGGTCTATGGCGCCTGTCGCTGGCCCTTCCACGCAGCCGCCGGTCGGCCACATGTACGAGCTGGATCAGCCAACCCGCACGTCGCCGCCAACAGCCGCACCACCAGTCCACCCCGGCGACCCTGCAGCACCGCCGCCACTGCCCACCACCATGCCACCGCCACGCGCCACCGCCGGAGAGACGCCATGCTGCCAGCGATCCAGATCTGGGCAAGTGCCCCCACGCCCATGGATGCCCGCATCACCCAAACCTGTGTGGGAGGGAAGGAAGCCTCCGCCACCGTCGTCAGCCACCAAGCTTTACCCTATGGCTTCCTCCAGCGGTGATGGAGGGATGCATGGGATCTGCGGCGGCCCGGCGGCTCGGATTGCCGATCCGCCCGAGTCACCCAGGCGGGGGGCGACGCGGGAGACGGTTGGACGCGGACAGGGATGCCTAATAGCAGAATAGCAGGAAGACAGAGTGCAAAAAAATGAATGTATCTAACATCAAGTTAGTGCTAGATACATCCATTTGAGACACAAGCTTGGGACAAGCTTTTCCGGGCGGAGGGAGTACTACTCTATTCGTCTGGAATTAGTTGACGGTCAAATGAATGTATCTGCATGAAGAATGTATTATCCACAGGAGCAGTACGTTTGCACGCCATGCGTCCACCGTAACCTTACTGGCACGCAGTTGTGACTCCGGGACCGTACGTGTCGTGCCCGAGGACGGCACCCGCGTGGACAAGGTCACTGAGCAAAACACATGATCGACAAGCAACCGGCCCCGGTCCACTTCCGGTTCCGGAACCACGCACACCCCCACAAACTCGCCCGTTCCTTCGGCTTGTGGAGGAGGAGGGCAGGCTTCAGGAAAGTCAAGGAGCGATGGTGGCTACGTGGATATAAAGCAAAGAAGCAGAAGGAGCGGCGAATGGGAGAAGGGGAGGGGAGGGGTGGCTCTGTTGTGTTGTGTAGCAAAGCTCGGTGAGAAGGGGAGCTGTAGCAAAGCAAGAGTTGATCAGACGATTGGTGCAGCGTACTGTCCAGAAATCTTTTACTTGTGGGAGAGGGAAAGGGCAAGGTGGTGCCTCGGGATTCGGGCCCTTTTTCACGGAGCAGGTAAAAGGGGGAGGGAGGGAGGGTGCCAGCCACGGTGGGCAGTGCCGGGGAGCGCCGGAGCAGTCAAAGTAAAAATGGTAAACGTGGTCTCTCTCTCTCTATGTGGGTTTGGTGGTCGTGGACAGTCTTTTCTTTCTTTCTTTCTCTTTCTGTTACTCCCTTTTGCAAAGCACGCAAGCCCCCGTGAAAACATCCGAAATTTGCTCATCATCGTAACCCGAAACTCACCTCGTGCCTGTGAGAGCGCCTGTGAGTTACCGCAGCTGGTTTGCTCCTGCGAGCCTCGCTAGTCCATTCTGGACGTGCTGTATTAAACACCGCATTTCTGTGAGAGAAAAGACTTCTTTGTTGCCGCGTGTGATAGCCCATGACACATTCGGCCCGCCCGCGAATATGGACAAGTGGGATCGCTCCGCAAGCCCACACGATTTTTCGTCCATCTAAGCAGAAAGCCCTATGACTTTTTCTTTTTTGAACTGACTGACTGGGAGCAACAAGTTGGGGCTACCCATTGCTCAAAAAAATTGGGATTAGGCACGACCCAAATGGTTCGACCGCGTCTGCTCAAGGGTAAACGGACACAAAACGCGGCCCAACGCGCGGGAACAAACGGACAAATGTCGTTTTTGTCTGATTTTGACCCATTCCCGGCTTAATTTTGGGCCGCGTTTGTGTCGAGATGGACAAGATGAAACACCGCTCCTCCTCTTGTCCCCTCCAACGACCACTTGCACCAAAATGATGTCCCCGGGAGGAAGAACGACACCGAAGGCGCCGTCATCGTCCGATCGGGTAGACCCAGATCTAGAGTTTCCCCCGGAACTTCCCGATTAGGTTGACGTGACCTGAAACGACGATGCCTCGAGAAGGAATGATGTCCGAGACGCCGCCATCGTCCGCCAAGACCGCAGTCAGACGCGATTTTCACCAAAAGCCACGTCATCCCCATCGGTACTCCGACGGAGATCTGGCAGCAGACCGCCGGGCACCCGCAATATCCCAAACGGCCAGACGAATCAGACGTGACGACCGAATAATATCCAGAAACTCCGCTGGATCGCCAGCAGAGGCCTCCGGTGCCCCTCGCTGGCCCTTCCGCGCAGCCGCCGGCCGGCCACATGTACGGGCTGGATCAGCCAAACCGCACGTCTCCGCCAACAGCCGCACCACCAGTCCTCCCCGTCGACCCTGCAACACCGCCGCCACTGCCCACCACCATGCCGCTGCCATGCGCCACCGCCGGAGAGACGCCGCGCTGCCAACGATCCAGATCTGGACAGGTGTCCCGACACCCATGGATGACCCGCATCACCCAAACCTGCATGGGAGCGGAGGGAGCCTCCACCACCGCCGTCGGCCACCAAGCTTGCCCTGTGGCTTCCTCTAGCGGCAACGGAGGGAGGCACGGGATCTGCGGTGGCCCGGCGGCTCGGATTGCTGATCCGCCCGAGTCGCCCAGGCTGGGGGCGACGCGGGCGACGGTTGGAGCGGACAGGGCTGCCTAATAGCAGAATAGCCGGAGGACAGAGTGCAAAAAATGAATATCTCTAACATTAAGTTAGTGCTAGATGCATCCATTTGTGACACAAGCTTGTCTAAACTTGGGACAAGCTTTTTCGAACGGAAGGAGTACTACTCTATTCGTCCGGAATTAGTTGACGGTCAAATGAATGTATCTGCATGAAAAACGTATTATCCACCGGAGCAGTACATTCACACACCATGTGTCCACCGTAACCATACTGGCATGCAGGCAGTAGCGACTCCGGGACCGTGCGTGTCGTGCCCGAGGCCGGCGCCCGCGTGCACAAGGTCACTGAGCAAAACACGCGGTCGACAAGCAACCGGCCCCGGTCCATGCTCAGTTCCGGAACCACGCACACCCTACACTATGGCCAAGAGACAGAACCACATATACGCTCACAAACTCGGCCGTTCTTTCGCAGGCAGCGCAAAGAGTTCGTGTCGATGACTCGATATACTACCGCGGCACACGCAAGAGCAAGCGGTGCCGACTGCGCGGCGGTAGGCCGGCAGCCCGCCCGCTGCTTGCCCCCCTTGAGCCCCAACACCATGTCTCCCACTCGCCCGGCCGCCACGAGCTCACTCTCTCCCGATCGACCTCCATTGTCGCCATGCATCGAACGTAGCCATCGCCAGCGGTGCCCCGCGCGCCTATATATACCGCACGCATCGATTGCACTGTGTCGCCGCCTGCCGGAGTACACTAGCGCTACTCCTAGAACAAGTTTTTAGCTGTGATCACGCAGTACAGGGAAAATAGTTGACAAAGGGAAGGAGCTAGCCACCAGCGCCATGGAGCTGGAGATGGGGCTTGTGTCGCCGTACCATGCGGGCTCGTGCGGGAAGAGGGGCTCGACGGAGGCGTTTGGGGTCAACAAGCCCACGCTGACACTCTTGCTGCGCGACGATGACGACGACGACGACGGTGACCGCGGCAAGGGCGAAGACGGCACTGGCGATGCCCGCGACTGCGAGATGGGCACCATGTGAGTGTTTCATCTATGGTGTTCAATGCAATGCACGTAGTGTTGGAAATATTCCCTAGAGGCAATAATAAATTGGTTATTATTATATTTCCTTGTTCATGATAATCGTTTATTATCCATGCTAGAATTGTACTGATAGGAAACTCAGATACATGTGTGGATACATAGACAACACCATGTCCCTAGTAAGCCTCTAGTTGACTAGCTCGTTGATCAATAGATGGTTACGGTTTCCTGACCATGGACATTGGATGTCGTTGATAACGGGATCACATCATTAGGAGAATGATGTGATGGACAAGACCCAATCCTAAGCCTAGCACAAAGATCGTGTAGTTCGTATGCTAAAGCTTTTCTAATGTCAAGTATCATTTCCTTAGACCATGAGATTGTGCAACTCCCGGATACCGTAGGAATGCTTTGGGTGTGCCAAACGTCACAACGTAACTGGGTGGATATAAAGGTACACTACAGGTATCTTCGAAAGTGTCTATTGGGTTGGCATGAATCGAGACTGGGATTTGTCACTCCATGTAAACGGAGAGGTATCTCTGGGCCCACTCGATAGGACATCATCATAATGTGCACAATGTGATCAAGGAGTTGATCACGGGATGATGTGTTACGGAACGAGTAAAGAGACTTGCCGGTAACGAGATTGAACAAGGTATCGGGATACCGACGATCGAATCTCGGGCAAGTATCGTACCGATAGACAAAGGGAATTGTATACGGGATTGATTAAGTCCTTGACATCGTGGTTCATCCAATGAGATCATCGTGGAACATGTGGGAGCCAACATGGGTAACCAGATCCTGCTGTTGGTTATTGACCGAGAGTTATCTCGGTCATGTCTGCATGACTCCCGAACCCGTAGGGTCTACACACTTAAGGTTCGATGACGTGGTTACCGAATGTTGTTCGGAGTTACCGAATGTTGTTCGGAGTCCCGGATGAGATCCCGGACGTCACAAGGAGTTCCGGAATGGTCCGGAGGTAAAGATTTATATGTGGGAAGTCCTGTTTTGGTCACCGGAAAAGTTTCGGATTTTATCGGTAACGTACCGGGGCCACCGGGAGGGTCCCGGGGGTCCACCAAGTGGGGCCACAAGCCCCGGAGGGCTGCATGGGCCAAGTGTGGGAGGGGACCAGCCCCAGGTGGGCTGGTGCGCCCCCCCACAAGGGCCCAAGGCGCCTAAGGGGAGGAAGGGGGGCAAACCCTAAGGGCAGATGGGCCTTAGGGCCCATGCCTGGTGCGCCTCCCTCTCCCCCTCCACCTGGCCGCCACCCAGATGGGATCTGGGGGCTGCCGCCACCCCTAGGGAGGGAACCTTAGGTGGGGGCGCAGCCCCTCCCCTCCCCCTATATATACTTGAGGTTTGGGCTGCCCAAGAAACACGAGTTCCTCTCCTTGGCGCAACCCTGCCCCTCTCCCTCCTCGTCTCTTGCGGTGCTTAGCGAAGCCCTGCTGGAGTACCACACTCCTCCACCACCACCACGCCGCCGTGCTGCTGTTGGATGGAGTCTTCCTCAACATCTCCTTCTCTCCTTGCTGGATCAAGGCATGGGAGACGTCACCGGGCTGTACGTGTGTTGAACGCGGAGGTGCCGTCCGTTCGGCACTAGGATCTCCGGTGATTTGGATCACGACGAGTACGACTCCTTCAACCCTGTTCTCTTGAACACTTCCGCTTACCGATCTACAAGGGTATGTAGATGCACTCTCCTTCCCTTCGTTGCTGGTTTCTCCATAGATAGATCTTGGTGACACGTAGGAAAATTTTGAATTTCTGCTACGTTCCCGAACAGTGGCATCATGAGCTAGGTCTATGCGTAGTTTCTATGCACGAGTAGAACGCAAAGTAGTTGTGGGCGTTGATTTTGTTCAATATGCTTACCGTTACTAGTCCAATATTGATTCGGCGGCATTGTGGGATGAAGCGGCCCGGACCGACCTTACACGTACTCTTACGTGAGACTGGTTCCACCGACTGACATGCACTAGTTGCATAAGGTGGCTAGCGGGTGTCTGTCTCTCCCACTTTAGTCGGATCGGATTCGATGAAAAGGGTCCTTATGAAGGATAAATAGCAATTGGCATATCACGTTGTGGTTTTGCGTAGGTAAGAAACGTTCTTGCTAGAAACCCATAGCAGCCACGTAAAACATGCAAACAACAATTAGAGGACATCTAACTTGTTTTTGCAGGGTATGCTATGTGATGTGATATGGCCAAGAAGAATGTGATGAATGATATGTGATGTATGAGATTGATCATGTTCTTGTAATAGGAATCACGACTTGCATGTCGATGAGTATGACAACCGGCAGGAGCCATAGGAGTTGTCTTTATTTATTGTATGACCTGCGTGGTATTGAACAAGGCCATGTAATTACTTTACTTTATTGCTAACCGGTAGCCATAGTAGTAGAAGTAATAGTTGGCGAGCAACTTCATGGAGACACGATGATGGAGATCATGATGATGGAGATCATGGTGTCATGCCGGTGACAAGATGATCATGGAGCCCCAAGATGGAGATCAAAGGAGCTATATGATATTGGCCATATCATGTCACTATTATTTGATTGCATGTGATGTTTATCATGTTTCTGCATCTTGTTTACTTAGAACGACGGTAGTAAATAAGATGATCCCTCATAATAATTTCAAGAAAGTGTTCCCCCTAACTATGCACCGTTACGACAATTCGTTGTTTCGAAGCACCACGTGATGATCGGGTGTGATAGATTCCAACGTTCACATACAACGGGTGTAAGACAGATTTACACATGCAAACACTTAGGTTGACTTGACGAGCCTAGCATGTACAGACATGGCCTTGGAACACAGAAGACCGAAAGGTCGAACATGAGTCGTATAGAAGATACGATCAACATAAAGATGTTCACCGATGTTGACTAGTCCGTCTCACGTGATGATCGGACACGGCCTAGTTGACTCGGATCATGTAATCACTTAGATGACTAGAGGGATGTCTATCTGAGTGGGAGTTCATAAGATGAACTTAATTATCCTGAACATAGTCAAAAGGTCTTCGCAAATTATGTCGTAGCTCGCGCTTCAGTTCTACTGTTTAGATATGTTCCTAGAGAAAATTTAGTTGAAAGTTGATAGTAGCAATTATGCGGACTAGGTCCGTAAACTGAGGATTGTCCTCATTGCTTCATAGAAGGCTTATGTCCTTAATGCATCGCTGAGTGTGATGAACCTCGAACGTCGTCTGTGGATGTTGCGAACATCTGACATACACGTTTTGATAACTATGTGATAGTTCAGTTAAACGGTTTAGAGTTGAGGCACCGAAGACGTTTTGAAACGTCGCGAAACATATGAGATGTTTTGAGGGCTGAAATTGGGATTTCAGGCTCGTGCCCACGTCAAGAGGTATAAGACCTCCGACGATTTTCTTAGCCTGCAAACTAAGGGAGAAAAGCTCAATTGTTGAGCTTGTGCTCAGATTGTCTGAGTACAACAATCATTTGAATCGAATGGGAGTTGATCTTCCAGATGAGATAGTGATGTTTCTCCGAAGTCATTACCACCAAGCTGCTAGAGCTTCGTGATGAACTATAATATATCAGGGACATATATGATGATCCTTGAGATATTCGCGATGTTTGACACCACAAAAGTAGAAATCAAGAAGGAGCATCAATTGTTGATGGTTGGTGAAACCACTAGTTTCAAGAAGGGCAAGGGCAAGAAAGGGATACTTCATGGAACAACAAATCAGTTGCTGTTCTAGTGAAGAAACCCAAAGTTGAACCCAAGCCCAAGACTAAGTGCTTCTGTAATAAGGGGAACAGTCACTGAAGCAGAACCACCCTAGATACTTGGTAGATGAGAAGGCTGGCAAGGTCGATAGAAGTATATTGGATATGCATTGTGTTGATGTGTACTTTACTAGTACTCCTAGTAGCACCAGGGTATTAGATACCGGTTCGGTTGCTAAGTGTTAGTAAACTCGAAATAAAAGCTACGGAATAAACGGAGACTAGCTTAAGGTGAGCTAACGATATGTGTTGGAAGTGTTTCCAATGTTGATATGATCAAGCATCGTACGCTCCCTCTACCATCGAGATTGGTGTTTGCGTTGAGCATAGACATGATTGGATTATGTCTATCGCAATACGGTTATTCATTTAAGGCGAATAATGGTTACTCTGTTTATTTGAATAATACCTTCAATGATCTTGCACCTAAAATGAATGGTTTGTTGAATCTCGATCGTAGTGATACACATGTTCATGCCAAAAGATATAAGATAGTAATGATAGTACCACCTACTTGTGGCACTGCCACGTAAGTCATATCGGTATAAAACGCATGAAGAAGCTCCATGTTGATGGATCTTTGGGCTCACTCATTTTTGAAAAGTTTGAGACATGCGAACCATGTCTATTGGTGTATATGCATGAAGAAACTCCATGCAAATGGACCGTTTGGACTCACTTGATTTTTAATCACTCGAGACATGCAAATCATACCACATGAGCAAGATGACTGAAAGGCCTCATTTTCAGTAAGATGGAACAAGAAAGCAACTTGTTGGAAGTAATACATCTTGATGTGTGCAATCCAATGAGTGTTGAGGCGTGTAGTGGATATCATTATGTTCTTACTTCACAGATGATTTGAGTAGATGTTGAGTATATTTACTTGATGAATCACGAGTCTGAATTATTGAAAGCTTCAAGTAATTTCAGGGTGAAGTTGAAAGATCTTCGTGACAAGAGGATAAAATATCTATGATATGATCATAGAGATGAATATCTGAATTACGAGTTTGGCACAGAATTAAGACATTGTGGAAATTGTTTCACAACTAATAAAGCCTGGAACACCATAGTGTGATGGTGTGTCCGAACATCATAACTGCACCCTATTGGATATGATGCATACCATGATGTCTCTTATCGAATTACCACGATAGTTTATGGGTTAGGCATTAGAGACAACCACATTCACTTTAAATAGGGCACCACATAATTCTGATGAGATGACACCGTATGAACTATGGTTTAGAGAAACCTAAGCTGTCATTTCTTAAAAGTTTGGGGCTGCGACGCTTATGTGAAAAAGTTTCAGATGATAAGCTCGAACCCAAAGCGGATAAATGCATCTTCATAGGACACCCAAAACAATTGGGTATACCTCCTGTCTCAGATCCGAAAGCAATAAGGGATTGTTTCTAGAATCGGGTCCTTTCTCGAGGAAAAGTTTCTCTCGAAAGAATTGAGTGGGAGGATGGTGGAGACTTGATGAGGTTATTGAACCGTCTCTTCAACTAGTGTGTGGCAGGGCACAGGGAGTTGTTCCTGTGGCACCTACACCAATTGAAGTAGAAGCTTATGATAGTGATCATGAAACTTCAGATCAAGTCACTACCAAACCTCGTGGGATGACAAGGATGCGTACTACTTCAGAGTGGCACGTAATCCTGTCTCGGAAGTCATGTTGCTAGACCACAATGAACCTACGAGCTATGGAGAAGCGATGGTGGGCCTGGATTCCAGAATGGCTCGAGGCCATATAATCCGAGAGAGGATCCATGTATGAAAACAAAGTGTAGACTTTGGAAGAACTACTTGATGGTCGTAACGCTGTTAGGTACATATGGATTTTAAAAGGAAGACGGACAATGATGGTAAGTATCACCATTAAGAAAGCTCGACTTGTCGTTAAGATATTTTTTCCGACAAGTTCAAGGAGTTGACTACGATGAGAATTTCTCACCCGTAGCGATGCTTAAGTCCGTCGGAATCATGTTAGCATTAGCTGTATTTTTCGATTATGAAATCTTACAGATGGATGTCAAAGCAAGTTTTCTTACCAAGTTTTCGTAAGAAAAGTTGTATGTGATACAATAGAAGGTTTTGTCAATCCTGAAAGATGCTAACATCTATGCAAAGCTCCAGCAATCCTTCTAAGGACTGGAGTAAGCATCTCGGAGTTGGGATGTATGCTTTGATGAGATGATCAAAGTTTTGGGTGTATACAAAGTTTATGAGAAACTTGTATTTCCAAAGAAGTGAGTGGGAGCACTATAGAATTTCTGATGAGTATATGTTGTTGACATATTGTTGATCGGAAATGACGTAGAATTTCTGGAAAGCATATAGGGTTATTTGGAAAGTTTTTTTCAATGGAAAGCCTGGATTAAGCTACTTGAACATTGAGCATCAAGATCTATAAGGATAGATCAAAACGCTTAATGGTACTTTCAAATGAGCACATACCTTGACATGATCTTGAAGGTGTTCAAGATGGATCAGTCAAAGAAGGAGTTCTTGCCTGAGTTGCAAGGTATGAAGTTAAGACTTAAAGCTCGACCACGGCAGAATAGAGAGAAAGGACGAAGGTCGTCCCCTATGCTTTAGACGTAGGCTGTACAGTATGCTATGCTGTGTACTGCACCTGAAGTGTGCCTTGCCATGAGTCAGTCAAGGGGTACAAGAGTGATCCAAGAATGGATCACAGGACAGCGGTCAAAGTTATCCTTAGTAACTAGTGGAATAAAGAATTTTCTTGATTATGGAGGTGGTAAAAGAGTTCATCGTAAAGGGTTACACCGATGCAAACTTTGACACTAATCCAGATTATTCTGAGTAGTAAACTGGATTCGTATAGTAGAACAGTTATTTGGAATAGCTCCAAATAGAACGTGGTAGCTGCATCTGGGAGATGACATAGAGATTTGTAAAGCACACACGGATCTGAAAGATTCAGACCCGTTGACTATAACATCTCTCACAAGCATAACATGATCAAACCCAGAACTCATCGAGTGTTAATCACATGGTAATGTGAACTAGATTATTGACTCTAGTAAACTCTTTGGGTGTTAGTCACATGAGGATGTGACCTTGAGTGTTAATCACATAGCGATGCGAACTGGATTATTGACTCTAGTGCAAGTGGGAGAATGTTGGAAATATGCCCTAGAGGCAATAATAAATTAGTTATTATTATATTTCCTTGTTCATGATAATCGTTTATTATCCATGCTAGAATTGTATTGATAGGAAACTCAGATACATGTGTGGATACATAGACAACACCATGTCCCTAGTAAGCCTCTAGTTGACTGGCTCGTTGATCAATAGATGGTTACGGTTTCCTGACCATGGACATTGGATGTCGTTGATAACGGGATCACATCATTAGGAGAATGATGTGATGGACAAGACCCAATCCTAAGCCTAGCACAAAGATCGTGTAGTTCGTATGCTAAAGCTTTTCTAATGTCAAGTATCATTTCCTTAGACCATGAGATTGTGCAACTCCCGGATACCGTAGGAATGCTTTGGGTGTGCCAAACGTCACAACGTAACTGGGTGGCTATAAAACGACACTACAGGTATCTTCGAAAGTGTCTATTGGGTTGGCACGAATCGAGACTGGGATTTGTCACTCCGTGTAAATGGAGAGGTATCTCTGGGCCCACTCGGTAGGACATCATCATAACGTGCACAATGTGATCAAGGAGTTGATCACGGGATGATGTGTTACGGAACGAGTAAAGAGACTTTCCGGTAACGAGATTGAACAAGGTATCGGGATACCGATGATCGAATCTCGGGCAAGTATCATACCGATAGACAAAGGGAATTGTATACGGGATTGATTAAGTCCTTGACATCGTGGTTCATCCGATGAGATCATCGTGGAACATGTGGGAGCCAACATGGGTATCCAGATCCCGCTATTGGTTATTGACCGAAGAGTTATCTCGGTCATGTCTGCATGACTCCCGAACCCGTAGGGTCTACACACTTAAGGTTCGATGACGCTAGGGTTATAGGGAATAGATATACATGGTTACCGAATGTTGTTCGGAGTCCCGGATGAGATCCCGGACGTCACGAGGAGTTCCGGAATGGTCCGGAGGTAACGATTTATATGTGGGAAGTCTTGTTTTGGTCACCAGAAAAGTTTCGGGTTTTATCGGTAACGTACCGGGACCACCGGGAGGGTCCCGGGGGTCCACCAAGTGGGGCCACAAGCCCCGGAGGGCTGCATGGGCCAAGTGTGGGAGGGGACCAGCCCCAGGTGGGCTGGTGCGCCCCCCCACAAGGGCCCAAGGCACCTAAGGGGAGGAAGGGGGGCAAACCCTATGGGCAGATGGGCCTTAGGGCCCATGCCTGGTGCGCCTCCCTCTCCCCCTCCACCTGGCTGCCATCCAGATGGGATCTGGGGGCTGCCGCCGCCCCTAGGGAGGGAACCCAAGGTGGGGGCGCAGCCCCTCCCCTCCCCCTATATATACTTGAGGTTTGGGCTGCCCAAGAAATATGAGTTCCTCTCCTTCTTGGCGCAGCCCTACCCCTCTCCCTCCTCGTCTCTTGTGGTGCTTGGCAAAGCCCTGCTGGAGTACCACGCTCCTCCACCACCACCACGCCATCGTGCTGCTGCTGGATGGAGTCTTCCTCAACCTCTCCTTCTCTCCTTGCTGGATCAAGGCATGGGAGATGTCACCGGGTTGTACGTGTGTTGAACGCGGAGGTGCCGTCCGTTCGGCCCTAGGATCTCCTGTGTTTTGGATCACGACGAGTACGACTCCTTCAACCCCGTTCTCTTGAACGCTTCCGCTTAGCGATCTACAAGGGTATGTAGATGCACTCTCCTTCCCTTCATTGCTGGTTTCTCCATAGATAGATCTTGGTGACACGTAGGAAAATTTTGAATTTCTGCTACGTTCCCCAACACGTAGGTGCACGCCCTTCTCTTTCGTGGAACTGACTGTAGTGTTAGAGGGATTTAGCTGTAACGCCCCGAGACCGATGTGCCAGGTGTCGTTCAGTTATTCGTTGTTGTTGTCTTGTCATTGGCTTGCGTGTTGCATTTCATCATGTCATCATGTGCATTGCATCATCATGTTTTCAAAACTTGCATCCGTCCCGGTCTCCTCGTTCCTTCCGTTGTCCGTTCCGAGCCCAACCACACTTGCACGCGCCCGCGGCATGTCCAAGATAGTATTTTATAAGTGGCCGGAAAATGTTCTCGGAATGGGATGAGATTTGACGTGTGGTCTTATTATAGTGTAGGTAGACCGCCTGTCAAGTTTCATCGTGTTCGGAGTTCGTTTGATAGCCCAACCGTTAAACTATAGCGGCATTATAGCCGGTCTAACGTCGGACGTTTTCGGTCTCCGGAAACAGTCGCCGGGCCTCTCTCTCTTCTCTTCTCTCAGCTCGAGACCGTCTGCACAGCTCACTACCTACCGCCAGGTCCAACCTAACCTCTCTCTTCAGCCCGCCGCCCTCCTCGCGCGCGTCCGAAAGTTTTCCCGAACCCGACCCGGACTGTCGCCACCGTTGTGTCCGGATCATCCCCAAACGTCTACAAAACGTCTCCGTTTTGTTATTTGGGCTCCCTAACTATTTTATTCGCGACCGTCCGATTTTTATCGAAGGGACCAGATGACCCTAAGCCTACCCACTCGCTATGTATTCAGCCTAACCCTAGCCCCTAGCTGTCCCATCCACCCATTCCGCCCGCCGCCACCGCTTGGTCGCTCCCCTCGGGATCCCCCCTCGATCCAGATCCACCAACCTCGCAGCGCCCCAATCCATCCATCCCATCCTGCCTCCGACCATCGTCCTCAATTTCAGCGCCACCCAACCAACCACCGCACCAGCGCCATGCCCTGCTTCCTATCTCCTCCCTGTCTCGCCCGGTGCCCGATCTGCATCGCGCCGCTGCCTGCGTTCCCCGCTGCAGCCAGCCTCCACCGGAGGTCCCTCCGCCGACGAGCATCACCAGCCCCAGGCCCGTGCTCGACAACCCTGCTCCCTTTCCCCTCCTGCTTCTGTTTTCTTTCTCTCACCCTGCTCTCTCTCTCTCTGTTGTCTTCGCAGCACCACCATGGATGGCCTCCCGTAGCTCCCGCTTGTTGCGCTGGCGTGGTTCCCGGCCGATCCGCGCCAAAGAGCCTCGGACTCGTCCAGCCCCTTCATCCCTCGACGCCGAGTTCCTCTGCTTCACCTGCAAGTCCGCTTCCCCGCCGGTCCATCACCGTTGCCAGCCATCGGCCTTGCCTCTGCTTCGAACGACAGGACAGCACCTCGCCCTATGCCTCCTCCTCGACCCCGCCAGGAGCCGTCCTCGCCCTCGTCCTCGCAGCAGGTCCCGAGCTCGACCCCGTCGCCTCCTCTACTTCAGGACCGCGCCTCCGCCTCGACCGCTCGCCCCCTCTGCTTCGCACGCTGGCCCGTCCCCTTCGCCAGGAGCTCTGATGCGCCGGCGCCGCTAGGTTCGACCGGGCCCGAGGTCCTCCGTCCATTCACCGGCGTTCCCCTCCGGATCCCGTCGCCAGAGCCCCATCCCCGCTGCTCCTCCTCGTCGTCTTCTTCCTGTGCGCCGTCAACGCCTGGTCTTCTTTGAGCAGAGGAAGACGCCCGCTCGCCCGCGCCCCGCGTTGACCGCGTCCTGCTTCATCCCAGCGTGGGCCAGCGCCTCCCCAAGGCCCAGCCTCCTCTCCACAAGCCGGGCCTTAGCCCAGGGTGAGCCACCCCCAGCGCCCCCTCCTCTTGTTTTTTTTACTCTTGTTGGGCTGCCCAGTGCACTGTTCAGATTCGGCCCGATTCATGTTTTTTTCCTGCAGAACGATTTGTCCAATTATTCCAGGGATTGCCAGTTTTGCAGATTAGACCCTCATGTTCATGCATTTAATAACTCAAGAACCGTGCATCGGATTAAAATGTTTCATATATGAAACTTGCTCAGAATTTTGTGTAGAGTAATAATATCCAACTTTCATCTATATTTAAAATGTTAAAAATGCTGTTTGCATTAATTTGCTCCTATGCCATGCTAAAATGCTTTATTTCATAACTAAATAACCGTAGCTCCGAATTAAATAAACTTTATATGTAAATGGGGTAGAATTTTGCCTAGTTTATCATGGTGACCTTTATTTGCATATTAAACAACTCTAAAATTGTGTTTAGGGCAGAACAGGACCTAATCTAAAATATGCATATGGGGAGTTTCCGGAATTGTTGTTCGTTGCTTCCGGCCTCATTTAAACTTGACTAGATAGGTAGTTTTACTTTGCTTCACCCTCTTGCCATGTTAAACAACATTTAATATTGTTGAGTACATAAACGAGATCAAACTAAATAACTTGTTGTGGTGTTTCGTCAATATGCAACTCGTTGCATATTGATCTCCACTTAATTTGTAGAACTGCTTGTGCACTTTGCCATGCCATGCTTCATTAAACCGGACATGCATCATACTCGTTTGTGCATCATGCCATGTTGATGTGTGGGTTGTTTACTATGTTGTGTGCTTCTTTTCCGGTGTTTGCTTCTTCGGGTTGGTTCCGATAACGTCGAGGTTGTGAGGATCCATTCGTCTACGTCCGTTTGTCTTCTTCATGGACTCTTTCTTCTTCCTTGCGGGATTTCAGGCAAGATGATCATACCCTCGAAATCACTACTATCTTTGCTATGCTAGTTTGCTCGCTCTTTTGCCATGCCAATGCTATGATGCCTACCACTTGCTTGTCAGCCACCGAAATTGCCATGTTCAACCTCTAACCCACCATGTCCTAGCAAACCGTTGTTTGGCTATGTTACCGCTTTGCTCAGCCCCTCTTATAGCGTTGTTAGTTGCAGGTGAAGATCGAAGTTTGTTCCTTGTTGGAACATGGAGATGTTGTTCCTTGTTGGAACATGTTTACTTGTTGGGATATCACAATATATCTTACTTAATTAATGCATCTATATACTTGGTAAAGGGTGGAAGGCTCGGCCTTATGCCTGGTGTTTTGTTCCACTCTTGCCGCCCTAGTTTCCGTCATATCGGTGTTATGTTCCCGGATTTTGCGTCCCTTACGCGGTTGGGCTATAATGGGAACCCCTTGACAGTTCGCCTTAAGTAAAGCTTCTCCAGCAATGCCCAACATTGGTTTTACCATTCGCCACCTAGCCTCTTTTTCCCTTGGGTTTCGCGGACTCAAGGGTCATCATTATTTTACCCCCCCCGGGCCAGTGCTCCTCTGAGTGTTGGTCCAACTGTCAGCTACCGGTGACCACCAGGGGCAACTCTGGGTTGGCCTACCCGTACCTAAGACAATCTGAGTGTGCCCTGAGAAAGAGATATGTGCAGCTCCTATCGGGATTTGTCGGCACATTCGGGCGGTGTTGCTGGTTTAGTTTTACCCTGTCGAAATGTCTTGTTGTACCGGGATACCGAGTCTGATCGGAATGTCTCGGGTGGAGGTCTATTCCTTCGTTGACCGTGAGAGCTTGTGATGGGCTAAGTTGGGACACCCCTGCAGGGATTGAACTTTCGAAAGCCGTGCCCGCGGTTATGGGAAGATGGGAATTTGTTAACGTCCGGTTGTAGAGAACCCGAAGTTGACCTTAATTAAAATACATCAACTGCGTGTGTAACCGTGATGGTCTCTTTCCGGCGGAGTCCGGGAAGTGAACACGGTGTTGGAGTTATGCTTGACGTAGGTTGCTATAGGATCACTTCTTGATCATACTTTTATCGACCGTGCTTTGCCTTCTCTTCTCGCTCTCATTTGCGTATGTTAGCCACCATATATGCTTGTCGCTTGCTGCAGCTCCACCTCATTACTCCATCCTTCCTATAAGCTTAAATAGTCTTGATCTCGCGGGTGCGAGATTGCTGAGTCCCCGTGGCTCACAGATACTTCCAAAACCAGCTTGCAGGTGCCGTTGAGTCCGTACAGATGACGCAACCAAGTTCAGGAGGAGCTCGATGAAGATCTTGTCCTTTGTATTGTTTCCGTTCTAGTTGATCAGTAGTGGAGCCCAGTTGGGGTCGATCGGGGACCTTTGTCGCATTTGGGGTTCTTCTTTTATTTAGGCTCCGTAGTCGGGCCCTGATTGTATTTGGTTGTTGTAATGCTTTATTCATGTATTTGTGTGAAGTGGCGATTGTAAGCCAACTATGTATCTCTTTCCCTTATGTATTACATGGGTTGTGTGAAGATTACCTCACTTGCGACATTGCTTTCAATGCGGTTATGCCTCTAAGTCGTGCTTCGACACGTGGGAGATATAGCCGCATCGAGGGCGTTACAAGTTGGTAATCAGAGCCTTCCCCGACCTTAGGAGCCCCATTGCTTGATCGTTTTTAGCGGCCGAGTTGTGTCTAGAAAAATGTTTTGAGTCATTTAGGAATTATATATCGGAGAGTTAGGAATTCTTTTTACTCCTCAGTCCCTTCGTCACTCTTGCGAGGCATCCTAACGTAGAGTTTTGACTTTTCTCTTCTCAAATTTCACTAAAAATTTTTAGGATCACGCGGGTATCTTGGAATCGTTCCGATGGTTTTATGATGAGATCATTGTCTTGGTGCCTCCTGTCAGGGGTTTTGTGGAAGTGTCCCGGGGAGTTGAGCTCTGAGGTGTTGTCATCATAATTTTATCGTTGCAATTCTGGTATACCTGAGTTTAGTACGCCGACATCGAAAATCTCTTTTATGCAGTTGTTGGTGAGATAACCCCGATAACCCAGTACTGAGGTGAGTACGGGAGTATTGCCATGACTTGTATAACGGATGCTTTTCGAAGGTTGAGGTAGACGATTTCCGAAGGTTTCTTGGTTATGTGTTGAAGGATGGATACAGCTGGATGTAGGATTTGTTAGTTTTGGGTGAGATATTATGCTTCCCCTGTATCCCCAACACCTGATTGCATAACCTGAAAATTTCGGGAGTTTCATAGGTGGGAATTCAAGTAGCTCTTAGGATATCTTTCCGACAGATGTATGATATGAAATTGGGGTTCGACGTCTAGTGGTCCGCCTATTCACGGTTGGTTTTACAGTGGTCTCGTTGTGTCTTAAAGAGTCCTTGGCTATGCCGACTCGGGGACGCTTCGTATGTCATGTGCACTTCCTTGTACATGATGGTGCTGTACGATCGAGCCCGTGTAGGCCCCACCACGAAAACTTCGGACGGAATCTCTATCATATGTTTGTTCCGGCTTATTTTGCAAGCCAATCTTTTGTTTTGTTTTGAGCTGTGGTATTCAAGTTGCTTCAATGTCAAGTGTTGATTCCATACCTTCCCCAAATGGTGTTCTCATACTCCAATTTGAATACTAATCATTCTGGATAATCAAGATTGTCTTGTCAATCCTTTTCAACCAGCGTCTTTCTCTTCAAGTGGATCCGATCATTTCAACATTCGCAAGATCACCTCTCAGTTCTCTCAACGGTGTTTGTTTCATCCGTCCCAAGTTGTTTTTGTTTTCCCGCCCTCCCACCCCTTTATCTTCAAGGACTCAGATTTCTTAATCGAGTATCCATTTTATTGATGGGAAGTTTCTCCATTCTTTTCCGTCAATGTTCTTATCCGGTGATTCTCATGAAGATTCTAATGGAGCTTCAAGTTCGTCATTCCTCATTCCTTTCTCTTCTCCGGTGGATTCAAGTCAAGATTTGTCGATTATATCCCCTTTTTCTCGTCTCAAATACCTTCTCTTGATGGTGCTCCTCATATTTATTCATTTCTCGCTATTCTATTGTTCCGGAGTGCTCAAGATATCTCGAAGATTCGTGTTTCCACTCTGCATTCGTTCAAGCTCTTTCGAGATTGGTATCTCATTCAAGTCATTTAATTCAACCGGTGCAACATCTCTTTTAAATCTTTTCAACGGTGTTCTTTTGAGTGGGCCCTAACCCACAGGTTTTTTTCCCAGGATCTTACCTGACTCTTCTATTTTCCCAGAGCTATCGTAAATTCTTCTCCAAGTTTGACGTAAGAATGAGTTATCATCAGTCAAATGCTTTTTCTCCAAGATCTTTCAAATTCTTTTCATAGTTGGCTCAACCTTTTCGCTTTTGATTCTTCCGGTGTGCCTCAATAATTCTTGGTGGTGTTTCTCGTTGTCATTCTCATCATTTGAAGACCAAAGAAGAGTTTCTCTTTAATCTTGCTCTATTCTCTTCAAGATTCATGGTGCTAGCTTGTTGCCATCCTCTCATAATTGTTTTCGATTGTGAGAATCTTTTTCACCCATCAGGAGATATTCAAGAGTCTTCTCAGTTGGTCATCCGGAGTCCATCAATTCAGGTTTATTCATTCTCAGCCGTCAGTTATCATTCTCCTATCTTGCCGATGCATCTATCGAATATCCTCTAATCAGTTCTTGATCTCTTTGTTCTCATGTATCTAGTTTGTCTCAAGCACCGTCGTTCATTTGCTAATTCTTACCGGTGATGCACCCCTACTTCGATCATTTTCAATTCTTACGGTGGTTCTTTCAAGATCTCTCTTCCTTGTTCATCATATCAATTCATTTGTTGTTCCAATCCTACCGGTGGTTCGTTGAAGACCTTTTCAAGTTTACGCTATATCTCTTTTAATCCTTTCTACGAGAATAAGTAGTATGCCAAATCCGTTGATTGTCGTCAATTTAATTGGTGAAGGATAAGCATAACACAATTCTTATTCTTGTTCATCCAAGTGATTAATTATTATGTTCCGGAGGCATTGTGATGTTGCTCTCTTCTACCCATCCTCTTGTTTTGTCATGATAGTATTCTTTTCTTTGCTTATCCATTCAACCGGAGTGTCGTGTTTTTCTTTCGAGCTCTCTCATCTTATCAATTTTTGGCATCCCTTCTCAACCGGAGTGCTGTCCAAATTATATAAGTCTTATTACTTCTCTATCTTGTCTTAACTGGAGTGGTTTCAATATATATCTTCCCTTCAACCTCAAGGTTTCGCAATGCTCTATGTCCCTAGTTTCTAACGGGCTGTTTTCGACTTTGTTCTCCTTCGTTCTATTCTTTTCTCGAATTAGTTCAACCTCGCAAGGTTCTTTGGTTTCACTCGTTCGTCAAAGGAGCAACTTAGTTTTACCTCTTCTCTTTCTTTTCCGTTGCCCCTCCGGTGCCATTCTAGATCTCGGGACGAGATCCTCTCGTAGTGGTGGAGTGTTGTAACGCCCCGAGACCGATGTGCCAGGTGTCGTTCAGTTATTCGTTGTTGTTGTCTTGTCATTGGCTTGCGTGTTGCATTTCATCATGTCATCATGTGCATTGCATCATCATGTTTTCAAAACTTGCATCCGTCCCGGTCTCCTCGTTCCTTCCGTTGTCCGTTCTGAGCCCAACCACACTTGCACGCGCCCGCGGCATGTCCAAGATAGTATTTTATAAGTGGCCGGAAAATGTTCTCGGAATGGGATGAGATTTGACGTGTGGTCTTATTATAGTGTAGGTAGACCGCCTGCCAAGTTTCATCACGTTCGGAGTTCGTTTGATAGCCCAACCGTTAAACTATAGCGGCATTATAGCCGGTCTAACGTCGGACGTTTTCGGTCTCCGGAAACAGTCGCCGGGCCTCTCTCTCTTCTCTTCTCTCAGCTCGAGACCGTCTGCACAGCTCACTACCTACCGCCAGGTCCAACCTAACCTCTCTCGTCAGCCCGCCGCCCTCCTCGCGCGCGTCCGAAAGTTTTCCCGAACCCGACCCGGACTGTCGCCACCGTTGTGTCCGGATCATCCCCAAACGTCTACAAAACGTCTCCGTTTTGTTATTTGGGCTCCCTAACTATTTTATTCGCGACCGTCCGATTTTTATCGAAGGGACCAGATGACCCTAAGCCTACCCACTCGCTATATATTCAGCCTAACCCTAGCCCCTAGCTGTCCCATCCACCCATTCCGCCCGCCGCCACCGCTTGGTCGCTCCCCTCGGGATCCCCCCTCGATCCAGATCCACCAACCTCGCAGCGCCCCAATCCATCCATCCCATCCTGCCTCCGACCATCGTCCTCAATTTCAGCGCCACCCAACCAACCACCGCACCAGCGCCATGCCCTGCTTCCTATCTCCTCCCTGTCTCGCCCGGTGCCCGATCTGCATCGCGCCGCTGTCTGCGTTCCCCGCTGCAGCCAGCCTCCACCGGAGCTCCCTCCGCCGACGAGCATCACCAGCCCCAGGCCCGTGCTCGACAACCCTGCTCCCTTTCCCCTCCTGCTTCTGTTTTCTCTCTCTCACCCTGCTCTCTCTCTCTGTTGTCTTCGCAGCACCACCATGGATGGCCTCCCGTAGCTCCCGCTTGTTGCGCCGGCGTGGTTCCCGGCCGATCCGCGCCGAAGAGCCTCGGACTCGTCTAGCCCCTTCATCCCTCGACGCCGAGTTCCTCTGCTTCACCTGCAAGTCCGCTTCCCCGCCGGTCCATCACCGTTGCCAGCCATCGGCCTTGCCTCTGCTTCGAACGACAGGACAGCACCTCGCCCTATGCCTCCTCCTCGACCCCGCCAGGAGCCGTCCTCGCCCTCGTCCTCGCAACAGGTCCCGAGCTCGACCCCGTCGCCTCCTCTGCTTCAGGACCGCGCCTCCGCCTCGACCGCTCGCCCCCTCTGCTTCGCACGCTGGCCCGTCCCCTTCGCCAGGAGCTCTGAAGCGCCGGCGCCGCTAGGTTCGACCGGGCCCGAGGTCCTCCGTCCATTCACCGGCGTTCCCCTCCGGATCCCGTCGCTAGAGCCCCATCCCCGCTGCTCCTCCTCGTCGTATTCTTCCTGTGCGCCGTCAATGCCCGGTCTTCTTCGAGCAGAGGAAGACGCCCGCTCGCCCGCGCCCCGCGTTGACCGCGTCCTGCTTCATCCCAGCGTGGGCCAGCGCCTCCCCAAGGCCCAGCCTCCTCTCCACAAGCCGGGCCTTAGCCCAGGGTGAGCCACCCCCAGCGCCCCCTCCTCTTGTTTTTTTTACTCTTGTTGGGCTGCCCAGTGCACTGTTCAGATTCGGCCCGATTCATGTTTTTTTCCTGCAGAACGATTTGTCCAATTATTCCAGGGATTGCCAGTTTTGCAGATTAGACCCTCATGTTCATGCATTTAATAACTCAAGAACCGTGCATCGGATTAAAATGTTTCATATATGAAACTTGCTCAGAATTTTGTGTAGATTAATAATATCCAACTTTCATCTATATTTAAAACGTTAAAAATGCTGTTTGCATTAATTTGCTCCTATGCCATGCTAAAATGCTTTATTTCATAACTAAATAACCGTAGCTCCGAATTAAATAAACTTTATATGTAAATGGGGTAGAATTTTGCCTAGTTTATCATGGTGACCTTTATTTGCATATTAAACAACTCTAAAATTGTGTTTAGGGCAGAACAGGACCTAATCTAAAATATGCATATGGGGAGTTTCCGGAATTGTTGTTCGTTGCTTCCGGCCTCATTTAAACTTGACTAGATAGGTAGTTTTACTTTGCTTCACCCTCTTGCCATGTTAACCAACATTTAATATTGTTGAGTACATAAACGAGATCAAACT
This sequence comes from Triticum dicoccoides, assembly GCF_002162155.2. NCBI lineage: Eukaryota > Viridiplantae > Streptophyta > Magnoliopsida > Poales > Poaceae > Triticum > Triticum dicoccoides. The sequence goes on along the minus strand of NC_041392.1, from coordinate 87,545,141 downwards.
AAATAACTTGTTGTGGTGTTTCGTCAATATGCAACTCGTTGCATATTGATCTCCACTTAATTTGTAGAACTGCTTGTGCACTTTGCCATGCCATGCTTCATTAAACCGGACATGCATCATACTCGTTTGTGCATCATGCCAAGTTGATGTGTGGGTTGTTTACTATGTTGTGTGCTTCTTTTCCGGTGTTTGCTTCTTCGGGTTGGTTCCGATAATGTCGAGGTTGTGAGGATCCATTCGTCTACGTCCGTTTGTCTTCTTCATGGACTCTTTCTTCTTCCTTGTGGGATTTCAGGCAAGATGATCATACCCTCGAAATCACTACTATCTTTGCTATGCTAGTTTGCTCGCTCTTTTGCCATGCCAATGCTACGATGCCTACCACTTGCTTGTCAGCCACCGAAATTGCCATGTTCAACCTCTAACCCACCATGTCCTAGCAAACCGTTGTTTGGCTATGTTACCGCTTTGCTCAGCCCCTCTTATAGCGTTGTTAGTTGCAGGTGAAGATCGAAGTTTGTTCCTTGTTGGAACATGGAGATGTTGTTCCTTGTTGGAACATGTTTACTTGTTGGGATATCACAATATATCTTACTTAATTAATGCATCTATATACTTGGTAAAGGGTGGAAGGCTCGGCCTTATGCCTGGTGTTTTGTTCCACTCTTGCCGCCCTAGTTTCCGTCATATCGGTGTTATGTTCCCGGATTTTGCGTCCCTTACGCGGTTGGGCTATAATGGGAACCCCTTGACAGTTCGCCTTAAGTAAAGCTTCTCCAGCAATGCCCAACATTGGTTTTACCATTCGCCACCTAGCCTCTTTTTCCCTTGGGTTTCGCGGACTCAAGGGTCATCATTATTTTACCCCCCCGGGCCAGTGCTCCTCTGAGTGTTGGTCCAACTGTCAGCTAACGGTGACCACCAGGGGCAACTCTGGGTTGGCCTACCCGTACCTAAGACAATCTGAGTGTGCCCTGAGAAAGAGATATGTGCAGCTCCTATCGGGATTTGTCGGCACATTCGGGCGGTGTTGCTGGTTTAGTTTTACCCTGTCGAAATGTCTTGTTGTACCGGGATACCGAGTCTGATCGGAATGTCTCGGGTGGAGGTCTATTCCTTCGTTGACCGTGAGAGCTTGTGATGGGCTAAGTTGGGACACCCCTGCAGGGATTGAACTTTCGAAAGCCGTGCCCGCGGTTATGGGAAGATGGGAATTTGTTAACGTCCGGTTGTAGAGAACCCGAAGTTGACCTTAATTAAAATACATCAACTGCGTGTGTAACCGTGATGGTCTCTTTCCGGCGGAGTCCGGGAAGTGAACACGGTGTTGGAGTTATGCTTGACGTAGGTTGCTATAGGATCACTTCTTGATCATACTTTTATAGACCGTGCTTTGCCTTCTGTTCTCGCTCTCATTTGCGTATGTTAGCCACCATATATGCTTGTCGCTTGCTGCAGCTCCACCTCATTACTCCATCCTTCCTATAAGCTTAAATAGTCTTGATCTCGCGGGTGCGAGATTGCTGAGTCCCCGTGGCTCACAGATACTTCCAAAACCAGCTTGCAGGTGCCGTTGAGTCCGTACAGATGACGCAACCAAGTTCAGGAGGAGCTCGATGAAGATCTTGTCCTTTGTATTGTTTCCGTTCTAGTTGATCAGTAGTGGAGCCCAGTTGGGGTCGATCGGGGACCTTTGTCGCATTTGGGGTTCTTCTTTTATTTAGGCTCCGTAGTCGGGCCCTGATTGTATTTGGTTGTTGTAATGCTTTATTCATGTATTTGTGTGAAGTGGCGATTGTAAGCCAACTATGTATCTCTTTCCCTTATGTATTACATGGGTTGTGTGAAGATTACCTCACTTGCGACATTGCTTTCAATGCGGTTATGCCTCTAAGTCGTGCTTCGACACGTGGGAGATATAGCCGCATCGAGGGCGTTACATTAGCACAAAGGCTGGGTCATATATACACTTATAGAACCACAGCCGTGGCTGGGACGTGCGCCACTACCTCTACCACTCGCTCCACTACTGCCATCATCGTGGCCAGTCTCTGAGCACAACCGCTCGTGGTGTCTGTTGTTACAACACACACACACACAAGCTATATACGCTAACACCCCCC
>NC_041392.1:87538747-87542853 GCF_002162155.2 Triticum dicoccoides | reverse complement strand
AGACTGGAGCAAAACTCTTGGAAGACATCAGCGGGCAGGCCCTTGGTCATCACGTCGGCGAACTGCTGCCTTGTAGGGATGTGCAGGACGCGGAACTCGCCGAGAGCGACACGCTCGCGGACGAAGTGGATGTCGAGCTCGACATGCTTCGTGCGTCGGTGGTGAACATGGTTGCTGGAGAGGTAGACTGCCGAGATGTTGTCGTAGAAGACCAGCGTCTCGGAGCGAACCGGGCAGAGCAGTTCACCGAGGAGCTGGCGAAGCCAGACGCATTCAGCAACAGCATTCGCCACGGCGCGGTACTCGGCCTCTGTGCTGGAGCGTGAGACTGTAGCCTGGCGCTTGGACGACCAGCTGACGAGGGCGTCGCCGAGGAAGACGCAGAAGCCTGAGGTAGAGCGACGTGTGTCCGGGCAACCAGGCCAGTCAGCATCTGTGTAGGCGCGTAGATCGAGGTTCACCGAGGCGTGGAGATGAAGGCCGAAGTTGGTGGAGCCCCGGACGTAGCGCAGCACACGCTTGAGAAGAGCCAGGTGACAGGCACGCGGATCATGCATGTGTAAGCACACTTGCTGCACTGCATAAGCCAGCTCCGGGCGTGTGATGGTGAGGTACTGCAACGCGCCTGCGAGGCTGCGGTACTCGGTGGGATCGTCGACGGGCGGGCCAGCAGCAGAGGGCAGCTTAGCCTTGGTGTCGATAGGAGTGGCCACCGGCTTGCAGTTGTCCATGCTTGCGCGCTCGAGGATGTCGTCCGCATACTGCTGCTGGAACAGGAAGAAGCCGGACGGCGAGCGGGTGACGTGAATGCCGAGGAAGTAATGGAGTGCGCCAAGGTCCTTCATAACAAACTCGCTCGTGAGCTTGGAGACGATGCGCTGGAGGAGAGCGGGGCTCGAGGCGGTAAGAACAATGTCATCCACGTAGAGCAGCAAGAACGCGGCGTCGGGGCCATTGTTGTAGAGGAACAACGAGCTGTCAGAGCGAGTGGCACGGAAGCCAATGGAGGTGACAAAGCTCGCGAACCGCAGAAACCAGGCTCGTGGCGCCTGCTTGAGGCCATAGAGGGACTTGGCAAGGCGACAGACATGATCGGGCTTGGTTTCGTCCACAAATCCAGCCGACTGCAAGCAATAGACTTCCTCCTGGAGCGTGCCATGGAGGAAAGCGTTCTTTACGTCAAGTTGATGAACGGGCCAGCTCCGGGAGGCAGCAATCGTCAAGACGGTGCGGATGGTGGCAGGTTTGATGACGGGTGAGAATGTCTCGCCATAGTCAACACCGGGACGTTGCCGGAACCCACGAACAACCCACCGGGCTTTGTATCGCTCGAGCGAACCGTCGGCTCGAGTTTTGTGGCGAAACACCCATTTCCCAGAGATGAGGTTGGTGCGAGGTGGGCGGGGCACAAGCTCCCAGGTGCGATTGCGGACTAGGGCGGCGAACTCATCGTGCATCGCGGCGAGCCAGTTTGGATCACGCACGGCGGCACGAACGGAGCTAGGAAGAGGAGAAGCGCCCGAGGGTGGTGCGGTTTCGGCGACACAGACATAGTCTTTGGCATAGCGTGTATTTGGCCGGAAGATGCCGGCTCGCGCACGCGTGAGCACGCCACGGGGTGGAGAGGAGGTGGGGTTAGGCTCAGGGAGCAGTTCAGGCGAGGAAGCGGTGCTGGCAGAAGAGCCAAGCTCTGAAACTGATCCACCCGTGGAGGCGGGGCTGCAGTCTGAATGTGATTCAGAAACGCGAGCAGGCACAGAAGGCCCGGCCAAGCCATCCGATGGTGATCGAATGGTGGAGTTTGAATCGCGCACTTGCGCGCGCGACGCGTGTGAGGCAGAGTCGCCGGCAGAGCGAGCAGAGAGTGTGCTCGAAGCAGTGTTGGGTGGAGGGGCGGAGCGCGATGGCGGGCAGCCGCCGAGCAACAGAGGGGTAGTTGGAGGGCAGACGTGTGATGGCGCAAACGTGGCGAACGGAAACGTGCGCTCGTCGAAGCAAACATGGCGCGACGTGATCACACGGCCGGAGGCACGATCGAAGCACCGGTAGCCACGGTGATCAGTGGAGTACCCGAGGAAAACACAGGCGACCGAGCGATGGTCAAGTTTGTGGCGCGTGGTGGCGGATGTGTTGGGGTAACAAAGGCAGCCGAACACTCGAAGAACTGAGTAGTTTGGTGTAACGCGAGCAGGTCAGGTCTCCTTGGACGAGGGCATGGTACTCCGCGTCGATGTAGACGGCGCGGGAGAGCTGATTGGCCCTGAAGATGGCGTCGACGGCAGCCCAGACCGCGGCCGCGGTGTCCTCCGGGTGCATGACCGCATCGAGAATGTCAGGCGAGATGGTGGTGGAGAGCCAATGAACGACGGCGTGATCCGCCATCAGCCAGTCGGGGTGGTCGGGGCGATGCAGGGCGTCGGCGTCGACGTGGTCGTGGAGCCCAAACATGCCCAGCGCGGTGTCGAAGTGCCGGCGCCACTGGGCGTAGTTGCCAGCGGTGAGGTCAAGCACCACGGGGACGAGGCGCCGGATGTCAACCGTCTGGAGGACGGAGGGGGGTGCAGGCTGTGCAACGGGCACGACCACGGCGGCCGGGGGAGCAGGCGTGATGCGGAGCGCTGGGGGCGCTGGAGGTGGTGCTGCACCGTTGACCGGTTCAGCAGCGGCGGACGGAGCGCCATCATCGCCGTCGTCGAGAGAGGGAGGAGGAGTCTGGACAGGGTTATTATCCATGGCAACGGAAGAAGAATGGTGCGCAACAGGGTTAACCTCTGCGTCTGATACCATGTTAGAGGGATTTAGCACAAAGGCTGGGTCATATATACATTTACAGAACCACAGTCGTGGCTGGGACGTGCGCCACTACCTCTACCACTCGCTCCACTACTGCCATCATCGTGGCCGGTCTCTGAGCACAACCGCTCGTGATGACTGCTGTTACAACACACACACGCACAAGCTATATACGCTAACATGCAGGGCTGAGTGCAAGCCGTGCAGGAGGAAGAGGTTTGTAGGGTGGCCGCCGGTGAAGAGCGCGCACCGCCCGCGCAGCTGCAGCAACGGCGGCCACGTGAAGGTGAAGATGGAAGGGGTGCCCATTGGGAGGAAGGTGGACCTGTCCCGCCACGCCTCCTACCACCAGCTCCAAGACACGCTCCGCCTAATGTTCCCCTCCTCCGCTCACCAAGGTGATCCGTACGCCGTCATCTACGAGGACGGCGACGGGGACTGGATGCTCGTCGGAGACGTCCCGTGGGAGTAAGTTGAGGATGCTTATTAATTTTTTCTGCTCGCATTCCCCTGCCATTGCACCGAATCGTTGACTCACAACGGTGTCGAATCCATCTCTTGCAGGGAGTTTAGCAAGTCCGCCAAACGGCTCAACATCCTCATGTCGCCACCGACTACGCTTGCCATTGTTAGTTGAGTTTGGGCGTCATGATCTGCACCGGCGTCTGTCGGTCTGTGTCTAGTTAATTAGCTTACTAGATAATGTTAGTACAACGTTGTCGTCATGTCCACAACTATGGGACTTTCTGAATTTGTTTCTCTTGTCCAGGATTTTAAATTATGTTAACGAACAAATTCGGTGAAATGTCGAAATTTAATTTGGAATTTGATCTATCAAAATGTCCTTGGTTTTGATTAATTTCAACTGAATTTGCATTTGGCTTGGAATTAGTGAATCTGATCTGAATTAGAGTTTACAAATATTTCGGCACCATACAAAATTACCGAAATCTGTAAAAAATTATTGAATTTTTGAACCCGCTCATGTCTTTAGAATTAAGTGTTCTACAACACTAAACCCTTCCGAAGAAAGCTCTCCCGACCCCGCGTTGCTCCTACAAGCGACACGAGGGGAACCTTAGCTGCCACTCGCCATAGCCACCCCTCCCCTTCGCAACCTCTCGCCACCGCTTGAGGATGCATTTGGGTTAATCCTGTACCACGGACAGCGGCGATGGGGAGAGCTCTCGCAATTTTTCATGCTCGGTGAGTCAAGGGAGATGCAACGATCGTCCCGGCATGAGTATTATAAATACTAGTAGGCGAAATTGAGATCAAACAATTAATTTAGTAGATTGTGTTTTATGTATCCC
>NC_041392.1:87536554-87538459 GCF_002162155.2 Triticum dicoccoides | reverse complement strand
CGACGACGCAGAGCTACTCCTGCAGCAACGAGATGTAGGATTTCGGTGAGGCGCCTTGGCCCGCTGTTCCTATTGGCCCTAGTTTGGGGTCAGATCCTAGCGGTCGAGGTGCTGGTAACGTGCTTCCGCTCTGGTTGCTCAGGATGGCGGCAATGTGAATCATGGCCCACCTTGCGGCAACCTCGATTACCGGCCTCGCGACATGGCACTTAATTAGCAACGTGCCGCTTCTGATCTTGTGTGTGCTGGCTGATGGGCCTGGTGTAGGCCTACTCTATTGCGGGGTGGATGGTGTTGGTGGTAGTGTTGGCATGCCAACCAACTATTTAGGCTTTGGGGAGGCGAGATGACCAGCGAAAGTTGGGCCGGACGTGCCTAGGCTGATGCAAGCAAAGCCTGCAGGCACCGTAACATTCTTGAAGGTGTTGTCGTTGCGGTTCTTGCCTCCCTGCTGAATTGCAACGTCGATGATATTTTCTTTGTGGCGATTTTCGGTGATCTGACTTGTATGTGTGCCCATTCAGCGGTTGTGACGGTTTTCCCCGGTTTCCCCTAATTAACTATGACATAGTACTTTGCTATGCACTCCTCACACTCTTGCCTTTTATGCATGCATTTGTTTCAGTTTTATTTGGTTATGTTTTCAAATAATTTTCAAATAGAATTACATACACTTATTTGAAATATTTGAAACAACTGTCCAATATAAATTATTCTCCAATCGTTCTTATTTATATATATGTTATAGTTTTTATTAGTTATTAACCATGTACATACTCTCTCTATGTCATTACTCATCACGAAAAAAATTCCCTTCGTAAAAAGGGGGGGGGGGGCATTGAAAGTCCAAATTTCTTTCTTTGATCAAGTTTGTAATAGACCTTATAAAAACCCTTAATATCCCAATACTGATCTTGCACTATAGCTGTTGATATTTGTTACTGTAAACTTTATAATAGACCTTATAAAAAGGAAACGAGAGTATCAATTTTGACATATTTCACTTATTTACGTAAGTTTCCAGATTTAATTCATGATTTTTCCAACAAAAGCTCGCATCAGTTTCACACGATTTCAAACATATTGACACAATTTTAGTCATTTCTAAACAGGTTTTAATAATTGCTCCAATTATTTAAGAAAACATATTCTGATTGTGTTCGGTTGCTTTAGTCTTCTTTTAATGGATTTCAGAAGCATTCCACAGACAATTGACATAAACTTGATTAAAAAAACAGGCATGTTAGAAAACCATTATACAGGCACCAGAGAGGCATTGAACTGGATTTTTAACACAAGCTAAATCTTACAAACTTGTTTTTTCGGCGGAATTTCAGAACTGTTTCAGTGACATTCGTGAGACATCTCAGTGGAATTTCAGAATGATACCAAAACAACAGAAGTACAACTAAACTTTATGTCGAGTCTGTCGCTGTGACGCCCGGATAATTAGGCTACAGTAATTCCACGTTAATGATGCCACATCACCACTCTTATTGTTGCTAACCTCGCAATGATTCGAAACCTTTTCAAATTCAAATTCAAATTAATGTCAAACGACAAAGTTTTCAAAATATTAAACTAAAATGTTCGGAGTGTGCAGTTAAATGCCTAGGTGATTATAGTGCAACAAACACCCTTTTTGAAAATGTCTAAATATATTAAAATGAAATAAGATAGAAAAATGAAATAAATAAAAGGAAAAGACAAATCTAACTAAAAATAAAAAAAGAGGCACCCCCCACTGGGCCATCTGTGGCCCAGCTGGCCAGCCCAACTGGGCAAAGGCCCAGCCGACTGGCCCAGCCGGCCGACCCACCCGCTCCCACCTTATCCCCCCACCCGACAGAAACCCTAACCGCTACCCCCCACTCCCCTCGATCCCCCACGTCTCGCTCCCTCCCC
>NC_041392.1:87528700-87536046 GCF_002162155.2 Triticum dicoccoides | reverse complement strand
ACCGCCCCCCCCCCTCTTCTCCGGCGCTCTGCCGTGGTCGCCGGCGCCCCGGGTGGGTTGCCCTTGCCGGTCGCGCCCGCAGCACCCATACGGGCTGCGCCTGTGCCCGACGCCCGCTCGCCCGCCTGCCCGCTATGGCCCCTGTGCCTATGGCACGTGGGGCCCGACCCAGAACGTTTAAAAAAGGAAAAGAAAAAAAGGAATTAAAAATAATAATAAAAATAAAATAAAATTAAAATAAATATATTAAATAAATAAATAACAACTAAAATAATTAAAATATTAATTAATTAATTAATTAAGTAATTAATTAAGTTAATTAATCCTGATTAGATTAACCTAATCACTAATTAAATTAACTAATCTGTAATTAAACTAAACAGAGTATGACAGGTGGGTCCCACTGGACCCACACGTCAGGTTGACCAGGTCAATGGTCAACGTTGACCTGCTGACATCACTCTGATGTCATGCTGACGTCATAAATTCATTTTCGAATTAAATAATTAATTAATTAAATTCCAGAAATTAATACAATCTTTAGAAAATCATATCTTTTAATCCGTAACTCGGATGAAAATACTTTCTACATGAAAGTTGCTCAGAACGACGAGACGATTCCGGATACGCTGTCCGTTCGTCCGCCACACACCCCTAACCTATCGAACTCGCAACTTTTCCCCTCCGATTCATTTGTCCGAAAACGCGAAACACCGGGAATACTTTCCCGGATGTTTCCCCCCTTCGTCGGTATCACCTACTACCGCGATTGGGCACACCTAGCATCGTTACTTGTCATGTCATGCATCGATATGCATTTGTTTGCATTGTATTCATTGTTTCTTCCCCCTCTTCTCTCCGGCAGACTACGAGACCGACGCTGCTGCTGCCCAGTTCGACTACGGAGTTGACGACCCCTCCTTCTTGCCAGAGCAATCAGGCAAGCCCCCCCCTTGATCACCAGATATCGCCTATTCTCCTCTATACTGCTTGCATTAGAGTAGTGTAGCATGTTACTGCTTTCGTTAATCCTATTCTGATGCATAGCCTGACATTGTCGCTACATCTGTTGATACCTTACCTGCAATCCTAAATGCTTAGTATAGGATGCTAGTTTATCATCATTGGCCCTACATTCTTGTCAGTCTGCCTTGCTATACTATCGGGCCGTGATCACTTGGGAGGTGATCACGGGTATATACTATACATACATACATACTATACAGATGGTGACTAAAGTCGGGTCAGCTCATTGAGTACCCGCAAGTGATTCTGACGAGGGGGCTGAAAGGACAGGTAGCTCCATCCCGGTAGAGGTGGGCCTGGGTTCCCGACGGCCCTCGACTGTTACTTTGTGGCAGAGCGACAAGACAGGTTGAGACCACCTAGGAGAGAGGTGGGCCTGGCCCTGTTCAGCGTTCGCGGATACTTAACACGCTTAACGAGATCTTGGTATTTGATCTGAGTTGGCTACGAGCCTATACGCACTAACCATCTACGTGGGAGTAGTTATGGGTATCCCGACGTCGTGGTATCAGCCGAAGCACTTCAGACGTCAGCGACGGAGCGGCGCGCGCCAAATTGGACTGGAACGCCACTAGGCTAGGTCTGCTTTCGGCCGCCCTCGCAACGTGCAGGTGTGCTATGGGCGATGGGCCCAGACCCCTGTGCGCTTAGGTTTAGACCGGCGTGCTGGCCTCTCTGTTGTGCCTAGGTGGGGCTGCGACGTGTTGATCTTCCGCGGCCGGGCATGACCCAGGAAAGTGTGTCCGGCCAAATGGGATCAAGCGTGTTGGGTAAGTTGGTGCACCCCTACAGGGAAGTTAATCTATTCGAATAGCCGTGATCTTCGGTAACAGGACGACTTGGAGTTGTACCTTGACCTTATGACAACTAGAACCGGATACTTAATAAAACACACCCTTCCAAGTGCCAGATACAACCCGGTGATCGCTCTTCTACAGGGCGACGAGGAGAGGATCGCCGGGTAGGTTTATGCTATGCGATGCTACTGGAGATGCTACTTGGAGATGCTACTTGGAGGACTTCAGTCTACTCTCTTCTACATGCTGCAAGACGGTGGCTGCGAGAAGCGTGGTCTTCGATAGGACTAGTTATCCCCCTCTTATTCTGGCATTCTGCAGTTCAGTCCACTGATATGGCCTCCTTACACATATACCCATGCATATGTAGTTTAGTTCCTTGCTTGCGAGTACTTTGGATGAGTACTCACGGTTGCTTTCTCTCCCCTTTTTCCCCCTTTCCTTTCTTTCTGGTTGTCGCAACCAGATGCTGGAGTCCAGGAGCCAGACGCCACCGTTGACGACGACCCCTACTACACCGGAGGTGCCTACTACTACGTGCAGCCCGCTGACGACGACCAGGAGTAGTTAGGAGGATCCCAGGCAGGAGGCCTGCGCCTCTTTCGATCCGTATCCCAGTTTGTGCTAGCCTTCTTAAGGCAAACTTGTTTAACTTATGTCTGTACTCAGATATTGTTGCTTCCGCTGACTCGTCTATGATCGAGCACTTGTATTCGAGCCCTCGAGGCCCCTGGCTTGTATTATGATGCTTGTATGACTTATTTATGTTTTAGAGTTGTGTTGTGATATCTTCCCGTGAGTCCCTGATCTTGATCGTACACATTTGCGTGCATGATTAGTGTACGATTGAATCGGGGGCGTCACAAGTTGGTATTAGAGCCGACTGCCTGTAGGAATCCCCCTTCCACACTCCTTGGCCGAAGTCGAGTCTAGACATTGCAAAAACTTTTACTAACATGGCTGTGTGCCTTACGGGCCCATGTCGCCATTGGGTGGTACTAGGATCTTTTACTCCTCGACCTTTACTCTGGGACTCCGATCTCTCGTCTATTCGGGTTTAATGAATTTACTAAAATCTAACTTTAGGATCTCGTTACTACTTCCTCCCGGAGAACCCCTCACTACAGGTGATTGCTCCGTGAACCAGAAGGATTTGAAGATACTCTCCGATATTCTCTCGAGACCTTATGCCTGTCGCTTTTGCAATTCCCTACCATCGAAACATCCCTATGGATAAATACTTACACCTGTCGTTCTTACTTTTATTCCCAGTTGATCTTGTTATTACAAGATACCCCGAAATTCTCTCTAATGTTCCGAGAATCCTTTTGTGCCTACTGCCTTGCAGTTCCTTGACGCCTGAATACCCCTACGGATAATTTCTCGCACTTACCGAGTATCCACTCATCCCCAGTTGATGCATGTATGTCACGAATCCTCGAAATACCATTCGATCTTCCGAAAATCCTGAGCATCCTATTGCTCTTGAAATTCTTGATTACTTGCATTATGGTTAATCCCATAAGTCTAGAAATCTTGTTGACATCCATTGTCATTATCATTTGAGTCCGTTGATTCGATTTGTTGCGAATGCTCGCAATCCTCAAACAGATCCTAGAATTCCTCCTTCCAGCTCAGACGTCATTTTTGAACATGAGCTGGTTCTTGACCAATCAATTGTCGTCGATTGTGCCCCTAAGTCTATTGAACTTATCCATCCTTGGTCAGAGCGTCTGCTTCTGATCCTTTGTTTTGGAAATCATAATTCCTTTGTTATCGAAGCATCAAATTATTCAGTTGTCCTATAATATGATGCCCGTGCATTTTTTCTTCCTCTGATTGAGTACCGATACTCACATCAGCTCCGTTGTGGATCGCCCGATCCATTGTTGGATTTTACCTGACAACGCCCTTCATATTCAATAACCTTGTGAGCCTTTCCTCGGATACATAATGCCTTTGGTAAATTGTATCCTCTGCTTTGTCAACCATGCTCTACCTCCGAGCTTGAGTTATTTACCCCTGAAGTTGATGGTATACGTGCCTAAGATGCCCCGATGGGTTGAACGTATACCTTCCTTAATTTGTGTGAACCCAAGAGTTTTCATGGGTCATAACGTTCCGGTATTCCGCAAGTTAAACTTTCAAACTCTAAACATTCTTAACTTAGAGTAGTAAATGAGAAGTTGTGTATTGGAGAAGTGGGAGTCGACCTTGAACCTTGCGTTCATGCGCATGGACACGATGCTAATCTTATCATGGGTGCTCCTCTTAAACCCTCTTTGGTATAAGTTCTTATATCTGGGATTCGGCCTTTTGCAATCGTGGTTCCGGCCATGTTCTCCTTTTTAATACCGTTTCTTGGACAAGTTGAAGTACTTGTCTTCTGCAGATCATTGCACCTGTCCAACCTTTACTTTGCTCTACTGTTGAGTATTAAGCTCTGGTATCTCAAGAATATCATGGAACTGCATAACTTATTATGGGTTCTTCATCAACTATTAATTCTCACTGATTCCAATTTTCTCGGGTTCTGGGTTGTCGTCAATCGAGAACACCGATTCCACATTTCGGTTCGATAACCCTAAGTAATTTTCGTTGCTTATGAGTTTAATATTCCTTCCCATCATTCCTATCCTGTTTGGCTATATCTTTATCGTGATGATTTTAACTGTGCTACCCGGCCCTTCTTCTCGGAGCACAATTTTCGACGATGAACTAACCTTACGTCGATCCTCATCGTCATATCATTTCACCTTAAACAACAAGCTTGAGTTCGAGTTCGTGTCGTAACTGTGGTTCCAATAACCTCTTGCTTCATCATTTCTTTGACTTGATGTCGTCGCTGATTGACTACATCTGCATGAAATCTCTCGACAATTGTGTCGTGATCATCATCAACCTTATGAGCTCTTCCAGGAATTCAATTGAATTCATGATGGGTAATACCATCCTTGCCCCTCGATGATTCCTGTTCTCATCGACCACTTTATTGCCTTCCGTTCAACACAACTTGTTCGTGTTTTGTGTAAACCTCGAGATCACTGCTACCCAGCAGTTGATCTTCCTTACCTCGGAAGTATTACCATCTCTTTTTGTCAAGAATGTGGTGAGAATTTCACCACCTCTTAATAATTCTTGATATTATAATACTTCTTGCCATCTTCCTTCATTCCTTGGTCCCCGTATTGTTTTCAACCGGAATACCGACAATGGAGCTATGACGTGTGAATTCAAAACTTCTAACAACCCTATTGCTTTGAAGTGAATGGGCGATAGTTCATTCTAAGTCCTTCGCTAATTGAATCACCATTCTGACATTGGTCGTGCAACCCAACCCATATTTCGGGCGCACCTTTCAACCAATGTTTAATTGTGTATGTTTTCCTCGAGCATACTTCCTTGTATCATTTGATCTGACAAATGTTATCTCCTTGTTCACTTAATGGTGGAAATCCATCTTTTGGGAATCTCGGTGAATTGCCGTTGAGTTCACCAGACACCTCCTTGTCCTCTCCTTGGTTTAATGGTGAACTATTGCTTCAGAAACCTGCTCCCATAGTTCATTTCTCGAGGATCTTGCAATGCCATTTCGACGATTTGTGTTGCACCTTTTTCCTCTCGGACCCCCTGAGTCTGAGGTTTCATGACACCAATTGGATATGAATCTCGGTCAGATATGATGGTTGGGGACAACTTTCCAAGAGTTATGATGTTGATCCTTTGATGACCCGGTAACATGATGTCATGCCTAGCACCCCCCCCCGGCTGGAGGACCTATCATTATAGATTCCTTTTCAGCAAGGTTATCCATTCATCCATGAGGAAATTGTAAGACTTATTCTACAAGTTATTCCTGATGGATCCTTCGTGTTTTCCAAAGTCTGATCTTCACCTGATGACCATGTCAATGCTATCTCGAAGCATGTCTATGGTACTCCGATTTTCAACAAGAACATTTGAAGCCCAATACCAAATGTTTCTTGCTCAATTATCCAAACACCGTTGTATGGGTAATGGCAAGAAATTTCTCTCCCTTTCCTAAAGGGTTTTCTACGTTATATCCCGTCATGGATATCATGCTCTGCTTGCCCTTGGGAAGGATATACCCCTGAAATATGTGTTTAAACACATTTTCCTTTACATTGTTCTGTTTAATCTGATGAACACCTTTTCCTTTCCATTGTTTTGTTAATCTTTCTTGCGATCTATATGATCTAAGCAGTAATAATTCACTGCTTATGTAAACACCTCGGTGTACAACTCTGTCAGTGAGACCCTGTTACTTTTGTTGGTGACATTTCGGTAACCACCGATGGACGAGAACTTTGCCTATTGGTCCGCCTCGTTTCAACGAGCAGGAAAATGGTTCTCCTTGTCCCTTGCCTTGGTACCGATGTAGTTGCTGACATATAACTGACAGGATAACCTCTGACATGCCTTACTTGCATGATCGTGCAAGACATTACTGCCTTCCTACTTTTAACCCACATGGTGGGCCCATAACCCACAGTTCCACAGGATCGAAACCTGACTCTCCTGTACAACCTGATGTCAAAGTTATTCCTCGTGCTTGACTTTGTATGTAATTCACGGGCCACTTGCCCGTTGATCTATTCTGGTATCGGACACAATACTTATTCCCGTTGCTCTGAACCCCTTTCACACTCTGCTTCAGGCAATGAATGATTGCCTATCCGCTTGAAACTTCTTATTACACCGTCTTACTTTGCTCTCGATGTGTGTCATTTGTTCAACTCGAGAGATACTCATATGTTCATTCTTGGGATACCCCCAGATGAATTTCCCTTATGACATCCTATCATTGTAGAGCTGCCCCTTACCTATTCGTGAGTACGATGGAGTTCCCCGAAGAAAGGACGACAACTTCATCATGACGCTTTGGAATAAAGGATTGAAGACATCAACGAAAGGGATTAACTTCTTCGAGAAGATCCATTAGAATAACCAGAACTTTCCCCCTTACTCCCCCTCTTAAATCTCGGGACGAGATTTCTTGTAGTGGAGGAGAATTGTGACGCCTGGATAATTAGGCTACAGTAATTCCACGTTAATGATGCCACATCACCACTCTTATTGTTGCTAACCTCGCAATGATTCGAAACCTTTTCAAATTCAAATTCAAATTAATGTCAAACGACAAAGTTTTCAAAATATTAAACTAAAATGTTCGGAGTGTGCAGTTAAATGCCTAGGTGATTATAGTGCAACAAACACCCTTTTTGAAAATGTCTAAATATATTAAAATGAAATAAGATAGAAAAATGAAATAAATAAAAGGAAAAGACAAATCTAACTAAAAATAAAAAAAGAGGCACCCCCCCCACTGGGCCATCTGTGGCCCAGCTGGCCAGCCCAACTGGGCAAAGGCCCAGCCGACTGGCCCAGCCGGCCGACCCACCCCGCTCCCACCTTATCCCCCCACCCGACAGAAACCCTAACCGCTACCCCCCACTGTCCTCGATCCCCCACGTCTCGCTCCCTCCCCCTCCCCCCCTCCCG
>NC_041392.1:87496941-87527801 GCF_002162155.2 Triticum dicoccoides | reverse complement strand
CGCGCCCGCAGCGCCCATACGGGCTGCGCCTGTGCCCGACGCCCGCTCGCCCGCCCGCCCGCTATGGCCCCTGTGCCTATGGCACGTGGGGCCCGACCCAGAACGTTTAAAAAAGGAAAAGAAAAAAAGGAATTAAAAAATAATAATCATAATAAAATAAAATAAAAATAAATATATTAAATAAATAAATAACAACTAAAATAATTAAAATATTAATTAATTAATTAATTAAGTAATTAATTAAGTTAATTAATCCTGATTAGATTAACCTAATCACTAATTAAATTAACTAATCTGTAATTAAACTAAACAGAGTATGACAGGTGGGTCCCACTGGACCCACACGTCAGGTTGACCAGGTCAATGGTCAACGTTGACCTGCTGACATCACTCTGATCTCATGCTGACGTCATAAATTCATTTTCGAATTAAATAATTAATTAATTAAATTCCAGAAATTAATATAATCTTTAGAAAATCATATCTTTTAATCCGTAACTCGGATGAAAATACTTTCTACATGAAAGTTGCTCAGAACGACGAGACGATTCCGGAGACGCAGTCCGTTCGTCCGCCACACACCCCTAACCTATCGAACTCGCAACTTTTCCCCTCCGGTTCATCTGTCCGAAAACGCGAAACACCGGGAATACTTTCCCGAATGTTTCCCCCCTTCGTCGGTATCACCTACTACCGCGATTGGGCACACCTAGCATCGTTACTTGTCATGTCATGCATCGATATGCATTTGTTTGCATTGTATTCATTGTTTCTTCCCCCTCTTCTCTCCGGTAGACTACGAGACCGACGCTGCTGCTGCCCAGTTCGACTACGGAGTTGACGACCCCTCCTTCTTGCCAGAGCAATCAGGCAAGCCCCCCCCCCCTTGATCACCAGATATCGCCTATTCTCCTCTATACTGCTTGCATTAGAGTAGTGTAGCATGTTACTGCTTTCGTTAATCCTATTCTGATGCATAGCCTGACATTGTCGCTACATCTGTTGATACCTTACCTGCAATCCTAAATGCTTAGTATAGGATGCTAGTTTATCATCATTGGCCCTACATTCTTGTCAGTCTGCCTTGCTATGCTATCGGGCCGTGATCACTTGGGAGGTGATCACGGGTATATACTATACATACATACATACTATACAGATGGTGACTAAAGTCGGGTCAGCTCATTGAGTACCCGCAAGTGATTCTGACGAGGGGGCTGAAAGGACAGGTGGCTCCATCCCGGTAGAGGTGGGCCTGGGTTCCCGACGGCCCTCGACTGTTACTTTGTGGCGGAGCGACAGGGCAGGTTGAGACCACCTAGGAGAGAGGTGGGCCTGGCCCTGTTCAGCGTTCGCGGATACTTAACACGCTTAACGAGATCTTGGTATTTGATCTGAGTTGGCTACGAGCCTATACGCACTAACCATCTACGTGGGAGTAGTTATGGGTATCCCGACGTCGTGGTATCAGCCGAAGCACTTCAGGCGTCAGCGACGGAGCGGCGCGCGCCGAATTGGACTGGAACGCCACTAGGCTAGGTCTGCTTTCGGCCGCCCTCGCAACGTGCAGGTGTGCTATGGGTGATGGGCCCAGACCCCTGTGCGCTTAGGTTTAGACCGGCGTGCTGGCCTCTCTGTTGTGCCTAGGTGGGGCTGCGACGTGTTGATCTTCCGCGGCCGGGCATGACCCAGGAAAGTGTGTCCGGCCAAATGGGATCAAGCGTGTTGGGTAAGTTGGTGCACCCCTACAGGGAAGTTAATCTATTCGAATAGCCGTGATCTTCGGTAACAGGACGACTTGGAGTTGTACCTTGACCTTATGACAACTAGAACCGGATACTTAATAAAACACACCCTTCCAAGTGCCAGATACAACCCGGTGATCGCTCTTCTACAGGGCGACGAGGAGAGGATCGCCGGGTAGGTTTATGCTATGCGATGCTACTGGAGATGCTACTTGGAGATGCTACTTGGAGGACTTCAGTCTACTCTCTTCTACATGCTGCAAGACGGTGGCTGCGAGAAGCGTAGTCTTTGATAGGACTAGTTATCCCCCTCTTATTCTGGCATTCTGCAGTTCAGTCCACTGATATGGCCTCCTTACACATATACCCATGCATATGTAGTTTAGTTCCTTGCTTGCGAGTACTTTGGATGAGTACTCACGGTTGCTTTCTCTCCCCTTTTTCCCCCTTTCCTTTCTTTCTGGTTGTCGCAACCAGATGCTGGAGTCCAGGAGCCAGACGCCACCATCGACGACGACCCCTACTACACCGAAGGTGCCTACTACTACGTGCAGCCCGCTGACGACGACCAGGAGTAGTTAGGAGGATCCCAGGCAGGAGGCCTGCGCCTCTTTCGATCTGTATCCCAGTTTGTGCTAGCCTTCTTAAGGCAAACTTGTTTAACTTATGTCTGTACTCAGATATTGTTGCTTCCGCTGACTCGTCTATGATCGAGCACTTGTATTCGAGCCCTCGAGGCCCCTGGCTTGTATTATGATGCTTGTATGACTTATTTATGTTTTAGAGTTGTGTTGTGATATCTTCCCGTGAGTCCCTGATCTTGATCGTGCACATTTGCGTGCATGATTAGTGTACGATTGAATCGGGGGCGTCACAGTCGCGGTAGTGGTGTTTGTAGTTTTTGGACTTTTTTTTATACTAGGAAACATGCCCGTGGGTTGCAATGGCAGAAAAAATTTACATGCCCCTCTGCTTGAGAGCATGGGCTTTAGTTTCTTTTTTAGACAAAGCATGGTATTTACTGCCGCCCAATATTCCTTTGTCTTCCGTGTTGGAGAGATAGATGAATATTATTACAAATAAACAAAAAATGTTGCAACATATATGTTTTGTTAACCTAGAGTTTTGTGTCCCTCGGATCAAAACACAAGCGAACTGTCTCGAACTGACCCCCAATTCCTCGACTCTCCACCACTTTGTTTTCCTCAAAAAACACAGCATGCCGGCAAAATCTCCCAAACGGCTGACTCCAAGGTCACTGCAAATCAGAGCTCCATGGCGGCAAAGTGGAACACAGATCGATGGTGATACCGCTCGGATGGAAAATCATGCCTTCTATCTTATGTTACGCGCTAATGTTTTCATTAATGTAATACTGCTTACAGGAAAAATATTAAATGTTCACACCATAACTAAGCCAAATTTATTGAAAAATAGTAGCCACAATAATATGCTAGTTTTAGCCGCAATCTAAACTGATGATAGCATCTACACTAAAGCTCATGTTCTATCTTATTAATGTACGTAAATAACAAAGGCCAAAACCTGAATTCGATTAGCTACATGAGTATGCCAATTCTAGTTGTTGAATTGTTAATTAAACTTAAAGATGGGAGATATTACCAGGATGATCAGGGCTTCCATCATTGCTTAGCCAGCTTTGGTGGCGCGTGAAGGGATGCCCAAGACGACAACGGTGATAATAGTTCCGTTGGGCGAGGGACGCCGAGGACAATCATAGTGGTAGCCTCAGCTCGGACGTCTGATGCGCGTGACAGGTGAAAAAGATGATCAGTGAGGTTTTATGTATCGTGTCTGGCCTGATTCGTCCACAAGTAATTGTGATTGCGATGCTAGCGACAGCTGATCGCACCTTTGCCTGGACGCGAGCTTAAGCTTAGAGTCAGCTTATATGCAGACGATGTTGTCATTTTCGCTAACCCAATACATCAGGAGAGAGATGCGCTGCTAGGCATCCTCCAAAGTTTTGGCGAATCCACGGGTCTTCACATAAACTCCTCCAAGTCATCGGCTATTCCGATTAGATGCGCCAACATCGACCTTAGAGTTGTGCTCCAAAACTTTGGGGGGACAATCGGCACCTTCCCTGCTACCTACCTAGGTCTCCCAATCACTACAACGAGATTACGGCTAGCTCATCTACAATTCATCATAGACAGGCTCAAGGCATGTCTGGCGGGTTGGAAGGGCCGGCTCCTACCCATAGCCAGCACAAGAATTGTGACGCCCCCGATTCAATCGTACACTAATCATACACGCAAACGTGTACGATCAAGATCAGGGACTCAGGGGAAGATATCACAACACAACTCTACAAATAAAATAAGTCATACAAGCATCATAATACAAGCCAGGGGCGTCGAGGGCTCGAATACAAGTGCTCGATCATAGACGAGTCAGCGGAAGCAACAATATCTGAGTACAGACATAGATTAAACAAGTTGCCATAAGATGGCTAGCACAAACTGGGATACAGATCGAAAGAGGCGCAGGCCTCCTGCCTGGGATCCTCCTAACTACTCTTGGTCGACGTCAGCGGCCTGCACGTAGTAGTAGGCACCTCCAGTGTAGTAGGAATCATCGTCGACGGTGGCGTCTAGCTCCTGGACTCCAGCATCTGGTTGCGACAACCAGAAAGAAAGGAAAGGGGGAAAAGGGGGGAGAAAGCAACCGTGAGTACTCATCCAAAGTACTCGCAAGCAAGGAGCTACACTACATATGCATGGGTATATGTGTAAAGGGCCATATCAGTGGACTGAACTGCAGAATGCCAGAATAAGAGGGGGATAGCTAGTCCTATCGAAGACTACGCTTCTGGTAGCCTCCGTCTTGCAGCATGTAGAAGAGAGTAGACTGAAGTCCTCCCAGTAGCATCTCCAAGTAGCATCTCCAAGTAGCATCGCAATAGCATAATCCTACCCGGCGATCCCCTCCTCGTATCCCTGAGAGAGAGCGACCACCGGTTGTATCTGGCACTTGGAAGGGTGTGTTTTATTGAGTATCCGGTTCTAGTTGTCATAAGGTCAAGGTACAACTCCAAGTCGTCCTGTTACCGAAGATCACGGCTATTCGAATAGATTAACTTCCCTGCAGGGGTGCACCAACTTACCCAGCACGCTTGATCCCATTTGGCCGGACACACTTTCCTAGGTCATGCCCGGCCCCGGAAGATCAACATGTCGCAGCCCCACCTAGGCAAAACAGAGAGGCCAGCACGCCGGTCTAAACCTAAGCGCGCAGGGGTCTGGGCCCATCGCCCTGAGCACACCTGCACGTTGCGTGGGCGGCCGGAAGCAGACCTAGCCTAGTGGCGTTCCAGTCCAATCCGGCGCGCGCCGCTCCGTCGCTGACGTCTGAAGTGCTTCGGCTGATACCACGACGTCGGGATACCCATAACTACTCCCGCATAGATGGTTAGTGCGTATAAGCTCGTAGCCAACTCAGATCAAATACCAAGATCTCGTTAAGCGTGTTAAGTATCCGCGAACGCCGAACAGGGCCAGGCCCACCTGTCTCCTAGGTGGTCTCAACCTGCCCTGCCGCTCCGCCACAAAGTAACAGTCGGGGGCCGTCGGGAACCCAGGCCCACCTCTACCGGGATGGAGCCACCTGCCCCTTCAGCCCCCATCTCCGAACAGTATCACAGGTAATGTAACTGTGTAAAGTATATCGTATATGCCCGTGATCACCTCCCGAAGTGATCACGGCCCAGTAGTATAGCATGGCAGACGGACAAGAGTGTAGGGCCACTGATGGAACACTAGCATCCTATACTAAGCAGTAGGATAGCAGGTAATGGTAACAACAGTAGTAGCAAGGACAGGCTATGCATCAGGATAGGAATAACGGAAAGCAGTAACATGCTACACTACTCTAATGCAAGCAGTATAGAGAAAAGAGTAGGCGATATCTGGTGATCTAAGGGGGGGCTTGCCTGGTTGCTCAGACAAGGAGGGGTTGTCAACTCTGTAGTCGAACTGGGCAGCAGCAGCGTCGGTCTCGTAGTGTACCGGAGAGAAAAGGGGGGGGAGAAACAATGAATACCATGTAAACAGATGCATATCGATGCATGACAAGACAAGTAACGATGCTAGGCGGGCCCTAACGTGGTATGAGGTGATGCCGGTTAAGGGGGGAAACATCCGGGAAAATATCCCCGGTGTTTCGTGTTTTCGGGCAGAGGAGCCGGAGGGGGAAAGTTGCGGGTTCGATAGGTTAGGGGTGTGCGGCGGACGAACGGACTGCGTATCCGGATATGATTTTCTAAATATTTTATTAATTTCTGGAATTTAATTAATTCGAAAATGATTTAATGACATCAGCATGATGTCATGCTGACATCAGCAGTCAACAGAGTTGACTGGTCAACCTGACTTATGGGTCCCATTCGTCATTGACTGATTAGTCTAATTAGGGTTTAATTAAACTATCTACTTAATTAGATTAAGTAAACATGATTAATTAACCTAATTAATTCATTAACTATTTTAATTATTAATTAATTAATTAATTATATATTTATTTTTATTTCGTTTTTTTTCTCAGGGGTGTGGGCCCTGTTTGTCATTGGCCCAGAGGCAACTAACAGTGTTTAGTTACTCTAAAAAATATATTAATTAGTGATGTGGGGCCAAGCTATCAGTGAGTCATTTTTTTACAGAGTTTATTTAACCAAAAAAAACATTAATTAGCAAGGTGGGGCCCGGTGTCAGGGAGTCAGGGGGGTCATTAGCGCATCGCTAATGAGGCCACGTCAGTGGCTAACGGCGGTGATGGCAGAATGCGCCGGCGGCGGCCGTTCAGTGGACTCCGGCCACTATGTGGCCCGGCGACGGTTCCCACGGCACGTGCTCGATGTCGCGTGTCGATTGTTGACCGCGGCTCGTGCGGGGGCTGCCGGAATCGGCGGGGGCGACGGCGTGCAGTGGCGGCGACGTTGGAGAGCACGGAGGGAGGCGGTTGCAGGGGCGGCCCGAGCGGTAGAGCTCCGGCGAGCGCGCGGTCGTGGGACAGAGGTTGGGCGCGGGCGCAGTGAGGGCGCCGAGAAGGGACGCGGTTCGCGGGCGCGCGCGTCGGACGTGGCCGGCGCTACACGGGCGCGACCGGCGCGTGGCCACGGAGGGGTGAGGCGCGGGGTGTGGTGGACGCATCGGGGCAGAGGGGGAAGAGGAGGACGGACGGCGGCTCACCCCCATTGCAGGGGAACGCCGGCGAGGCTCGGAGGAGCCGCGGTTGAGGAGGAGGTCGAGGACGACGCAATGATGAGGACGAGGCGACGGGGCGACGTCGGGATGAGGTGGCGGGGAGCGGCGATGACGCGGCGTCGAGGCTCGGGGCGCCGCGGGGTCGAGCCCCCGATTCAGCTCGGGTCGAGGGGGCGGGTGCCCATGTGGCAGGCGATACGGAGCAGGCTACGGGGCGGCGTCGGGAATGGGCACCGGCATCAGGGCACGAGGCAGCGCGGGATGGGGTCCTCCCCGATCCAGATCCAGGCGAGTGTGGGGGAAGACGAGGGAGAGAGTGGGGTTCGTGGGGGGGGGGGGTGGGGATAGTGGTTAGGGTCCCCCCCCCCTCGTGGGGATAAGGCAGGGGTGGGTCGGCCGGCTGGTTGGATGGCCAGCTGGGCCGTTTGGCCCAGTTGGTCAGGGGGGCTCTTTTTTTTGTAGTTTTGTTTTCTGTTTTTATTGTTTTTCCTTTTTCTTTATTTTCTCTACTGATTTAGCTCATTTTAAAAATATAGGACTTATATAAAACATGGTTTCTTCATGACAAATAGTTAGGGAATATTTTCAACACATCAAACATATTAGTTTTGACTTTTGAAAACTTTAATTGTTTTAACTTTAATTCAAATTTAGAATTTGAACCTATTTCGATCTAACGTGGGATTATCAACAATAATCGAGGTGACGTGGCACCGTTAACACGGGATTACTGTAGCCTGATTACCCGGGCGTCACAAGAATCTTAGTTAGATGTGTGCTAAGTGCCATGCCAACTTTTGCACTGACCGTACTGCGGATGCAAAGACATTAACAAACATAGGAGAAAATTTCTGTGGAAGCAAGACGAAGAGATCACCGGAGCAAGTTGCAAGGTAAATTGGCCGATGGTCTGCACGCCAACCACGCACGGAGGCTTGGGCATCCTTGACCTCGAGCGTTTCAGTCGGGCTCTGAGACTGAGATGGCTCTGGATTGATTGGATTGACCCTGGCCGCCCGTGGGTGGGCACTGCACCACCTTGCTGCGACCAGGACATAGCCCTCCTCGCAGCTGCAACCACAGTGACAATCGGGGACGGCTTGACGGCCTTGTTCTGGCACTCCCGATGGATTGGTTCTTGCACCCTCTCAGCAGCTTACCCAGGCCTCTACAACCACTCCAATAGAAAGAGACGGACCGTGCGAGAAGCGATCAGGGACGACAATTGGATCAAAGACTTGAGGCACGGAGACATGCACCCTTTGCTGCCAGAGTTCATTTGGCTCAACCGTCAGATCATTGCTGCTGCCACACAGTTCAGCGACGGTACCCGAGACACCATCCGGTGGAACCAGGAAGAAAAGGGACAGTACACAACACGGTCGGCCTATGCAATGCAGTTTCAGGGCTGGCTCCGATCCGACATGGGTGACCTAGTATGGAAGACATGGGCACCGGGAAACATCAAGTTCTTCGCTTGGTTGCTGCACAAGGATCGCCTCTGGACAAATGATCGCCTCCAGTGACGTGGTTGGCCCAACAGCTACTTCTGCCAGCTCTGTGCCCGAAGTTTGGAATCGGTGCACCACTTGTTCTGGTGCTGCCCCACCGCTTTGGCTGTCTGGAGCTCGGTGGGAAGCCAAGGAGGCTGCTCAAGCCTCATTCCAAATGATTTTTGGAAGACCTCGACTTCGGTTCAGATCATGCAAGGAATGGTGGAAGCGACACCGGCAGCTTCCAGAAAGGGGGCAAAAACCATCATCCTCCTAACTTGCTGGGCAATATGGAGTGAAGTCAACAGCTGCACTTTGAGAAACAAGCTACCAGCACACACGGACATCAAGAGAGCCATTACCAGCTCCGTCGAGCTTTGGCGACAAGCTGGAGCCATTGGACTGCAGAGCCCCTTTTGGGATCCACCGTGAGGAGTAGGCTACTGTAATTTCACGGCCGGGAAATCCCCGGTTCCGTTTGCCACAATGCTGTAACATGTAGATGTACCTGGTCCTAGGACCTCCCCCCCCTTCCACTTTGTTTCTCCCCGCTGCTTCCTGCTATTGCAATGAAAAGCCAGCAATTGCTGGATCTTTCAAAAAAGAAACTGGCGACATCATCAGAATTTTGCACCTCTCGTTGGACTTTTCTCATCACTCATTTTAGATAGAGAACATAACTTGGAAATGGACTTGTCCAACGGCAACACTGAAGTTCGGAGTCGAAAGAAAACAACAACTTTGTGTACTCCCTCTATTCTCTTATATAAGGCCACAAACTCAAATTACAGGTACCAAAGTAAAATTTAATGATTGCTTTGCAAGCCAATTTTTCTTTATGTTAACCGGAATCATTAATACACATGCATGCATGCAAGGAAGAAATGAGAAAGAACTAGCATATTGTCATTATGACTATATGCATGCAAGTATTAAACAAATTGGTAGTACAAGAAAACATCATTACTTTTTGCGTCGGTTACTGTTAATGACCTTGTATAGATGCAAAATGTATTTTTTATAGTGACCTTGTATAAGGGAATGGAGGAAGTACCCTGCTTCCCTTCACACATGGACCATGGCGCATTGCCCCGCCTCCGGTCACCCAGCCCTTGCAGACTCGTGCTTATGCATGTATCAACCTACTAACATTAGCATGAGTCTTGTTATCAACCGCAGATCAAGATAGGACACAAACCACGTACTCTCTCCATCCACGAATAAGTGTACATCTAGTTTTTGTCCTAAGTCAAAGTTATAAAACTTTGACCAACTTTATAGAGAAACGTAACAACATTTATGACACTAAATTAGTATCGCTAGATTCGTTTTCAAATGTATTTTCATAATATATCAATTAGATGTCATATATGCTACTACTCTTTTATATAAAGTTGCTTAAAATTTTAAAACTATGATTTAATATAAAAGTTAGATGTACACTTATTCGTGGATGGGAGGAGTACTCCAATTATCCACGACCATGAGCATCCATGGAGCCTGGACCGATCGGCCATCGAAACCCTTGTGCTCCGCAACGAGCGGGTGACCGCCGTTAACTAAACTAAGGGAAGAGCTAGCTAGTGCCGGCCGGCCAGACGAGTCACCGATTAATTATCTACTACACGCGTTAGATTGGGGGTCGAATCTTTACTCTCGCTCTCGATCAGTGGAGAGACTCAGCGCAAGTGCAACGCACGGAGCCAGGAGGCTGGTTACAACGTAAACTTCAATTCTTCCGATCATCTTCTGAAGGACACGTGTGCATGGTTGCAGAGATGCCGGCCGTCATCGATCCAGTGCTTTCTTGTCCGGGCGGACATAGACGGGTGTTTATCATCAAGACTGGAGTTCGCTCAACTTGGTTCGTAATCACCTTTGTCCGTCGATTCCCAGAATCCCGGTGGTCTCGGCTCTTTTTGTATTTGGCTAGTCTGTGGTCTGTACTTCTGTTTTTACGATGACTAGAAGAACGCCCGTGCGTTGCAACGGGGCCACATTAACTTTAAGAGTTTAATATTACGACATTGGCGACCTTTTTTACCATCAAATCCTCACACACACAGACACACACTCTCCCTTCGTCTTCCTCACTCTCTATCCCCCTCTCCCTCTCTCTCTAACACACACACATATCCATCTTATTGGGTACGGGACCATAATCCATCTATTTCACACATACACGCTAGTGCATAACAATATGGATTATGTGTATTATATTTGCCAGCAGAACTGAGGGAATTAATTTCATGTAAATCGACCAGCCACAGCTCCAAGAATACGCGGACGAGGTGGCTCGGGTCGGCGTCGGCGCCGTCCAGCGCGGGCCACGGGCCCGCTTCCAAGTGCACGTGCAATGCATGTCTTCATAAATATTATAACCAGATGTGAGAAATCACATGCATAGAAAAGACATTCTGATAGCAATCCAAATACCATACTCAATTGAATACCTAACCTGGACAATACTCTTATTTCTATGCGCCAAAAAAATGGAATAGCAAAGCTAAGTATGCCTACATACGCTCAGATTATATATAAGAATCTTGCGTGAACAATTGCAACAAAGCACTAAGCAGCGATAAATTTAAATAAAAAATCCATTAACTATGCAGGCAACAGGCTTGTTACAACATAGAGAGATAGGAAAATGTCACCTCCAGTAATGTCGCGCAAAGGAGTGGAACAAAGCATGAATGAGCGGTTGTCTGTTCTTCTCCATGTACATGGATCAGCAGTAGAGGCCAAGTATATAAGTACTTGACCGAACTCCACACTCCACTCTTCGTGTACGGAGAGCCATGTCACCTTCTCGCCGCTGCAGCATGGGAGGACAACTGGTTCACGTGACCCTCCAGCTGGGGGATCCATGGCGGCTGACCGTCGAGCTCGAGGCAGAAGAGTTGAGGGCAGTAGTGGCAAGATCCATGCCGGCCAACCGGGCGAAGAGGAGGTCGTCGGGGAGGGACACATCGGCAAGATCCGGTCACCACGCGACCTGAAGAGCAACAGTGATCTCCACAAACTGTAGGCCGACGGCGTGCTCCATCCCCTGCGATGGGGTGACCATGGCGGTGGCCACAGCTCCTCATGCTCGCCTCGATCTTGGCGACACACCCTGAGTGTAGGAGGCAGCAACGACCTCGACGAAATCATGGCCTCCATCCCGGAACGCAATCATGTCGCTCTAAATAAATGGATTCAATCATGTGACTCTAATTACTTCGGATTGTTATGTGCACACTAAGCGGGGTGCAGTTAGGAAAGAAAATGTTCTCTAATTAAAGTGATTGAGTGATTTAAGGTAAGGTTAATTAATTTAGATTTGATTTTTAGTGATTGTTAGTAAAGTACGATGCGTCTTTAAAATCTTTTATTTTTTTCCTTAAAATATATTATTTGTTTCCTAAAGAAATTTGCAATAATGGAAGATATCGGTTGATTTGGATAAGTTAGTAAATTTAA
Organism: Triticum dicoccoides; assembly: GCF_002162155.2. Taxonomy (NCBI): domain Eukaryota; kingdom Viridiplantae; phylum Streptophyta; class Magnoliopsida; order Poales; family Poaceae; genus Triticum; species Triticum dicoccoides. The sequence continues at coordinate 87,515,873 of NC_041392.1, read as the reverse complement.
ATCCGTGATTGCGTGCACGTTTGGAAAGTGCTGATCTCCACAAGCTGTAGGCCGACGGCGTGCTCCATCCCCTGCGATGAGGTGACCATGGCGGTGGCCACAGCTCCTCATGCTCGCCTCGATCTCGGCGACACACCCTGAATGTAGGAGGCAGCAACGACCTCGACGAAATCATGGCCTCCATCCCGGAACGCAATCATGTCGCTCTAAATAAATGGATTCAATCATGTGACTCTAATTACTTCGGATTGTTATGTGCACACTAAGCGAGGTGCAGTTAGGAAAAAAAATGTTTTCTAATCAAAGTGATTGAGTGATTTAAGGTAAGGTTAATTAATTTAGATTTGATTTTTAGTGATTATTAGTAAAGTATGATGTGTCTTTAAAATCTTTTATTTGTTTCCTTAAAATCTATTATTTGTTTCCTAAAGAAATTTGCAATAATGGAAGGTATCGGTTGATTTGGATAAGTTAGTAAATTTAGATCCGTGATTACGTGCACGTTTGGAAAGTCCTGATTTGCAAGGAAAGAGCCGAGGGATAAATAAACCGGTGAATAAGAAACCATCATCGAAAAAAATCTACGACGGTTAACCTACGAAAAAAAACCGGACGAAAGTGGTGGGACGAAAAAAAACCTGAAAGCGAGACTACCAACTGCTCCATTAGGAGTAGAGATGAACGGCGGTCTGGACTTGATACGACGTACCAACCTCGATCTTTTGCACGCAAGGTGCAATGGACAAGCCGATCGATGATGCAGCTAGCACAAGCAAGTCAATCTAGCTGGGGGTTAAAAACCTGAACCTGATCGGCACGGGTGTTTCTAAAGTCTAGTGTGTCTCTTATCACATGCACGCACCGGTAAATTAAGCAACCCAATCGGAGGTGAGGTGCCTAACCCCGACTAATTAAGCTACGAAGTACTAGCTAGTCAATCATGGCGGTAATAGCATCCATCTTGCTCTTTCATCGGTCGTATCGTGTCGCTCACACGGAAATTGATCCATGGTACGTACTTGGACAAAACATTCATATTAGACACATTTCACCTTTTTCTTAGGTAGTGGAAACTGACGTAGCGCACACCCAAGTTACTTTTGACAAACTGCTATCCCTGCGTAATTGTCCTGCCCCCATCAGAAGCTGCACACGCATGTATACGTAGGACGTTTACAAAACTTAGGGCATCTCCAGCCGCGTCCCCAACAGGCCCCCCAGGCTACTTTTTCGGCGTCGGCGCCGAAAAAACGGCCTAGTCGCGTCCCCAGGATGCCGAAAATCGCCGGTTCGGATCTTTTTTCCGCCCGGCGGTCACAGGCCGAATCCGCGCGCTGGGGAGCAGTTGGGGGCTCCGGCGCTAGGGAAAAGCACGCCTGGCCCACATCGACAGGGGAAAAGTCAAGGTTTTCTTCCCCCGACTCGCCTCGCACCCCCCGCGCCCTCGGCCACCACTAGCTATATCCCGGCGACGGCCGCCGCCCTACTCCGCTAGATAGCCATTCCCCGCCGGAAAATAGCAGCGCTTCACCGCGGCAGCCCCTCCCACGGCAGCTGGGCGTTTCCGGCCGCCGTTTCCGACCGCGGAGGCGCGGTTTAGCAGCGGGTACACGCCCACCGAGCGCAAGGTGTTCGGCGTTTTGCCTGTCTCGGCGATGGAATCGGATGACGAGGAAGAGCTCGCCGCGCTGCTGGAGGAGGAAGCCGCGGCCGACGTCCAGGAAGAAGAGCATCTCATGGGGCCCGCCGCCCTCGCCCAGCTGCTGGCGAGCAATGAAAAGCCGCGGCGAGGTGGCTCGGCGCCGAGGCGGGTCAAAGCAAAGAACCGGCATCGTCTCGAAGGCTACTGCATGCTCTACTCCGACTACTTCGCCGATGCTCCACTTCATGGCGAGAAAACATTTCGGCGCCGTTATCGGATGAGCCGAAATCTCTTCCTCAGGATTATGAATTCCATCCGGGAGTTCGACAACTACTTCAAGTGCAAGATGGATTGCACTGGTGCTCTTGGATTCACCTCCATCCAGAAGTGCACGACAGCGATGAGGATGCTTGCATATGGAGCTCCCAGTGATTCACTCGACGACTATGGGCGCATGGCCGAGTCCACCAGCATAGAGTGTTTCTACAAGTTCTGCCGGGCAGTGGTGGCAGTGTTTGGGCCACAATACTTGAGAACACCCAATGCGGAAGACACTGCTCGGATCCTAGCCCAGAATGCAGCAAGAGGATTTTCTGGGATGCTTGGAAGTATCGACTGCATGCATTGGAAATGGAAGAATTGCCCATCTGGTTGGCAGGGGATGTACAAAGGCGCCAAAGGCGGTTGCAGTGTGGTGCTTGAGGCGGTAGCCACACAGGACCTCTGGATTTGGCACTCCTTTGGTATGCCAAGAACTCACAATGACATCAACGTGCTGCAGTGCTCTCCTGTTTTTGCCAAGCTCGTTGAGGGCCATTCTCCTCCGGTGAACTTCGAGATCAATGGGCACCAATACAACAAGGGGTACTACCTAGCAGATGGCATCTATCCGAGATGGTCGACATTTGTGAAGACGATCTCAAACCCTGCGGCAGGAGGCAAGAACGCCTGGTTTGCGAAAGTTCAGGAGGCTTGCAGGAAGGATGTCGAGCGGGCATTTGGTGTGATCCAATCTCGATTCGCTGTTGTTCGGTACCCCGCTCAGACCTGGTCCAAAGATCAAATGTGGGAGATTATGACTTGCTGTGTCATCTTGCACAACATGATCATCAAGAACGAGCAAGAAGACCCAGTGTTTGACACTGAACCATATTACAGGTAGGGTCCTCTAGCCGAAGTTGATCACCATCTACCGACAACTTAGACTGCCTATCTCAGTATGCGTCAGGAGATCCGAGACCCACAGGTGCATCATCAACTGTAGAAAGATCTGATTGAGCACCTATGGAGGCTCAAAGGGGACGCCGTGTGATGAAATACATGTTTTTATTTGTTGAACTATATAATTTGTATTGAACTATTTGTTGTTGTACTATTTTGTTGAAGTATTTGATTTTTCTGTGATGAAATATGTGATAAGAAATAATTGTGTTGATAATTAAACGCCGAGACACGGCGAAACCACGCCGAATATGGGCCTATTCTCGTCCATATGGGCCCTTTATTCGCCGAAATTAGGCTGCAAAGTGGGTCAATTTCAACGCCTGGAGGCAAGCTGGGGGCGACGACTGGACGCAAAACCGCCCCCGGCATCGATTGTATCGCCGGCTCGCCCCCATGGAGCGATTTTTATGCGTCCTAGGGGGGCCGGGGGGCCAACTGCTGGAGATGCCCTTATAAACATCGGTGTTGGTACAGAGCCGGCAGGGAGCGGCGTTGGAAAGCACGGTGTCCATGCTCAGCTCCATGCAGATCCAAGGTGTGGATCAGGCACACTGTCACATGCAACTGTGACTGGAGTGGGCGAAGCATGGAGTGGGAGCAGTGGCTGGTTTGTCTCCCTTGACTTGGGGCATGTCCATGTGGTGGGCGTCCGGTTTGGTGCGGACGACGAGGAGCCCACGCGTATCCACATGCCCCCTGGATCTGGCTCTCACGTCTCGTGACACCATTGACGCCGGTACCTATTCAATCCTGAACGTGTCTAGCTTGACCATGCATTTGCCCGCCCGCTGCCTGGCCCCCTTGAGCCCCAACACCATGTCTCCCGCTCACCACTCACCATGCATCAAACGTAGCCATCGGCCGCGGTGCCCCGCGCGCCTATATATACCGCACGCATCGGTCGCACGGTGTCGCCACCTGCCAGAGTACAGTAGCTAGCTGCTCCTAGCACAAGTTTTCAGCTGTGATCACGTAGTACAGGGAAAAAAGTCGACGAAGGGCGCCATGGAGCTGGAGCTGGGGCTTGCGCCGCCCAACCACGCGGGCCCGTGCGGGAAGAGGAGATCGGCGGAGGCGTTTGGCATCAAGAAGCCCGCGCTGCCACTCTTCCTGCGCGACGACGACGACGACGGTGACCACGGCAACGGCGCTGGCGACGCCCGCGACTGGGAGACGGACAGCAAGTGAGTGTTTCGTCGATGGTGTTCAATGCAATGCAATGCACGTAGGTGCGCGCCCTTCTCCTTCGTCAAACTGACCTGGCCGAGTATAATTCGTGCAGGAGGAAGAGGCTGGTGGGGTGGCCGCCGGTGAAGAGCGCGCTCCGCCAGCGCAGCCGCAGCAACGGCGGCCACGTGAAGGTGAAGATGGAAGGGGTGCCCATCGGAAGGAAGGTGGACCTGTGTGGCCACGCCTCCTACGACGAGCTCCACCACACGCTCCACCTCATGTTCCCCTCCCCCGCTCACCAAGGTGATCCATACGCCGTCACCTACGAGGACGGGGACGGGGACTGGATGCTCGTCGGAGACGTGCCGTGGGAGTAAGTTGTGGTTTCTTAATTTCTTCTGCGTGCATTCCCCTCTCATTGCATACAACCGTTGGTGTCTCGACTAACAGTGAGGTGTCGAATCAATCTCTTGCAGGGACTTTGTCAGGTCGGCCAAGCGGCTCAAGATACTACAGTACTTGCCATTGCCAGTTGAGTTTGGGCGTCATGGATCTGCACCGGCCGCCGTGTGTGACTAGTTAGTTTTAGCTCACTGAATAACTTTTGTACATGTTGTCGTCATGTCGACCAGTATGGGACTTTCTAAGTTTCTCTCCCGGGTCCAATGTTTAGTATCTCGGCAACAGGACAAATTCAGACTTCACCATAGTGTCGGAAAATTATTTCAGAATTCGATCCATCGAAATTTACTCAATTTTTATGGATGTTGATTGAATTTGAATTTTGTTTGAAATTAGTGAATATGGCCTGGAATTTTGAGTTACAAATATTTCGTAAAAGCGGAAATTACCAAAATATTGGAAAAATCGTTGAATTTTTTAACCATGCTCCTGTCTTTAGAGTTATTAACTGCAGTACTACTCAAAACCTCCTTTACACATGATGTGCAACAATCCGTCGTCCAAGTTGCCTCCAGAGATCTATTGCCTTTGTTCAATGATCTTTTCGCTGGTCAGCTTACAAGAAATGTTGGCACATTATTAAAGGAGATCTATTGCCTTTGTTCAATGATCTTTTCGCTGGTCAGCTTCACCTTTTTAAGCTGAATTTTGGGACGATAACACTTCTTCCCAAGAAGATAGAGGCAGTGCGGATTGACCAATTTCGGCCAATCTGTCTTCTTAATGTGAGTTTCAAATTTTTTACCAAGGTCGGAATGAATAGACTCACACAGATTGCGCATACTGTAGTGCAGCCTACTCAATCTGCTTTCATGCCGGATAGGAATATTCTTGAAGGGGTGGTGGTCCTGCATGAAACGCTCCATGAAATTCACTCGAAAAAACTGGATGGAGTGGTTTTTAAGGTGGATTTCGAGAAGGCGTACGATAAAGTCAAATGGCCCTTTCTACAACAAGCCTTACATATGAAGGGTTTTGACGAAGCTTGGAGGCGCCAAGTTGAATCTTTCACGCAAAAAAGGAGTGTTGAAATTAAAGTGAATGACGATATAGGTCATTATTTCCAGACACACAAGGGCCTGAGGCAAGGTGATCCAATGTCTCCTATCCTCTTCAACATTGTTGTTGATATGTTGGCAATCTTGATAGGAAGGGCAAAGGAGGCAGGACAAGTAGGTGGCTTGGTGCCTCATCTTGTAGATGGTGGTGTGTCCATTCTGCAGTACGCCGATGATACAATCAATTTTATGGAGCACGACTTGGTTAAGGCGAGAAATATGAAGCTGGTATTGTGCCTATTTGAGCAATTGTCCGGTCTGAAGATCAACTTCAATAAAAGTGAGTTGTTCTGTTTTGGTAGAGCCAAAGAGGAACAAGATGCTTACAAGCAACTGTTTGGTTGCGATTTGGGGACTCTTCCGTTCACTTACCTTGGTATCCTCATTCACCATCGTAAGTTAACTAACAGTGAATGGAAGTGTATCGAGGATCGGTTTCAGAAGAAACTGAGCTGCTGGAAGGGCAAACTTATGTCGTATGGAGGCCGATTGATTCTTATTAATTCGGTGCTCACGAGTTTGCCTATGTTTCTCTTATCCTTTTTTGAGGTTCCAGTTGGAGTTAGGAAAAGACTGGACTTCTATCGGTCTCGTTTCTTCTGGCAGAGCGATGAAACTAAGAGAAAGTATCGCCTAGCCAAATGGGATGTCATCTGCCGACCAAAAGACCAAGGGGGTCTTGGGGTTGAGAACCTTGAAGTTAAGAATAGATGCCTTCTAAGTAAGTGGCTTTATAAGTTATCTGCCGAGACTGAGGCAACTGTTGGGGAACGTAGCAGAAATTCAAAAAATTTCCTACGTAACACCAAGATCTATCTATGGAGAGACCAGCAACGAGTAGAAAGGGGAGTGCATCTACATACCCTTGTAGATCGCTAAGCGGAAGCGTTCAAGTGAACGGGGTTGATGGAGTCGTACTCGTCGTGATTCAGATCACCGATGATCAAGTGCCGGACGCACGGCACCTCCGCGTTCAACACACGTACAGCCCGGTGACGTCTCCCACGCCTTGATCCAGCAAGGAGAGAGGGAGAGGTTGAGGAAGACTCCATCCAACAGCAGCACAACGGCGTGGTGGTGGTGGAGGAGCGTGGCAATCCCGCAGGGCTTCGCCAAGCACCATGGGAGAAGAGGAGGAGAACTTGGGAGAGAGGGAGGGGCTGCACCAAAGGCATAAGGTGTGTTTGGGAGGCCCTCCTACCCCACTATATATAGGGATCCCAAGGGGGGGTGCGCCAGCCCCTAGGAGATCCAATCTCCAAGGGGGCGGCGGCCAGGGGAGGAGTCCTCCCCCCCAAGGCACCTAGGAGGTGCCTTCCCCTGCTGGGACTCTTCCTTTAGGGTTTCCCCAGGCGCATGGGCCTCTTGGGGCTGGTGCCCTTGGCCCATGTAGGCCAAGGCGCACCCCCTACAGCCCATGTGGCCCCCCCGGGGCAGGTGGCCCCACCCGGTGGGCCCCCGGGACCCTTCCGGTGGTCCCGGTACAATACCGATGACCCCGAAACTTGTCCCGATGGCCGAAACAGGACTTCCTATATATAAATCTTTACCTCCGGACCATTCCGGAACTCCTCGTGACGTCCGGGATCTCATCCGGGACTCCGAACAACATTCAGTTACCACATACAAGCTTCCTTTATAACCCTAGCGTCATCGAACCTTAAGTGTGTAGACCCTACGGGTTCGGGAGACATGCAGACATGACCGAGACGTTCTCCGGTCAATAACCAACAGCGGGATCTGGATACCCATGTTGGCTCCCACATGTTCCACGATGATCTCATCGGATGAACCACGATGTCAAGGACTCTATCGATCCCGTATACAATTCCCTTTGTCTAGCGGTATGTTACTTGCCCGAGATTCGATCGTCGGTATACCGATACCTTGTTCAATCTCGTTACCGGCAAGTCACTTTACTCGTTCCGTAACACATCATCCCGTGATCAACTCCTTGGTCACATTGCGCATATGATGATGTCCTACCGAGTGGGCCCAGAGATACCTCTCCGTTTACACGGAGTGACAAATCCCAGTCTCGATCCGCATAAAACAATAGATACTTTCGGAGATACCTGCAGTGCACCTTTATAGTCACCCAGTTACGTTGTGACGTTTGATACACCCAAAGCACTCCTACGGTATCCAGGAGTTACACGATCTCATGGTCGAAGGAAGAGATACTTGACATTGGCAAAGCTCTAGCAAATGAACTACACGATCTATTGTGCTAGTCTTAGGATTGGGTCTTGTCCATCACATCATTCTCCTAATGATGTGATCCCGTTATCAACGACATCCAATGTCCATAGCCAGGAAACCATGACTATCTGTTGATCACAACGAGCTAGTCAACTAGAGGCTCACTAGGGACATATTGTGGTCTATGTATTCACACGTGTATTACGATTTCCGGATAATACAGTTATAGCATGAATAAAAGACTATTATCATGAACAGAGAAATATAATAATAACACTTTTATTATTGCCTCTAGGGCATATTTCCAACAGTCTCCCACTTGCACTAGAGTCAATGATCTAGTTCACATCGCCATGTGATTAACACTCACAGGTCACATCGCCATGTGACTAATACCCAAGAGTTTACTAGAGTCAGTAGTCTAGTTCACATCACTATGTGATTAACACTCAATGAGTTTTATGTTTGATCATGTTGCTTGTGAGAGAGGTTTTAGTCAACGGGTCTGAACCTTTCAGATCCGTGTGTGCTTTACAAATCTCTATGTCATCTCCTAGATGCAGCTACCACGCTCTATTTGGAGCTATTCCAAACAACTGTTCTACTTGGAGCTATTCTAAATTATTGCTCCATTATATGTATCCGATCTCTCTACTCAGAGCTATCCGGATAGGTGTCAAGCTTGCATCGTCGTAACCTTTACGACGAACTCTTTTACCACCTCCATAATCGAGAAAATTCCTTAGTCCACTAGTTACTAAGGATAACTTTGACCGTTGTCCTGTGATCCATTCATGGATCACTCTTGTACCCCTTTACTGACTCATGGCAAGGCACACTTCAGGTGCGGTACACAACATAGCATACTGAAGAGCCTACGTCTTAAGCATAGGGGACGACCTTCGTCCTTTCTCTCTATTCTGCCGTGGTCGAGCTTTAAGTCTTAACTTCGTACCTTACAACTCAGGCAAGAACTTCTTCTTTGACTGGTCCATCTTGAACACCTTCAAGATCATGTCAAGGTATGTGCTCATTTGAAAGTATTATTAAGCATTTTGATCTATCCTTATAGATCTTGATGCTCAATGTTCAAGTAGCTTAATCCAGGCTTTCCATTGAAAAACACCTTTCAAATAACCCTATATGCTTTCTAGAAATTCTACATCATTTCTGATCAACATGTATTCATCAGAAATTCTATAGTGCTCCCACTCACTTCTTTGGAAATACAAGTTTCTCATAAACTTTGTATAAATCCAAAATCTTTGATCATCATCAAAGCATACATTCCAACTCCGAGATGCTCACTCCAGTCCTTAGAAGGATCGCTGGAGCTAGCATACCTTTTAGCATCCTTAGGATCGACAAAAACTTTCTGATTGTATTACATACAACCTTTCCTTACGAAAAACTGGTAAGGAAACTCGTTTTGACATCCGTCTGCCAGATTTCATAAATGCAGCTAATGCTAACATGATTCCGACGGACTTAAGCATCGCTACGGATGAGAAAATCTCATCGTAGTCAACTCCTTGAACTTGTGAAAAACTCTTCGCCACAAGTCGAGTCTCATAGACGGTGACATTACCATCCACGTCCGTCTTCTTCTTAAAAGATCCATTTATCTCAATGGATTGCCGATCATCGGGCAAGTCCATCAAAGTCCATGCTTTGTTCTGATATATGGATACTATCTCGGATTTCATGGCTTCTAACCATTTGTCGGAATTCGGGCCCACCATCGCTTCTCCATAGCTCGTAGGTTCATTGTTGTCTAGCAACATGACCTTCAAGACAGGATCACCTTACCACTCCGAAGTAGTACGTGTCCTTGTCGTCCTACGAGGTTTGGTAGTGACTTGATCCGAAGTTTCATGATCAATATCATAAGCTTCCACTTCAATTGGTGTAGGTGCCACAGGAACAACTTCCTGTGCCCTGCCACACACTAGTTGAAGAGACGGTTCAATAACCTCATCAAGTCTCCACCATCCTCCCACTCAACTCTTTTGAGAGAAACCTTTCCTCGAGAAAGGACCCGATTCAAGAAACAATCCATATTGCTTTCGGATCTGAATTAGGAGGTATACCCAACTGTTTTGGGTGTCCTATGAAGATGCATTTTATCCGCTTTGGGTTCGAGCTTAATCCTGAAACTTTTTCACATAAGCGTCGCAGCCCCAAACCTTTAAGAAACGACAACTTAGGTTTCTCCAAACGGTGTCGTCTCAACGGAATTACGTGGTGCCCTATTTAAAGTGAATGTGGTTGTCTTTAATGCCTAACCCATGAACGATAGTGGTAATTCGATAAGAGATATCATGGTACGCACCATATCCAATAGGGTGCAACTATGATGTTCGGACACACCATCACACTATGGTGTTCCAGGCGGTATTAATTGCGAAACAATTTCCACAATGTCTTAATTGTGTGCCAAAACTCGTAACTCAGATATTCATCTCTATGATCATATCATAGACATTTTATCCTCTTGTCACAATGATCTTCTACTTCACTCTGAAATTATTTGAACCATTCAATAATTCAGACTTGTGTTTCATCAAGTAAATATTCTAAACATCTACTCGAATCATCTGTGAAGTAAGAACATAACGATATTCACTGCATGCCTCAGCACTCATTGGACTGCACACATCAAAATGTGTTACTTCCAACAAGTTGCTATCTTGTTCCATCTTACTGAAAACGAGGCTTTTCAGTCATCTTGCCCATGTGGTATGATTTGCATATCTCAAGTGATTTAAAATCAAGTGAGTCCAAACGATCCATCTGCATGGAGTTTCTTCATGCGTATACACCAATAGACATGGTTCGCATGTCTCAAACTTTTCTAAAACGAGTGAGTCCAAAGATCCATCAACATGGAGCTTCTTCATGCGTTTTATACCATTATGACTTACATGGCAGTGCCACAAGTAAGTGGTACTATCATTACTATCTTATATCTTTTGGCATGAAAATGTGTATCACTATGATCGAGATTCAATAAACCATTCAGGTTTAATACTAATCTTGATGGTAGAGGGAGCGTGCGATGTTTGATCACATCAAACTTGGAAACACTTCCAACATATATCGTCAGCTCACTTTTAGCTAGTCTTCGTTTATTCCGTAGCTTTTATTTCGAGTTACTAACACTTAGCAACCGAACCGGTATCTAATACCCTGGTGCTACTAGGAGTACTAGTAAAGTACACATTAACATAATGTATATCCAATATACTTCTATCGACCTTGCCAGCCTTCTTATCTACCAAGTATCTAGGGTAATTCTGCTCTAGCGGCTATTCCCCTTATCACAGAAGCACTTAGTCTCGGGTTTGGGTTCAACCTCGGGTTTCTTCACTGGTGCAGCAGCTGATTTGCCGTTTCATGAAGTATCCCTTCTTGCCCTTGCCCTTCTTCAAACTAGTGGTTTCACCAACCATCAACAATTGATGCTCCTTCTTGATTTCTACTTTCGCGGTGTCAAACATCGTGAATACCTCAAGGATCATCTTATTTATCCCTGATATGTTATAGTTCATCACGAAGCTCTAGCAGCTCGGTGGCAATGACTTTGGGGAAACATCACTATCTCATCTGGAAGATCAACTCCCACTCGATTCAAGTGATTGTTGTACTCAGACAATCTGAGCACAAGCTCAACGATTGAGCTTTTCTCCCTTAGTTTGCAGGCTAAGAAAATCGTCGGAGGTCTTATACCTCTTGACATGGGCACGAGCCTGAAATCCCAATTTCAGCCCTCGAAACATCTCATATGTTCCGCGATGTTTCGAAAAACGTCTTTGGTGCCTCTACTTAAACCGTTTAACTGAACTATCACGTAGTTATCAAAACGTGTATGTCCGATGTTCGCAACATCCACAAACTATGTTTGGGGTTCAGCACACTGAGCAGTGCATTAAGGACATAAGCTTTCTACTGTCCGCATAATTGCTACTATCAACTTTCAACTATATTTTCTCTAGGAACATATCTAAAACAGTAGAACTAAAGCGCGAGCTACGACATAATTTGCAAAAGGTCTTTTGACTATGTTCAAGATAATTAAGTTCATCTTATGAACTCCCACTCAGATGGACATCCCTCTAGTAATCTAAGTGATTACATGATCCGAGTCAACTAGGCCGTGTCCGATCATCACGTGAGACAGACTAGTCATCATCGGTGAATATCTTCATGTTGATCGTATCTACTATACGACTCATGCTCAACCTTTCGGTCTCCGTGTTCCGAGGCCATGTCTGTACATGCTAGGCTCGTCAAGTTAACCCTAAGTGTTTTCGCTGTGTAAAACTGTCTTACACCCGTTGTATGTGAACGTAAGAATCCATCACACCCGATCATCACGTGGTGCTTAGAAGCGACGAACTGTAGCAACGGTGCACAGTTAGGGGAGAACACTTCTTGAAATTGTTGTAAGGGATCATCTTATTTACTACCGTCGTCCTAAGTAAACAAGATGCATAAACATGATAAACATCACATGCAATCAAATAGTAACATGATATGGCCAATATCATTTTGCTCCTTTTGATCTTCATCTTCGGGGCTCCATGATCATCATCGTCACCGGCATGACACCATGATCTCCATCATCATGATCTCCATCATCGTGTCTTCATGAAGTTGTCACGCCAACGACTACTTCTACTTCTATGGCTAACGCGTTTAGCAATAAAGTAAAGTAAGTTACATGGCGTTCTTCAATGACACGCAGGTCATACAAAAAATAAAGACAACTCCTATGGCTCCTGCCGGTTGTCATACTCATCGACATGCAAGTCGTGAATCCTATTACAAGAACATGATCAATCTCATACATCACATATATTCATTCATCACATCCTTTGGCCATATCACATCACATAGCATACCCTGCAAAAACAAGTTAGACGTCCTCTAATTGTTGTTTGCATGTTTTACGTGGCTGCTATGGGTTCTAGCAAGAACGTTTCTTACCTACGCAAAACCACAACGTGATATGCCAATTGCTATTTACCCTTCATAAGGACCCTTTTCATCGAATCCGTTCCGACTAAAGTGGGAGAGACTGGCACCCGCTAGCCACCTTATGCACCAAGTGCATGTCAATCAGTGGAACCTGTCTCACGTAAGAGTACGTGTAAGGTCGGTCCGGGCCGCTTCATCCCACAATACCGTCGAAACAAGATTGGACTAGTAACGGTAAGCATATTGAACAACATCAACGCCCACAACTACTTTGTGTTCTACTCGTGCAAAGAATCTACGCAATAGACCTAGCTCATGATGCCACTGTTGGGGAACGTAGCAGAAATTCAAAATTTTCCTACGCGTCACCAAGATCTATCTATGGAGAAACCAGCTACGAGTAGAAGGAGAGTGCATCTACATACCCTTGTAGATCGCTAAGCGGAAGCGTTCAAGTGAACGGGGTTGATGGAGTCGTACTCGTCGTGATTCAGATCACCGATGATCCTAGTGCCGAACGGACGGCACCTCCGCATTCAACACACGTACAGCTCGACGATGTCTCCCACGCCTTGATCCAGCAAGGAGAGAGGGAGAGGTTGAGGAAGACTCCATCCAGCAGCAGCACAACGGCGTGGTGGTGATGGAGGAGCGTGGCAATCCTGCAGGGCTTCGCCAAGCACCTACGGGAGAGGAGGAGGTGTCACGGGAGGGAGGGAGGCGCCAAGGGCTCAGGTATGGATGCCCTCCCTCCCCTCCACTATATATAGGGGCAGGGGAGAGGGGGGAGGTGCAGCCTTGCCCCTTCCTCCAAGGAAGGGGTGCGGCTAAGAGGGGGGGAGGAGTCCATCCTCCCCAAGGCACCTCGGAGGTGCCTTCCCCTTTTAGGACTCTCCCCTTTTTCCTATATCTTGGCGCATGGGCCTCTAGGGGCTGGTGCCCTTGGCCCATGTAGGCCAAGGCGCACCCCCTACAGCCCATGTGGCCCCCCGGGGCAGGTGGCCCCACCCGGTGGGCCCCCGGGACCCTTCCGGTGGTCCCGGTACAATACCGATGACCCCGAAACTTGTCCCGATGGCCGAAACAGGACTTCCTATATATAAATCTTTACCTCCGGACCATTCCGGAACTCCTCGTGACGTCCAGGATCTCATCCGGGACTCCGAACAACATTCGGTAACCACATACAAGCTTCCTTTATAACCCTAGCGTCATCGAACCTTAAGTGTGTAGACCCTACGGGTTCGGGAGACATGCAGACATGACCGAGACGTTCTCCAGTCAATAACCAACAGCGGGATCTGGATACCCATGTTGGCTCCCACATGTTCCACGATGATCTCATCGGATGAACCACGATGTCAAGGACTCAATCGATCCCGTATACAATTCCCTTTGTCTAGCGGTATTTTACTTGCCCGAGATTCGATCGTCGGTATACCGATACCTTGTTCAATCTCGTTACCGGCAAGTCACTTTACTCGTTCCGTAACACATCATCCCGTGATCAACTCCTTGGTCACATTGCGCATATGATGTCCTACCGAGTGGGCCCAGAGATACCTCTCCGTTTACACGGAGTGACAAATCCCAGTCTCGATCCGCATAAAACAATAGATACTTTCGGAGATACCTGCAGTGCACCTTTATAGTCACCCAGTTACATTGTGACGTTTGATACACCCAAAGCACTCCTACGGTATCCAGGAGTTACACGATCTCATGGTCGAAGGAAGAGATACTTGACATTGGCAAAGCTCTAGCAAATGAACTACACGATCTATTGTGCTAGTCTTAGGATTGGGTCTTGTCCATCACATCATTCTCCTAATGATGTGATCCCGTTATCAACGACATCCACTGTCCATAGCCAGGAAACCATGACTATCTGTTGATCACAACGAGCTAGTCAACTAGAGGCTCACTAGGGACATATTGTGGTCTATGTATTCACACGTGTATTACGATTTCCGGATAATACAGTTATAGCATGAATAAAAGACTATTATCATGAACAGAGAAATATAATAATAACACTTTTATTATTGCCTCTAGGGCATATTTCCAACAGCAACTTGGGCGCAGATTCTTCGTAACAAGTATCTGTACTCTAAAACCTTGTCGCAGGTGATGGCTCGACCCGCTGATTCGCCCTTCTGGAAGGGGTTAATGAGGGTCAAAGCAACTTTCTTTAACAGAACAAAGTTTGTTGTCGGTGATGGCAATAACACTCGATTCTGGGAAGATACCTGGCTAGGTGATGAACCACTGGCACTCCAGTATCCGGCGCTTTATCGCATTGTGCAGTGACGGGATGCTCTGGTTGCAACGAGTCTGCAATCTGCTCCTCTTAACATCCAATTTAGGAGGGTGCTTGTGGGTGACCGGTGGGAGGCTTGGATTCATCTGGTGAGTAGACTCATGGAGGTTCAGCTTAGTCATCAGCCCGATTAGTTGTATTGGAAGCTTACTAAATCTGGTGAATTCACAATCAAGTTGATGTACATTGATGTCATTAATTCTAGTGTAATTCCTAGTTCCAAACACGTTTGAAAAGTTAAGGTTCCTCTCAAAATTAAAGTGTTTATGTGGTTTATGCATAAACAAGTCATTCTAACGAAAGATAATTTGATTAAGCGCAACTGGACAGGATCTACTAGGTGTAGTTTCTGTGATCGGGATGAAACTATCAAGCATCTTTTCTTTGAGTGCCCGATGGCGAGGGTGTTGTGGCGCTCGGTGCAGATTGCCTTTAACATTACTATTACTCCTCCGAATTCGGTCAGGTCGTTGTTTGGAACGTGGTTGGTATAGAGGCCGAAACAGCTAGACAAATTCGTGTGGGAGCATGTGCGTTGTTATGGGCAATTTGGAACTGCAGAAATGACTTGGCTTTTAACAGAACAACAACTATTCATTTTTTGCAGGTTCTCTTTCGGGCTACTGCGCTAATCCGTACGTGGTCATTACTCACTCCGACGAAGGCCATGGCGTGTTTGGTTACTGGATCTGTCCGGTGGGAGATGGTAGCGCGGGATTTATTCAACCGGTTTGGATGGCGGTCATGTAATAGGATAGGCGCGTAGTTTACCTATCTCTCTTTACTATGCCAGCCGGTTGTGACTTTTGGGCCTTGTTTTATTTTGCTTGCTCTGTGTGAGCTAGTATCCTTTGTTGCAGCACTTTGCAAGACATTATTGAACTACTTTATTTATTTATAAATGTGGTCGTATGCATCTGTCTGATGCAGAGGCCGGGAAAACCCCCCTTTTCGAAAAAAAGAAGTTGCCTCCAGCGTTATAAGACAAGTTGTTTCAGTGTATTTTCAGAACTACTTCAATGACATTTGAGAGACATTTCACCGATGAACTTGGACTGAATTTGTAGAACCAAAATGAAATTTCAGAAATATTCCAAAACAACAAAAGTACAACCAAACTGTACGTTGGAGACCGTCGTTTAGTGGTGCTTTTGTATGTTCTGGACATGGACTTCTCCAGATCAAGCAAATACTATTCTCCAGATTGGTGAACCTCACCAAAATCAAACTAAAATCATGCATGAAATTGAACAAATAATTTATCAGAAAAGAACTGCAGAAGGTGGAGAGGTTGAATCTAGACTCCTCTCATGGCACGGCTTGTAGTTCATTGCCATCAATAACGCCGCTCACCCTCTTCGCCAATCTCGTAATGAAGCTTGGTTATCATGTCGGGCTAACAAGCCACTGGTGCGCAAACGATCTAGCACCGCGCCCACTGGTGCCACCACACACCATGCTTCCTGCGGAAAAAATTCTTATACGACCGGGTCTTTCCTTCCATCATATAAGACCCAACCAGGATGAAGCCACATGTCATCACCAATCTCAAAGCATCTTCTTCTTCCTCAAAGCTATTCCAATCTTTTTATTCATGATTTCACGTCTCAGACGATACTTCGTCGGTGCGGGAGGAGCTTTGGTCGGAGTCTTCCCTCCACCGCCGCATCCGAATTGCCTAGATAGAAATGGATGTATCAAGAATTAAAAATACGTCTCAATAATTGAAGACAAGTAATTCCACATGGAGGAATTATTATTTTTAGCCGGTACCTTGGTTGGCCGTCCATCCCGGTTCTTCGTCTCTGGTACACTTCGGAAGTTGCGTCCCCTTCCGGCTCCTTGGGTATGCCGTGTCCCTGCTGCTTCGCTCCCGGTGACCTGGATCCACGTTCTCTTCCAGATCATGGCGCATCCGGGCTCCGACCACCGTCGCATCCCCACCGCCTTTTACTCCATCCAGTCACACAACCTCGTCCTCGCATCTGATCTGTACTCCGGCCTAGCCCCGACCCCCTCACATCCGATATGTGCTCCAACTGCTTGGGATTCTTCCGAATTTGGCCAGGACGAAATCCCCGCAGCTCACGCTGGCAGCGGTGACACCCGCAGGTGTTGTCTCCTTCTTTGGGGCGCTGCCATGGCCATTATCTGCGCCCCTCTTCGAGCTTCAGGGGACCCCTACGTCCGGTTTTCCGGAATGGAGTACGATGGCGTCTCAGTGTCATTTTCCTTCATGAAGGCGTTGCCTTGTTTTGCTCATGACGTCCTCGGTGCTGGATTTGGAGATGTTGGTAGTTTGATTGTTAATTAGATAGCTTCTCTAGTCAACGAGTTTAGCTGTGTTCTTCTTTGTTTTGGGTCGAACATTTCTTGTCTCTCTGCTTTGGGCAATATGTTCACGCCCCTTTGCGTTCATGCATGTGTTGTGCCACCTCTGGTACTCATTCTAACTTCTACCAACTAGTAAGCTTGCATGTGCAACGCACGTCTCGACTAAAAACATGTTATACAATGAAACATACTATTTGTATGTCATAATTTCATTTTAAAAATAAAATTTCTAAATCCCGAGTCATAATGACGTGTTGATTGTTTCATGAATCAACATGCCCCTTGCCCAATAGGGTGACGCCAGGCATTAGCTGGGCAATCAGGTTCGGCGATCGGCCCCTTTCTCGAGTTGTACGATTGAGACGTTTGTGCCGCTGGATTTGCCCTAATACCCCGGCTTCTATACCCCCTTAGCACCACTTGCTACGCCACTTCCCGCAGACATCGATCCCCGTATCACTGCTCGTAGCACCCTGTTCCGCATCATCGCCATAGCCGACGCCGGCCGGCCCGCGGCACCGCTCGCAGCAATGAAACATGGCATTTGCAGTGCCACTTCGCCCGACTCACAACAGCTGTCGTCGGCTCACTCGCCTCCCTCACAGAACGGCATCGCTTCGCTCGCAGCAAACCATCAGACTGCGTGATATCATATCTTTATCACCAAAATAAGACATGAATCATGCCACTCATTACCTACAGGTCCTGACCAATGTAGCTCAATGGCCAGCCCTTTCCCCTGCGGTTGTACCAAGCGACGGCCCATACATACCCATCGACCGACAATGCGGATGCCCGAGCCAGTGCAGCAAGAATAACACTTATTACGTGGAGATCCTTACCAATGTAGTTCACTCGACAACATTTAGTGTTCATTCTTCCCCTGACCAATGGAGGTATAATTAATTTTTTCAATCTATCCATTTTAAATAGCATGCCTCTCCTGCAACTTTTAGAAAACGTACTGGCATGTCCTATGCCCAAATAAGGGCCATTCCAGGTCCACAAACAAATTGAAAAATACAAGTAGCCGGTCAAGATTGTAAGTCCAATAGTAGCTCTTAGATGACAAATGACAAAATCTAATAGTGACCGGGATGGGCATCCCATCATGTCTCTAATTTGGGGCTGTACTTGGCCTCTTTTTTTGTATGAATTTAGGTGGTCCACTCAAATTTCCATCTAAGCTCAATAACATGCATAGCCAGTCTTTCCACGACCAATAGCAACTTTACACAAAAATAGCTCATCATGAACTGGAAAAAGCATCAACTACCATCAGTGATGCCTGCGAAATCGCATCCCAAGTCCTAAAGATATATGGCTATTGAATATCAAGAAACAAGAAAGCAGCAAGGCAATGAAAATGGATGGATTCCATGGCAGCATGATCTCTCTGCCCTCCTATCATTGTGAATCTTGATTATGGCAAGGAGAAACTGTTGAGTTGCCTTCTTTGGTTCCCGTGTATAGACACCTGCAGCACACAACTTTCTATAGCAAAATGTAAAAAATTAACACTGTTCTAAATGGATTTGCA